>NC_080757.1:2121212-2424242 GCF_020826845.1 Diceros bicornis minor
TCTACTGGGGCTTTGGGGGAATAAATAAATAAATAAAATTATTAAAAAAAAAACTCATTTACTTAATTGGATTTACTTTAATCTCAGCCAACTTGGCCATGCATAAAAGTTTTTCCAGAATTCCTCTTCCACAAATGTTCTATAACTTTCTTTTTACATTCAGAATTTGTCCCATGCCTTCCTTTCTTCCGTTCTAGTACTTTGGGAAAAATTTATCTTTCTTAACCAACCAAAAAAAATATTTCCATTCTTTGCATCTTCTTTACTATACACATCTTACTTTCTTTGTATATAGAGCTGTTTTCCTTATTAATTTTTAGTAACTTTAATCACATATATTAGAATTTTGTTTTAACCCTTATAGACTTTTACTTCTAAGTAAAAACTAAGTAAGCAGTTATAAACTTTCTTTTACATCAGCATTCTGTGGCTTGGCAAATTGATTGCTTTGCAAATTATTGGCAAACACTTTTCATAATTTCTGGAAACATGTTACTTTATAGTACAATCTTTTAATAAAACACAAGACATATTTACTAATAGACCCAAAACACCTTTTAGTTTTCTGTAATAAGCCAAAAGTAAATAAACTTAGATATGTTTAGCAATAATGTTTCAGTATTTTATCTTATTTGAAAATGACCCAGACACTCAATGAACTTTTATCAAAAACTCTCAAGTTTTAAGCTACTAAAAGGAATTTTGGAAGCTGTTTTTCCCAAGTATACAGACCACAAAACATAATTATTGTACCCCCAAACTCTCATTTTTATCTATCTAAATCATTTGTTTCCAACAATTGTCAATCAAACCAACAAACTTAAACCAGCTTTAATTTACCAAAGATTAATTTATATCATGTTCACTTGAAAGACACTTGGGTTAACTGCATTTAGAAATAATTTTTGTAAGCGCTTACTTCAAGTTAATTGACTAGAGCTCTTAATTTTGATCATACCATCCAGAGGTAAAATATCACACATAGGCAATACACATATAGACACATACACAGAGACTGCGCAGTTATTACTGCCATGAATCAGGTACCAGGCTCCCCAACTACGAATCCAAATTTTTGTTTTAAGCCTTTTTACTAATATTTGTGGAGAAGACACTCGAGATTCTAGATTTTTGGCCAGGCATGCTCCTGTGGCCATTTTTGGCCTTTTTACTTTTTTTTCTTTCTTTCTTCAGTCTTAGAAATTGGTGGTGAGGGCTGGCCCCGTGTCGTAGCAGTTAAGTGTGTGCGCTCTGCTGCTGGCGGCCCGGGTTCAGATCCCAGGTGCGCACTGACGCACTGCTTGTCAGGTCATGCTGTGGTGGCGTCCCATATAAAGTGGAGGAAGATGGGCACAGATGTTAGCCCAGGGCCAGTCTTCCTCAGCAAAAAAAAAAAAAAAAAGCGAGAAGGATTGGTGGATGTTAGCTCAGGGCTGATCTTCCCCACAAAATAAATAAATAAATGAAAAATAAATAAATGGATATAATTAAAAAAAAAAAGAAATTGTGATGAGCTTGATAACACTTCCCAGAGAGGTGAGGCAATAAGCCTTTTTGAGATAAAGGAACTGGGTGGACTCTGAACTGCCTCTAGAGCTGCTTTTCCAGTCTTACAAGGATTTTTTAAGGACAATTGCTCTTAATTTCTCAGAAATTGGGTTGTAACTGAAAAGACATTATAGGTTGATCTACCTGTCCAACTACATCATAAAGGCACAGAGAAGCCACTCAAGTTGTCCCCAAGATGGAGTTTCTGGGGGATATCTGCCTCGTCAGTTTTTAATATCCCATTATCTACAAGCATTTATGGCTTAACTATGGACATAAGGCATCCCCAAAAGAGAGTGCAAAAGGAGTAGCCCTCACAAGCTCCAGAAAGTTCACTCCCGAAAAACAGCCTAAGAAAGCAAAGGCCTTCGCTGCACAGGCGGTAGTGCACCAACAAACAACAAAGATTGAGACAACAAAGGTCCCTGATGGACTGAGACCCCTCATGAGCAAAGAGGTCACAAAGCCAAGTTCTCAAGACATAGAACAAAACAAAAAGAGGAACAAAATCTCATCTTATATGCACATTAACAGCTTTAGCTATGCTTTGGGTCTCTTGGAGCCAGACTAATACCTGGGGGGAGGTAGCACGGGGTTGGGGACTGTGTGTGCTTTACAGAGTGCTTCGTCATTGCACGGACATTTTCTTGAAGTTGGTGGGGGACCTGCGTCATCTACCCCATTCCGTGACCAACTTATCCTTCCACGGGAGACTTCTGGAGGGGGCGAGCACCCTAATGGCTCTTAACTGCTGGGCCCGTGCCCACCAACATTGCGGCTCTTTTGGCTTCCAAGACGCCCTGTTAGCAACAGCTTCCACCTATGGGCGTACTCCACAGGCGGGCCCTGCGGCAGAGCTACTGCCGGCCACCCAGAAAGCAGGCTTGTGGAGCTGCCTGCATCTTGCTCTAAGGGTTTTCCTTTATGACAAATGACACAAAAAACAGAAACAAGGGAAAACAGTGACCGTCTCTGGGAGGAGAAGGATCAATAAACCAATGAATATTCAGTAGCTCCTACTGCTTACTTGTAGCTGAAAGTCTCCCAATTCAGGAGAATGCAGCCTAAGGCGTTTCAGGTGGGGATCGAATTAGGGTCTCCCATTGTTTGAGAATTTAGACACGACTGGTCAAAAGTATATTTATGTGGGGCCGGCCCAGTGGCTTAGCGGTTAAGTGCGTACGCTCCGCTACTGGCGGCCTGGGTTGGGATCCCGGGCAGAGCACCAACACTTCGCTTCTCCAGCCATGCTAAGGCCGTGTCCCACATACAGCAACTAGAAGGATGTGCAACTGACATACAACTATCTACTGGGGCTTTGGGGGGAAAAAGGGAAAAAAAAAAAAGGAGGAGGATTGGCAATAGATGTTAGCTTAGGGCCAGTCTTCCTCAGCAAAAAGAGGAGGATTGGCATGGATGTTAGCTCAGGGCTGATCTTCCTTAAAAAAAAACAAAAAGTATATTTATGCTGCAGCTAGAATCAGATTGCGAAAATTTAAACCATCCCTAAAATCAAGACCCTTAAGGGCCGGCCCCGTGGCTTAGCGGTTAAGTGCGCGCGCTCCGATGCAGGCTGCCCGGGTTCGGGTCCGGGTGCGCACAGACACACTGCTTCTCCGGCCATGCTGAGGCCGCGTCCCAGATACAGCAACTAGAAGAATGTGCAACTATGACATACAACTATCGCCTGGGGCTTTAGGGGAAAAATAAATAAATAAGACCCTTAAATGAAGGCCCAGCCAAGGCTTTCTTCAAATAGCCAATGTAATTCCCCTGAGGCTGATGGCAGTTTGGTAGGACTCAGCCACAAACGGGAGCGCAATCCGCATTTCTGTCAGACTATCTCTAACCGCAAAATGAGGTGCACCCTATTTCGTCCGACTGTATTTTGGGATCCTCCCGCAACCTGACAGTTATCAAGCCAAGCCCTCAGGACACAAAACAAGCTTGGCAAGATTCTGCTGTTCACTGTAAACATTTACACCTTTTGGAAACTTTTGGTCAAAAGGTGCAGTCCTTGACTCTTTAAAGATTAAAGATTTTTCCTTGTTCCTTGGTTTGGAGGCTCAAACAGAGCCCAAAGTGGCCACTGTAATTTTAAACTATCCCGGGTCATCTTGCCAGCTTTTTGCAGTTATCTCCCTTTTAGGGGGCGCTTTTATCAAGGTGGCCGCAACAAACAAGGTCTGATAGTGAGCTAGTGGGAGCAGCTCCCCCAAGAATAATCAAGGGTTGGCTCTTTCCCTTATGTGTCCCTGCACCCACCAAGTTCAGGTGATTTAAGCCCCGGATGAGCTGCTGCTGTCGATTGCCTCACCACGAACAATGAAGGCCCAGTAAGACACGTTCTTCAGGAGGCATCCCTATGAGGCCATTGCACGTCATGGGCAGACAGCCTGACACCTCGGTAAAGTCCCCAGTCACCTGGGAACGTGCTGAAGGACCAGAGAGAACAGTGCCTCTTTTCTTCAGAGTCAGAAGACTCTCATAAGATTAGTCTAAAAGGCAGTTTGTTGCAGTCACCGAGAAAATCAGTCCCCAAGCAGCCAATTTCAACAAATAACACAGTCAAAGGTAGACAAACATGAACAGATACAGAAATCCAATCTCTGGGACCCTACCCCAGAGTTCGGGACTGTAACCCGATCCTTTTGAGTGCCTCAGCGGCTGTAACCTTTATATTGTCTCCCACAATCCTAGCCTTGGGTTTTAACCCAGTAGCCAAATCTCACCAGTACGGCCTCTAACCCACAATCCTGACAAGATATTAGACGATTTTAGGCACAGGCGCATTTAAACAAAGTCACTCACCCAAATCCAAAAGACGTCTGATCCTGGAGCTCTTTACAGACATAGACAGACACAGACATAGACACCAATGAAACGGGTTCCTAGAATCTGGGTGAAGTCCTATTCCTCTTCCCACTCCGGTAGGGCACCCTATTAACCAGATGGTCCTCCTTCTCAAAGAGGAGACCCCAGATGGAGGAGAAGGAAAGTTCTCAGTGGTGGACCCCCAAGGTGACTTACCCTACTCCAGATGAGAGCCTGTTGACCCACCAGATGTAGCCATTTCTCTTCCTACCACATCAGCGTTAGGAGGCAGCCGGCGTCGGCACGGGAGAGCAGGTAGGGCAGATCCCTGAGACAAAGAGAGCCTCGGCAGCCCCTAGGGACTTACCTGACAAGCTGCCCATCCAAGGTCGGCTAGCCACGAGCAGGACTTAACGTCCCATCTGGGTCGCCAAATTGTTACAGCCCAGCGTGGGGCCTTCTGCTCGCCGCAAGACATGCCGGTAGTCAAGAGGCAAGGTGGTAGGAGAAACAGGACTTTTTTATTACAGCTTGCTAGCAAGGCTAGCAAGAGGGAAGATGGCCGACTCATGTCCCAAAGAACCATCTTAAGGGGGCATGAAATCTTACAGCAGTTATATAGGCCATTGGGTTATAGGGGAGGGGGCTAGGAATGTTGACCTTCTGGTGTTACAGACCGGGAGTGCCACATGAGATCTTTCAGTTTTCACTGATGATGGCTATCAGCATAGATTCCCTGTTCGGGGGTTATCACATTCCTAAGGAACTCAAAAGAGCAAAGTTATCATCTTATTGCAGCTGGGAGGTACATGCACAAGCAGGGGTCGTAAAATCTACAGAGCAGTTAGATCTGCTGGAGGGTGCATATCCAGCTGGGTTAGTTTGTCAGAGGTCATTCGAAGTTACAGTAGAGTTTTTCTTTTCTACAATATGGCTTCCCTTATGTCAACCTTATCTTGAGCCGGTATCACTTCCACTGCCCACCATGTCCCCTCTGCCTCCCGGGCACTGAGCCCTGCAGCCACGGCGCTGGATCAATATTTGCTACATGAATGAATGAACCACGGGGCTCCGGAGCAGGTGAGGGCACCCGGCTTCCTGTGCGGGCTCTGCTGACCCGAGGGGCCTGGGCCCGCTGCCCCTTCTGTTCCCCCGCAGCCCACCCCGCGGGGGCCGTGTGACAGCGACACCGTGCGGAGACGACACGCCAGAAGCTGTGCAGGGAGGACTCGCCACCGGAAGTCAGTGGAGGCTTCAGACCGGACGCTCTAGAATCCCGGAGGACCGGGATCTCTGTGGTGGGACGTGATGGATCACCCTCTACTTGGGATGATGCATTCTCCGAGCCGGGCTCCCTGGCCGATCAGGAAAATGGGGGAAGTGACACAATCCCCTGGGCGATGGGGACTGACAAGGGAGGAGGGGCCTAAAGAAGGGGGATTTCGTGAGCCGGCCGCCAGGTAACAGTCCCAAGCGTCTCAACTTCTCCGAGCTCCGGTAACCAGCTACGACGACCTGGTTGTAGGAGGAGATGGAGCCGATAGATGGGGATGCGCGTGCGCGCGCACGTACGGCGGCGTTGCCTTCCGTTCACGCGGCGCCCGGGGCTGCCAGCGCGCATGCGTCAAAGGGGCGGCGCAGGGCTGGGAGCGCAGCCCTGCGAAGCGCGGAGCGCCCTTTGGGCGGCTCCCGCTGGCGAGCGGGACAGCGGCGCGCGCGCGCGCGCGCGCGGAGGGGCGTGGCTTCCTCTGCCGGCAGGCTCGGATTGGACGCAGCAAGTAGAAAGGGTGGGAACCTCGTCAGAGGCCGCCCAGCGATTGGCCAGAGGCTGGAGAGAGCGTGGTCTTGGGAGGCGGGGCGGGGCACCGGCGGTGCAGGGCGAGACGCCGAGGTGGTGGCGGTGGCCTTGAATAAGTGAGCGAGCGGCTCTTGGAGTCCCTCTTCAGTGGGGCGGGAGGCCGGGGAGCCCCGGGAGCCCCCGAGAGCACCGAGGAGGCGTCAAGGGGAGGCGCCTTTCGGTGAGTGCGGCCGAGAGAAGCAAGCGCCCCGCCCCTCCCTCTCTTCCTGGACCGCGCCTCGCGGCGCCTCCCCCCGCCGACCCTGCGTTCCGCCCGGAGCTGAGCTCGGGCGCCGGGTACCGCGGTGGGGCGTCTCATACGGGCCAGCCGCTGTCTTTCGCCCCCTCCCCGGCTCCGGTTGGCTCAGGGAACTCGGAAATCTCTTGGTCCTGCTCCCCAGCCTCACCGAGGGGAAACGGAGGCCCGGGGGGGTGGGCCCCTCCTCTCCCGCGTCTCCACACAGAGGCCATGGCCGAGCCCCTGAAGGAGGAAGACGGCGAGGACGGCTCCGGGGAGCCCCCCGGGCCGGTAAAGGCGGAGCCCGCCACCACCGCTGCCTCGGTAGCGGCCAAGAACTTGGCCCTGCTCAAAGCCCGCTCCTTCGACGTGACCTTTGACGTGGGCGACGAGTATGAGATCATCGAGACCATCGGCAACGGTGCCTACGGGGTGGTGTCCTCTGCGCGCCGCCGCCTCACCGGTGAGCTCCCGCCGGGCGCCGCCCACCGATGGGAGCCCGGGCCCGCGAGGGGGAGAAGCCTGCCCCGGACAGCAAGGAGAGCGGGGTGTAGATCCTGGTCCGAGTCAGCAGAGCCGGTCCGGTGCCGTCCGGGGGCCAGGCGCTGGTGGGCATAGGCTCTGGAGCTCTGGAATGGTGGTGGTGCCAGCCCGTCAGCCTACTTCCTCAGCAGATGACGATCCCGGTTAGACCAGGATGGACATCTCGTCCTTGGTTGCCAAAAGGGAAATGCGTTCTGGAGCCGGAGACGGGCGAGGGCTTGGTGGTGGGAAGGGTGAGGCCTGAGATGGAGAGGGAGTGGGCAGGTAGGAGGAGCACAGGCATTAGCAGCTAGGCTGCTGCTGACTAGCTGTGCAGCCCCCAACAGGTTACTGAGCCAAGGTGTCCTTAACTCTAACTCTGAGCTGTTAGTAGCTGCCTGGGGGAAGAGATGTGAGAGAAAGTCTGATGGTTTATGTAAAGTGCTTAGCACAAGGCTTGGCACGTAGTAGATGCTCAGTATAGAGTAGCTGTTGTTATTTGCATCCTGGAAGGGGTTATTTGCGTACTGAAAGGGGCCTTGTGCCACGCTGCACCTACCCCAACATACTAGATGGTATCTGCCTTTTCCCTACTCCCCAGGCCAGCAGGTGGCCATTAAGAAGATCCCTAATGCTTTTGACGTGGTGACCAATGCCAAGCGGACCCTCAGGGAGCTGAAGATTCTCAAACACTTCAAGCACGACAACATCATTGCCATCAAGGACATCCTGAGGCCCACCGTGCCCTATGGGGAGTTCAAGTCTGTGTAAGGAGCAAGGATGGGCGAGGGAGGCAAAACTGGGTCCTTTTCTGAAGGCTGGGCCATATTGCTGAAGTTCTGGAAGGGCAGCTGAACCTGATATGCGGCAGGCTGGGAAAATTCCCACAGTTCCAGGACCAGTGCACTCTTAGGGCTTTGCCAGGGACAACTGTGATTCCTCAAGAAGAGTACAGACAATTTTATAGAATCTCAGTATATAGGATAGTAAACGTGGGACATTCGTACTATAACTGCACCCTCCTACTCCCATAGCAGATTCACTAATCAATCACAGAACACTTTCCTGCAGAAAACGGACAAGCCGTCACTGTTTTCATCATAGTCTTTCAAGCAGGCACTACCAAACAGTGGAGATGACCCCCAAACTAAACCTATTTGGCCAGCCCTGGTTTAATCCAACCCCGTCTTTTCTCTGATGGGGAAACTAGGTCTGGAGAGAAAAGCGATTTAACTTCACTTAAGCTCGTGGAAAAGTTGTAGAGATTCTAGAATCTTCATACCATGCCATTGGGCCTTACAGAGTCCAAGGGTAAGGCCATTACATGTTTGAAGCCGGGAGGGTGTGGTGAGGATGGGGCTGGAGTGTGGGTGAGACATCCCATGCCTGTCTCCCCTGCCCCTTCCAGCTATGTGGTCTTGGACCTGATGGAGAGTGACCTGCACCAGATCATCCACTCCTCGCAGCCGCTCACGCTGGAGCACGTACGCTACTTCCTGTACCAGCTGCTGCGGGGCCTCAAGTACATGCACTCAGCTCAGGTCATCCACCGCGACCTCAAGCCCTCCAACCTATTGGTGAATGAGAACTGCGAGCTCAAGATTGGTGACTTTGGCATGGCCCGCGGCCTGTGCACCTCGCCTGCTGAGCACCAGTACTTCATGACTGAGTATGTGGCTACGCGCTGGTACCGTGCCCCTGAGCTCATGCTTTCACTGCACGAGTACACGCAGGCTATTGACCTGTGGTCTGTGGGCTGCATCTTTGGTGAAATGCTGGCCCGACGCCAGCTCTTCCCAGGCAAAAACTACGTGCACCAGCTGCAGCTGATCATGATGGTGCTGGGTACCCCCTCGCCGGCTGTGATTCAGGCTGTGGGGGCTGAGAGGGTGCGGGCCTATATCCAGAGCCTGCCGCCACGCCAGCCTGTGCCCTGGGAGACAGTGTATCCAGGGGCTGACCGCCAGGCCCTCTCACTGCTGGGGCGCATGCTGCGTTTCGAGCCCAGTGCCCGCATCTCCGCAGCTGCCGCCCTTCGCCACCCCTTCCTGGCCAAGTATCATGACCCTGATGATGAGCCTGACTGTGCCCCACCCTTTGACTTTGCCTTTGACCGTGAAGCCCTCACCCGGGAGCGCATTAAGGAGGCCATCGTGGCTGAGATTGAGGACTTCCATGCGAGGCGTGAGGGCATCCGCCAGCAGATCCGCTTCCAGCCTTCCCTGCCACCTGTGGCCAGTGAACCTGGCTGCCCCGACGTTGAGATGCCCAGTCCGTGGGCTCCCAGTGGAGACTGTGCCATGGAGTCACCTCCACCAGCCCCACCACCATGCTCTGGTCTTGCACCTGACACCATTGATCTGACCCTGCAGCCACCCCCGCCAGCCAGTGAACCAGCCCCTCCAAAGAGGGAAGGTGCCATCTCAGACAACACCAAGGCGGCCCTCAAAGCTGCCCTGCTGAAGTCCTTGCGGAGCCGGCTCAGAGGTGCTTGTGGAGGCCGTGGCTTGCCGGGGGGTGGCGTGGCGGAGGAGGGACTCCCGACTTGGACAGGGCCACAGGCTCTTACCTTCCCCCTGCCCATCTTCCCTGCAGATGGCCCTAGTGCCCCCCTGGAAGCTCCTGAGCCTCGGAAGCCAGTGACGGCCCAGGAGCGCCAGCGGGAGCGGGAGGAGAAGCGACGGCGGCGGCAGGAGCGTGCCAAGGAGCGGGAGAAGCGGCGGCAGGAGCGGGAGCGCAAGGAGCGCGGAGCCGGGGCCTCTGGGGGCCCCTCCACTGACCCCCTGGCTGGGCTGGTGCTCAGTGACAATGACCGCAGCCTGCTGGAGCGCTGGACTCGCATGGCCCGGCCCCCAGCCCCCACCCCAGCACCAGCCCAAGCCCTGGTAACAACAGCCCCCCCAGCCCAGCCCACCAGTCCTCCTGCTGGCCCCCCACCACCACCTGCAGGCTCCACCCCTACTTCTACACCACAGCCTGCCTGCCCACCCTCTGGCCCTGTTCCCCACCCTGCTGGCCCTCCCGGGCCCATCCCTGGCCCTGCTCTTCAGACCACCACTTCCTCTAGCCTCCTGGCCCCACAGTCGCTTGTGCCACCCACTGGGCTGCCTGGCCCCGGCACTCTGGGTGTTCTGCCTTATTTCCCATCTGGCCCACCCCCTCCAGACCCTGGGGGAGCCCCTCAGCCCTCCACCTCAGAGTCACCCGATGTCAACCTGGTCACCCAGCAGCTGTCCAAGTCGCAGGTGAGGAGAGGCCCAGGCCATGGGCACACCTGGATGCGGGCCCAGGGAAAATGGGTTTGGGAAGTCCTTGCTGTTTGTTGGGGACAAGGGGACGGGAGAGTTTTGGTGTGTCCTTGTTCCATGAAAACAGAGCGAGAGATGGGGCTTTATCTCTGTGAACTCGTCCCCTTGCTCATAGAGAGGCATAATGTTGATGAGCAGGTTGTCGGGAGACAAATAGAAGCTTCCTGGGAAGTGCCTGGCCTGGAGATGGGCCCTGGTCAGCACTCAGTGATTGTCGAGGCTGGTGCTGTCACCCATGGGTGTCCAGACACAGTCACGGGCAGCATCAGGACAGGGGTGCCCTGCAGACCTTGGCCTGCTCTTGATGGTGCCTGCGTTGTAACCTGCCATCGTCCCCTGCAGGTGGAGGACCCCTTGCCCCCCGTGTTTTCGGGCACTCCAAAGGGCAGTGGGGCTGGCTATGGTGTTGGCTTTGATCTGGAGGAATTCCTAAACCAGTCTTTCGACATGGGCATGGCTGACGGGCCACAAGATGGGTAAGATGGCTGGACCAAGCTTCTAGAATGAGGCTGTGGGTAGGGGTTCCTGGTGCAGGGGGAGCCTGCCTGTGGGATGGGCAAGGAGCCCCTAGGCTGATAGTTCTTCTCCCCTCCACTCTCCCCGCTTCCCTTTCCCCTACAGCCAGGCGGACTCGGCCTCGCTCTCAGCCTCCCTGCTTGCTGACTGGCTCGAGGGCCACGGCATGAACCCTGCCGACATTGAGTCCCTGCAGCGTGAAATCCAGATGGACTCCCCGATGCTGCTGGCTGACCTGCCTGAACTCCAGGAGCCCTGAGGCCCATAGCCTGTGCCTTGCTGCCAGGGGCAGACCCAGCTCCAAGGCCCACAGGAACATTCTCGAGGGCTGGAGCCTTGGGCCTGGCAGGGGAAGCTCGGCTTGGATTATTCTGCAGGTTCATCTCAGACCCACCCTGCAGCCTTAAGCAGCCACCTGAGCCACCACCGAGCCATCAGGAAACCCCTACTCCCCGAGCGATCTTTTTCAGTATTGTATTTTTATTATTATTATTATTATATTATTATTATTATTATTATTATTACTGCTACTACTATTACACGATGTTTTTGCCATCGAAATGAGGCTTACGAAATATAAGGTTCCCTTGAGCGCCTAACTCCAGGTGTTTCTTTGGAGTTGAGGGCAGGGCGCCGTCAGTAAGGGAGCAAGGAGGAGCCAGGCCCCCACTTCTGGGAGCCAAGCAAATGCATTTGCATGCACAACAGCCAAAGCCAGTTCGTTAAGGTCCTGAGGTTTATTGAGACCTCCAGTCGCCACCCGTTTCCAGCCCCACAGAGGTGGTCCTCTGCCCCCTCACATGGGCAAACTCAACCCCAGGGCGGGTAGGGGGACCTCATATCTATGCCTGTCTTGGTTACGGCTGTTTTAGGGTGGTGCGGTAGCTGTGGGGAAATAGAGGTTGGTATTGAGCTTTGGGGGCCTGGGACAGGCAGGCAGGGGAAGCTGAGTATGACAGTGAGATGGACTATCTCACTGGGGGTCCATGGTGCTCACCATTGGGGAATAAGTTGGTGAGAGGGAGGTGAAGGATGGGAGTGAGAGAACTCTGAGAACAGCCAGGGAGAGTCCTGGGGTGTGGCAGTGGTGGCTACACGCAGGTGGCCTGGTGCACACTGTGGCTGTCGGTCAGACTGTACCAGCTCAGTCTAGCATGCTAGGGTGGCCCCAGATGGAGGAGTCCACAGTAAGGAAGCTGTCTAAGGTGGAATACAAAAGCCTATAGCCTGGGAGAGCAGCTGTTGGCTCTCAGCCTTTGAGATAGTCTCACGGAGCCCAGCCAGGTCCAGGCCAGGATGGCTGTGCCTGTCATGAGGCCTGGGAAGCTGCTGGCATCTGAGCCTCAGGTGGAGGGGAGCAGAGGGCTGGCTTAGAGATGGAGGCCCTGGCTGCGACGAGATCAGTTAGGCCTAGAGCCACAGGCCCCCTGTGAGAAGCAGGTGCTAAGAGAGCAGCAGAACCAGCGTATTGGGCCCTGGGGTGGGGCAGGGGCGGCAGAGGGAGCACTGGTGGAGACCTGGGGCAGCCAGGCAAGGGTTGGAGCCTGAGTGGGGCCAGCCCCTCAGGCCCGCCGGATTTTCATCTCGGTGCGCTTAAGGGAGTAGTAGAAGCCCTTCCACTGGGCCCAGTTGATGCCATTGGCATAGGAGAGGTGGGAGCCACCCAGGTAGAAGCCATTGAGGTTGGCGAAGTGACAGCTGCGGAACCAGAAGGCTCCCGAGGAGAGGGCCGCACAGTTCTGCACGAAGAGGTCCTGGTCCCGGTCGAAGGTAGAGAACTTCTGGCCACTGTGATAGGACAGGGAGTCGCCTGGTGGAGGAGAAGAGGGATGAGGCTGCTGAGGCTGGGAGCTGAGCCCGAAGCTGGCAGGGAGGAGGGTGACGGCAGTAATGAGTGACGCTGTGAGAGATATCACGTGCCAGCCTGGCGGGATGGGGCACCCTCCCTGAGCCAGATGTTGGGTAGCTGTGCTTCTGCAACGAAGAGCAGCATCTCCCCACGGGGCTGCCTGCAGTGGAGCAGACTCGGCTTCTCCTCAGGGCCGAGGCCCAAGTGGGTTGGGGGCCAGCGTGGCCCTTCCAGGCCAGGAGGGGAAAGGAGGGGCCTGAAGGCGGTTAGGGGCCAACTGGGCAGTGCCAGCCCTGCCTTCTCCCTCCACAGTCCCTCCTTAGGCTGGCAGGAGGGGGATACCTGCCCCGCCGTCTTCGAAGCCTGCTACGTAGAGGGTGTAGCCGTCCTCCTCAGCACTGACCGCATTGGGCGAGATGGAGAATTCGGCATACTTGGCAGAGGCCGTGTTGTTCTCAAAGTCTTCCAGGTCCACTCGTAGCTCGTACTTCTGCTTCAGCGTCAGGAGGTGCATGTTCTGCAGCCCTGGGGAGGAGGGGCAGCTGGTCAGCAGGGCCCTGGCTCTGGGGCAGCCCCCCCAGCCTGCCTGGGCCCCACCTTACCCAGCCAGTACTCCCCGTCGGCTCTGCCGAAGCCCAGCTTGTAGTCATTCCAGCCCCTGAAGAAACTCACCGAGCCATTGAATCTCTTCTGGAAAACCTGGAGTAGAGAGGATGGGCCTAGACGATCAGGGGTCCAGTGGGCAGGGCCCTCACCCAGGCACAGACCCTGTGATGCTGAGGTGGTTTGTTAAAGGACTGAGCTGGGGGCCTAAAACAAGGCGCACGCTGGCATCAGGCCCCTCAGTGAGCAGCTGCTGAGTGCCAGGAAGAGGTTAAGAGGGAGGTGCTCTAGAGTTCAGGCGCCTGAGTGTGAGTTGTACTGGCTGTGTGACCTTGGGCAAGTTACTTCACCTCTCTGGGCTTCAGTTCTTTGTCTATAAAATGTATCTTCCTCCCAGGATTATTGTGAGGATTACATGCACTAACCTACCTTAAGCTCCTGGAATCCTGTGTTGGCAGCAGCTCACAACTATGCCATGGGTATTGTTATCCCCATTTTAGAGATGAAGAAACTGAGGCTCATAGAGGTGAAGCTTGGTCACACAGCTGGGACTAGAACCAGGCCTCCGTTCCTCTCCTCCCACTCACCGTCCACTTCCCGCCCGCAGTGGTCATGTCACAGAAGACGGGCACAGGCACGCTGGGGCCCGAAGGGTAGATGAGGTACACGCCATCCTCTTGGTAGCCCTGGGAGTAGATGTCGTCGCAGTCCAGGGGCTGCTGAAGGCAAGACTTCTCCAGAGCTGGGGGGCGGGGAGGGTGAGGAGAAGGGGACTAAGGCATAATGGGCACCTTGTCACCCCCAGTTTGCCTCCGTCCCTGGGGGCAAGGTCCTCTGTCAGGAGAAATGGCACGATTTCTTTGAGAGGGGTGTGCTCGAAGATTGTCTCGTCCACCTGCCCCGTTTCACAGAGGGGGAGATGGCTGGGGTTCAGCCCTGAGGCCCGACTCCCGGAAACCTGGCCTCTCTTGCCCAGCCTGGGGACCGGGCTGCATTTGTGAATGTGGGCTGCTTACCGTCTCCGCGGATCCCCGAGATCTGGGGGGCGCAGGGCGGTGTGGAGAGGAGCAGCAGGAGCGGCAGGGCCAGGAGGGCCTGGCGACAGGAAAGCAGGGTCACCCCACCGCAGCCCCTCCCTGGCCCCAGAGCCCCCCTGCTTTTTCTGCACTTGCCACATCACACAAACCACCCCCTGGCAGAATCCCCCTACCTGCCCTCTGGCCCCTCTTTCCCCTCCCGAGAAACCCCCTTTCTGGGACATGCCCAATGCCCTCAGAGCTTCAGAGTTTCGACTGAATCATGAGAACTCCCTGTGCCTTCGCAGCCCCCTCTCTGGCCGGGGCCCCTCCACAGTGGGCTCAGTCCTCAGTCCTGAGTCCTCCGCCCCAGGCCCGTACCTTCATGCTGCCAGTTCAGCTCAGAGCGGCCGGCTGTCTGCTGCCCCAGACTGCAACCGCCCAGAGTTATGTGCTGGGCGCAGGCCAGCCGCCCCAGCCCCGCCCCTGTAGCTGCAGAACCCTCCCTCTCCCCCTCCCCCGGCACTGGACCAGCATCCGCTCACACTGTCAGGGGGGCCGGGGGAGGTGGGGCTGGGCCAGAGGACCACCTGTGTCTCATTAGGCCTGTCAGGAGCAAAGCGCTGCAGACGTTAACCCCCTGCTGGCTCAGACTGCTCCCTGGATCCCCCTGCCACCCGCCCCTGGGACCTGTGGGCCCCCTGGCACCCCCAGCCTGTCCCCTGCTTCCTGATGGCCCCCCTGCAGATGTCTGTTTATTTTCTCCCTCTCCTTCCCTAGCCCATGTTTCATCAGGCTTTGGGGGAAGGCTGAGCAGTGGTGGGGAGGGTGTGGGTATGCCTGGGTTCTGGGGAGGGGAGGCCCATTCTGGGGGAGCATAAGGCTGGGGGGGCAGCTTCGGAGCTCTTGATGTGGGATCTGGGCTGGGGTGGGGGTGGGGGCCAGGGGCAGCAGGGGCCAGGCCGTCTCCTGGCAGGGCTGGGACATTTCTGAGCCATGAGCACAGCCTGCAGACGTCCAACTGCTGTCTGCCCCAGCTCAAGCCAGGGCCCCTCTCCAGCCCCCTCGCTCCGGCCCCTCAGGCCCCCTCCCTTCCCCTCCCACAGAGTTCCCTGGGCAATCTGTCTGGCTCACACACCCAAGCATGGGACCTCTCTTGTTTTTCTTCACCTCACCCTACCCTCCTTCCTTCTTCCAAACCCCTCACCTCAGACTTTCCCCTAGGCCCCTCTCAACCCGTGTCTATTTCGTCAGCCCTGAAAACCCACCTCTTTCCTTCTTGCCTCCATTGAGCTTGTTCGCCTTCCAACCATCCCTTAGGCCTGTCCTCTCCTTTCTCCACTCAGGTCCCGGGCCTCCTTGGAGCCTCTCTCCAGGATGCTCACTGCCCCAGCCTCCTCACAGATCTCCCTGCTTCTGGTCTCCTCCTCCTTCCATCCTCTGCACAGGCTGCCAGAACACTCTTTCTAGATGGCTGCTCTGGTACCGCCTGCTTACAGCCTCCGCCGGTGGCTCCCTATCACCTCAGGGCTGAGGCTAAATCTCTCACTTTGGACTTGAGGGGAATTTTAAGTCTGGCGCCACCCTACCTGATGGACCTTGTCCCTTATTGGCTGTGAGTCGTCAAGGACAATCTAGCCAGGCCAGACTTCTCACCATGGAGATTCCCCTGCCGTTGCCTGCTCTGTTTCCCTGTCGAGCCTGTCAGTCTCCTCCACTTGGCCATGAGTGCGGTGGGCAGGGTCTGTGTCTTGCTCCTGCACACTCAACACCCTCACAGAGCCGGGCACAGGGCAGGCCTGGCACGTGCATTCATTCACAGATCAAGTGTCTTTTGAGCACCTATTTTGTGCTGACTGCTGGGGATACAGTATCTGCCCCCAAGGAGTGGCAAATACAGGCTTTAGAATGCAAATGTAATGTGTGTTATGGAAGAACCTTTGCTGAGTGGATGAACAAATGCAATATGCAGAGGCTCAAAGTAAGAAAGCAGCTCTGGCTCTGGTCCCCTCTTCTCGCTCCTGAGTCAATAAGACTGTGACAAGCCCAGTCGGCCTCCTTGGCTTGGTTCTGTAATTGCCGGTAGGAGTTGCCTCTCCACAGTTGTGTCATGTCCTGGGGCTTCTGGAGCCAGGCTGCCTGCATTCAAATCCAGGTTGTGCCACCTGTTAGCTGGGTGACCTTGAACGAGTCACCTAGCCTCTCTGTGCCTTGGTTTCTTCCTCTGTTAAATGAGGATAGTAATAGCATTCTCTTCAAAGGGGAGTGGCAAGGATTAAGTAATACATCTCAAGTGCTAGAACAGTGCCCACAATTAGTAACTATTTAGTAAATATTAGCTATCATTATCATAAATTTAATGGTTGTTCTTACATGAACGGATTGTCTTCAACACGATTTTTTGTGTGTGTGTGAGGAAGATTAGCCCTGAGCTAATATCCGATGCCAATCCTCCTCTCTTTTCTGAGGAATATTGGCCCTGGGCTACCATCCGTGCCCATCCTCCTCCACGTCATATGGGACGCTGCCACAGCATGGCCTGACAAGCAGTGCATCAGTGCGTGCCTGGGATCCGAACCTGCGAACCCCGGGCCCCCGCAGCGGAGTGCGCGCACGTAACTGCTAGGCAACCAGGATGGCTTCCTTCAACACGATTTTTATCCTTGTCTGTGGAGGAGATAGTTGCCTGCCTCTCGATATCCATTCTTCCCTTAGTCCTGAGTAGTAAGATCCTGATTTTTAGCTGGACTGATTGTCCAGCCTCCCTTGGTGAGGCTACATGTCTGAATTTGGGCAACAAGATGCAAACAGAAGTGTTGTAGCAGTAGACAGTGATTCCCTCTTCTTCCTGCCCTCCGTCCTGTTGCTGGGCGTGATGGCTGGAGCTCCAGCTGCCACCTTGGACAGTGAGAATGAGGCCCCGTCGGGGATGGTGGAGGGGTGATCAGGAAGGAGCTGGGTCCCTCACCACTTCGTGGAGTGGGTCCAAGGCCAGCTCTGGACTGCCCTTCTCTAGGCCTCTTTTGTATGGAAGAGAAAGAAACTTCTAGTATCTGGTTAAGTCTGTTGTTTGTTTCCTGTTACACACAGCTGGATCTGATCCTATTACATCTCTCCTTTCAGCAAATGCCAGCTAATTTTAGCACCAGCTACAAAAAGGAAAATAATGAAAAATCAGTCGTCAAAACAAACAATAAAACATGTCCTAAGTCAAGTATCAAAGACTTTTGCAGAATACAACTAATAAACAAACATAGAACCAAAAAAAAAAAGAAATGAGAAAGAATTAAGCAATGAGGTACCAATCATATTTTGCCTATTAAAGTAGTTTTTAAAAGAACTTAATGATAACGTATGTGGATGTGGCAAAGCAGGCACTCTGTTCACTGGATGTGGTTGGAATTAGTTTAACTCTGGGAAAGACATTTGGCAATACATACCAAGAGTCAGTAATGCCATTTGAAGATACTGTCTGAAGGAAATACTCCGACATATTGAAAAAGGTACATGTATTAGCGGCCATTATGTGTTTGGCTGCCCAGCATGAGAATCCTCTCCCATGTTTGGGGGGGTTCCCTCCTACCTGGAACGCGGGGTGCTTGCTTTCCTAGCTTCCTTGCAGTTGAGTTGAAGGTACATGACCTTGGTTTAGCCAAGCAAATGCACCGCCCTGGAAGTCATTTTGGGAGATCTTGATTTGAGAAGCAGGCACACAAAGACTCTTTTCTTGGAGTAGTGGTAACCCCAATGGGGTCTGGGTTCTAGGGTCTCTGGCTGGCTGGTGGTGGCTTTGTGAGTGCAGTGCTGAGTGATATTGGCTCTGGCTTGGGCTGCAAAGCCCTGAGCTTGGTTCTTGGCTCTCCTGGCAACTCGACGGCTCTGCCCATTATCTGTTTGAAAAAGACCCTCGACTCGTACGCGTGAAGATGTTTGCATCAGGGCTTTTCCATTGCCAGCAGCAGATGCCGACTCTGACCGACTTTGTCAGGAGGACTTCAAGGCCCCAGGGGTTGCTGGGAGGCTGGAGAACAGCTCCACCGGGAGTGGGTGGGAGCCGAGGCTGCTCCAGGGCTCTGGGAATCAGGCCCTCATGATGGTCTTGTAGTGGGGACAGTCTGTCGGGGTGAAGCTGCTCACTGGACAGGCCTGTGGCTTTGTGTGCTCAAGAGCCAGATTCCAGGAGGTGGGGAGCACCCATCCCATTGGTCTTCTTGAGTCACTTGCCTACCCCCTGGGCAGTTGCCTCTCCTCTCCACCTTTCTCCATCCTGCTTTGTGCCAAGGGGGCTGCCCCATGTGGATGGAGAGCCTCACTGGGTTCCCGTGGTGCCTGGCTTCTGGCTGGATTTGGCCAGTGGGAGGCACTGGCAGGAGATGGAGAAGAGAGCTTGGGTGTTTCTCCATGGCTCCCATCCTGCCGAGGACTGTCGTTTTGGCAGTGGCTGTGCCCCGCCTGCCCACCCTCGATTATAGCTCCTGCTGTAACCCCCTTCATGGCTCTGGTAACCCCATTTCTTCCCCTTCCCCCTGCAGCCTGGAATGGTAACGGCTCCCACTGTTGCTAGTCCTCTCCACACCCTGTGTTGGTTTCCCTAATGCCTACACTCAAGTAAATAGTCTCTTCATTAAATTCTCTTAAAAACAAAACAAAACAGCTGAGTCTGCCTTTCGTTTCCTGCCAGGACCCTGACTGACGCAAGGTCTTACTTTGGTTTTGTTCTGAAAGCGCGGCAGCCTGTGGGACGGAACCCTTTCTGCTGTCCTGGACAACCGCTGAGGACAGGCCCCGTGTTGTCTCCACGGGTGCTGGGCAGCCCTTGTAGGACTTGCCAGACTGCTCCTCTGATTACCGCCCCCCCACGAAGGCTGAGGAGGGGAGCTTTTGAAGGGAACTCCAAGGAGCAGAGAGCACTGGAGGAGGGGAGAGGGTGTGTCCCCCAAACCAGGTCAAGTGAGGGGGCTCCAAGAGAGACAGGGCTGTTTGCCAGAAGGAGCCTCTGGCTGAGCCGAGGAAAGCCGGGCCATCCCCAGAGGCCACTACTGCAGCAGCAGGGCGGGGAGGGCTGTTGGGAAGACGAGCCTGAACACTGGGGCTGCGGGGCTGCGTGTGGGGGCAGGGGCGTGCACGGTCTTTGACAGGACGGGGATGTGGCGTCCCTTGGGGCCCAGTGGGCACTGCAGAATACCAGGTCAGATTGGTCTAGGGCCCACTCTAGTGGCCTCGTTTGAACTTAAAAGGCTCTGTCTCCAAATATAGTCACGTTCTGAGGTACTGAGGGTCAGGGCTTCAACAAATGACTTTCAGGGGGCACAATCCAGCCCATAGTTAGCGCTCTCTAACTCCTGTGCAGGCAGCAGTGAACAGATAGACACAAGCTGCGGCCTCCTGGAGCTGGAGAGGGAAACAAGTGAAGGAACGTGATGACAAGTACCAGGAAGAGGGACGCAGGGCCAGTGGGCGGACTGGCAGAGAAGGCCACAGTGAGGGGCGGTAACGGCGACGCAGGGCCCAAGGCCAGCCTGGAGCTTTCATGGTGGGGAACACAGTCCCTCACTCTCCATATTTTCCTTCGTTTTAAAGGGGGAAATTAGGAGGGATTTGGTGTCTCTCCCTACTGTTTTTCGTAGTTTGGGGCAAGTTCAGCTGACGGAGCTCAGGGTGTGGCCTAGAGAAGAGACGACTGGACATGGGGAGGGTACTGAGTGCCAGCTAAGATGCTGGAACTTGACCCCGAAGGCCTCTGAGGTTAGGGTCTGTTGAGATATGGCCTTCTGTCCCGTCTACCTTCTGGGACTTGTGTAACTTAGGTGCTTGATTTTATTTTGATGTGTGAGATGTATGGGTGCCGCATACTGGGGAGAAAACATACAGATGAAAGGGTTTTGGTTTTTAAATAATCAAGTGAAGGCGTGTGCATCGTTGGAAAGAAAGGGTACTGTGAAGCCTTTCTTGAAAAGCGGCAGCTCCCAGCCCTGGTGTTGGAGGAGGCCTCGGGTGGGTCTTTTTCCTTTTCGCTGTGTGGCCCCTCCACGCTGGAGGCTGGCGTCCCTCGTTCTGAGGAAATTCTCCTTTATTGCCTCTTCTTTGGCTGTTTTCTTCCCCTGAATTTTCTCTGTTCTCTTTCAGATAATTTTTATTAGTTGGATGTTGGACCTCCTCAATCGATTCTTTATTTGTTCTTATCTTTTCTCTGACATTTTCCATCTCTGCGTTTTTAATTCTAATTTCTGGAGTACACTCTTAATGTCTCACACTCGTATTGACTAAAATATTCACTATCATATTGTTTTTGTTTTCCAGCTCCTTCTTGTTTTAAGGCTTTATTGGGATTTACATGTTGTAAAATCCACCCATTACAAGTGTGCAGTTCAACAATTGCTCCTTTTTAAAGAAAAGTAGACTTTCTTTTTTAGAACACTTTTAGGTTCACAGCAAAATTGAGGGGAAGATACAGAGATTTTCTATATACTCCTTACCCCACATACAAACAGCCTCTCCCATTATCAACATCCTCTACCACAGTGGGACCTTTGATGAACCTACATTGACACATCATAATCACCCAAAGTCCATAGTTTAGAGTTCACTCTTGGTCTTGTACATTCTATGGGTTTGGACAGATGTATACTGACATGTATCCACCATTAAAGTATCATATAGAATAGTTTTATTGCCCTAAGAATCCTCTGTGCTTCACTGATTCATCCTACTCTCCATGCCTAACCCCTGGCAACCAGTGATCTTTCTACTCTCTCCCTCGTTTTACCTTTTCCAGAATGTCATATAGTTGCAATCATACAGTATGTAGCCTTTCCAGACTGGCTTCTTTCACTTAGTAATATGCTTTGAAGTTTCCTCCATGTCTTTTCATGGCTTGATAGCTCATTTCTTTTTACTGCTGAATAATATTCCACTATCTACTTATACCACAGTTTATTTATCCATTCACCTAATGAAGGGCATCTTGGTTGCTTCTAAGTTTTGGCAATTATGAATAAAGCTGCTATATCTGGGTAAATACCAAGGTGCACAATTGCTGGGTCACGTGGTAAGGGTATGTTTAGTTTTGTAAGAAACTACCCAGCTGTCTTCCCAAGTGGCTGCACCATTCTGCACTCCCACCAGCAGTGAGTGAGAGTTCCTGTCGCTCCACATCCTCACCAGCATTTGGTGGTGTCAGTGTTCTGGGTTTTCACCATTCTAATAGGTATATAATTTTGTTGTTTTAATTTACAATTCCCTAATGACATATGATGTGGAGCATCTTTCATATGTTTATTTGCCATGAGTATATCTTCTCTGGTGAGGTCTGTTAAGATCTTTTGCCCATTTTTAAAATTCAGTTGTTTGTTTTCTTATTGTTGTCAGTTGTTCCTTTTTAGGACCATGCAGGGTTTTTTTATTTTGTTTTGTGGATATATATCTTCTCTTACTTCTTTGAGGATAAATTATAATCTGTGAATTTTTCTTCTGTTTCCTGCATTGTCTCTATTTCCTCCTTTTCTTTGTTTGTTTGGTTGGTTTTTTGGTCACTCTCTTGTGTCTAAGGCTTTCTTCAAATGCATGCTGCTGATTTGTTCGGATTTGGGAGGAAGGTTTGGGACCCGTTAGGGAGCTCTGTGGGCCCAGGTGGGACTGATGGCTCCACACAGCAGAAAATCTGAGTACAGAAGCACAACCAGATGGAAGTGTTTTGGTTTTATTTTCACACAACAAACAAACAAAACACAGAAATAGGCAGAGCAGGACTACTTGAGGATTTATAACTTTTTATTTTTCTAACTGTCTTTTCAGTGGGTTTTGGAAGGAAGAGGAAGTAAATGTGAGAGATGAATCCACCATATTTAAACTCCTGAATTATTTACACACTTCGTCTTATTCTACATCATTTCTCGTTGGCTGTGTGGCGCAAAAGCAGCCACAGACAATTCATAACCACATGAGCATGCTGTGTTCCAGTAGAACTTTCCTGACAAAAATGAGTGAGGGCTGATTTGGTCCATAGTTTGTTGATCCCTGGAATAAATACTCTTGGAATAAAAACCTAAAGGAAGTGAGGGAGGAAGTCGTGAGGATATTTGAGTAAAGAACAGTCAAGCAAAGGAAGTGGCACGTGCAAAGGCCCTCAGGTGGGGGTGTGCCAATATGTTTGAGGGACAGTGAGTCAGCTGGGGTGGCTGGAGCAGAGAGGATAAAGGTGGGAACATAGTAGAGGAGCTCAAAGAGGAGATGGGCTAGGTTCTTCAGGGCCTTGTCAACGTAGGAAGGACTTTGGCTTGTGTATTATAAACTATGAGAAGGAAGGGCTGTGCATAGGATTCCGAGCCCTGTGCATAGTTGTCTTCATCTGGTTAAACCAGACTAAAAGTCTAGTTTCTGCCTGAGGTAGAACCAAGAGCAGGTTCTTGTTTTTGCAAATAGAGTTGGTCATGAGTCAAAGAAGAGACTCACCAGGATGAGAAAAACCAAAGCCAGTGTTAGTGTCCTCCTCTACCCTCCAGACCTGGTAGGAGCACAGGTCCTGCCCAGAGGCAAGCAGAGGGCGGGGCCGGGCAGGGGTGGGGACTGGGTATGTGTTGTCCGGGCCACCTGTGTGTCCCATATGGGACTGGGTCTTCCTGATCCAGCGGTGGCATCACCAGGTGCGTATTTGGCAACCTCCCAGGTCTGCCCTGGCTGGATGGAGGTGATCTTGGCTCTTATGAGGAGTGGTCATACTTTTGGGGGCTGGGACCCCACCGGTGACCTCTGATCCTTACAAGCTAAGGGGCAGTCACGTCCTGACATTACTAATAAAGCTGAAGCCAAGTTCAAGGTATATCAGCTTGATGCTATTATTTTTCTTTTTTATTGAGGTGTAACAATCATACAGAAAAGGGAGCAGGTGCACTAATTGAAGCGCGCAGCTTGATGAATTCTTGAATGGGGAAACACCTGTGTCACCGCCCCCAGATCAAGAGAGAGAATATTCCCAGCCCCCAGAAGGTTCCCTTTGTGCCCCTCAAGTTTATATGCCCCCACCCCAACCTGAGGTAGCCACTATCTGACTCCTCTCATCTTACATTAGTTTTGTTTGTTCTTGAACTTCCTATAAATGGAATAAGTTGGTATATAGTCTTTGGTGGCTGGTTTCTTTTGCTCAACACAATAGCTTGTTCTTTTTTTTACTGCTCTGTGTAGTGGTTCTTTGAGTGTCATCTGGGACCCCCTGAGGGTCTCCAAGACCCTTCCAGGGTGTCTGAAAGATCAAAACGATTTTCACAATAATACTAAAATGTTAGTTGACTTTTCCCCTCTGGTTTTCACATTAATGTACGGGAGAGTTTTCCCGGGGCTGCACAGTGTGTGACATCTCAACAGACTGAATGAAGCAGCAGACAAGGGAGCCCAGCTGCTTTTGATTAAGCCAGATGACAAAGAAATTTGCAAAAATGTAAAGCCAATGCCATTCTTCTCACTAATTATTTTTTGTGTTGGGAAATATGATTATTTTTATAAAAATATGTTATTTGTGTAAACACATGATGGGTTTGTTATTGTTATTTTAAATGAATTGATAAATACGTATTTTTTAAAGTGTTATTTTTCGTTGCTAGCATGGTAAATGTTAGTGGATATAACCCACATAAATGGAAGTGCTATGTGGTCCTTGATAATTACTAAGCGTTCAAAGGGGTCCTGAGACCAACATGGCTGAGAATTGTTGCTTTATAGTATTTCATTGCATGAATACGCCACAACTTATTTCCCCATTCTCCTGTTGGTGGCATTTGGGATATTTCCTGTTTGGATTATGAATAAGGCTGCTGTGCACTTTTGTGGATCTGTCTTCTGTGGACATAAGCTGTCACTCCCCTCAGATATTTGCCCAGGCATGGATGCCGGGCCACAGGTATCAGGCGGTTAGCTGTGGGAGAGGCAGTCATATACCCTCCACAGTGGTTGTACCGGCTCACACCCCCAGCAGTGACACACAAGAGTCAACCTGATGTTAATTGAAGGCTTGCTGCCTGCAGCTAATTCAGGGCATATTCTGGTGCCCAAAAAGAGGACACCTCAACATACAGTCATGTGCTGCACAACAACGATTCCGTCAAGGACGGAACACGTATGTGACGGTGCTCCCGTAAGCTTAGTACCGTAGAGCCCAGGTGTATGGTAGACTATACCATCTGGGTGTGTGTAAGTACACTCTGTGATGTTTGCACACCGACGGAATCGCCTGACGATGCAATTCTCAGAAAGCATTCCCGTTGTTAAGTGACACATGCCTGTACAGTGGCTCTCTTGGGGGGATTGTCCTGGTGTCTCACAACACATGCAGTGTGACCAGCCTTATGTGCAGGCGCTGAGTCATCAAAAGCGGTGACAGAAGGTCAAGTCCAGCGTGTGGCTCCTGAGGGGCTGAGTGCTGGGAGAGAAAGGGGGATCGCTCAGACTGGAGAGTCAGAGAAGGCCGTGCAAGGGAAGAGAGATCTAAGCTGAGGGATGAGTAGGAGCGGGCCAGATGGTGGAGGGGAGCGGCATTCCAGGCTGAGGGCGCCCCTCGTGGGCTGTGCTTGGTGGAGAAGCAGCGGGCAGGCCAGTGGGCTTGGAGCAGAGCGAGCGAGGGGTTGGGAGAGAAGGGAGGGAAGGGGTGGCGGTGGGCAGGCCACGCAGGGCCTTGGCAGCCAGGAGCAGTTCAGACTATCCTAAGGGATAAAGCCGTTGGAGAATTTCAAGCAGGAAAGCACCTATTTCTTTTAAATTTTTATTTTTAAATTAGAAGTTTTCTTTTGAGATAATTATAGCTTCCCATGAAGTTGTAAGAAATAACACAGAGAGATCCCATGTATCTTGCACCTAGTTTCCCCAGTGGGAACATCTTGTAAAATGATGGTTGAGTATACAACCAGGATATTGACATGGATGCAGTCAAGACGCAGGGCATTTCCATCACCGCAGGACCTCTCCTGCTACCCTTTTGTAGTCATCACACTTCTCTCCCCGCCCTACCTCCTAAACCCCTGGCAACTACCAATCATTCTCCATTTCTATAATTTTATCATTTCAGGAATGTCATATAAATAGAATCCTACAACATATAACCTTTGGGAATGGGCTTTTATCGTTCAACGTAATTCTCTGGAGATTCAGCCAGGTTGTTGTGTGTATCAATCGTTTCTTTCTTTTTCTTGCTAAGTAGTATTCTATGGTATGGATGTACCTCTTCGTTTAGTCGTTTCCTAGTTGAAGGACATCTGGGTTTCCAGTTTGGGGCTATTATGAGTAAGGCTGCTATGAACACCTGTGTACAGGTTTTTGTGTGAACATAATTCTTTATTTCTCTGGGCTAAATGCCCAGGAGTGCCGTTGCTGGGTCATATGGTAGTTGCATGTTTAGTTTTTTAAGAAACTGTCAAGCTGATTTCCAGAGTGGCTGTACCATTTTGCATCCCCACCAGCAGGGTGTGAGTGATGCTGCTTTCCCACCTCTTTGCCAGCATTTGATATTGTCACTACTTTTTATTTTAACCATTTTGATGGACATGTGATATCTCATTGTGATTTTAATTTGAATTTCTCTAATGGCTAATGACGTTGACCATCCTTTTATGTGCTGTTTGCCATCTGTCTATCTTCTTCAGTGAAATGTCTGTTCATGTCTTTTGCCCATGTTGTAATTGGATGGTTTGCTTTTTCACTGCCAAGGTTTTATATTCTAGATAGTAGTCCTTTGTCAGAAATGTGGTTTGCAAATATTTTCTCCTACTCTGTGACTTGTCTTTTTATCTTCTTAACAGGGTCAGTCTTTCACAGAGCAAACATTTTACATTTTGATTAAGTCTGATTTGTCAATTTTTCCTTTTCTGGATCGTGCTTTTGGTATCATGCTTTAGGTAACAGCTTTTTGCCTAGTTCTAGGTCCCAAAGATTTTTTTTTTGGAAACTTTGTATTATGGGTTTTACTCTTAAATCTAGACAGGTGTCAAATAAACATGAAGTAAAGAACTGTATTTGCATTAAATTACATCCAAAAGAACTACAAATTTTTGTTCTTCTCAAAGATTTTGTCTGAGGAAACCATGTGGGCCTGTAGGTTTTTTTTTCCCTGAAAAGTCTTGTGTCCCTTCCTTCTGGCCTCCATGGTTTTTGAAGAGAAATCTGCTGTCATTTGAATTATTTTCCCCTATAGACAAGATTTTCTTTTCTGGCTGCTTTAAATATTTTTTCTGTGTCTTTAGTTTTCCGAAGTTTAATTATGATGTGTCTTGCCTTGAATTTCTTTGGGGTCATCTTGTGTGGGGTGTGCTCACCTTCTTGAATCTGGAGGCTTATGTGTCTTGTCAGATTTGGGAAGTTTCCAGCCTTCTCTCTTTGAGTACTGTTGCTGCTCACCCTGCTTCTGCTCTCCGTCCAGGACCCCAGTGACACGAAGATGAGATCTTTAGTTATAGTTCCACAGGTCCCTGAATCTCTCTGTTTTTCACCCAGTCTTTTTTCTTTCTGTTGTCAGATTGAGTCATTTCTATTGTTTTATCTTTCAGTTTGCTGCTTCTTTCCTCCATCCCCTCCATTCTGCTGTTAAGCCCGTCCATTGAGCTTTTTATTTCGGTTATTGTATTTTTCAGTTCTAAAATTTCCATCTGGTTCTTCTTTACAACTTATTTTTTGCTTAGGCTTTCTATGTTTTCAAGTGTGTTCGTAATTGCTTGTTGAAGCATTTTATCATGACTGCTTTAAAACCTTTGTCAGGTAGTTCTAACATCTCTGTCATCTCAGTGTTGGCATCCATTGATTGGTTTTTCATTCAGTGTGAGATCTTCCTGGTTCTTAGTGTGATGAGTGATTTTGAAATGAAAATTGGACACTTGAATTATGAGACACTGGACCCTATTTAGACCTGTCTAGCTGGCAGTCTCTGACACCCCTCTGCCTTAGAATGCCAGGTGAGGGTAGAAGTCCAGGTTCCTCATTCTGCCTCTGACGTTCTGCCTCTGCCTCTGCCGCTCCAGGAGGGGCCCCCTGTGACTGCTGGACGGGGGAGAGTTCTGGATCCCCAAGTCGCCTCCACTAACACTTAGGGGTTTGGGATAGTGCTTGTTACCGGCTGGGAGGGAAGTCCAGGCACCCTACTTAGCCTTCTCTGACATCACCTGGGTGAGGGGGACGTCTGGGCTCTTCCTCTGCCCTTTGCTGGTGGGGGTAGGGGTGGGGCTGCGTCGTTTTGTGGGTGATGCTGGAGTAGAGTGGTTATTGTCTAAGAGATTTCTGTCTTACCCGGCTGTCCCTTGCCTGGCTCTGCGGCAGAGAGAGCGGGCTCTTATTGGGGCTTTTTCTGTCTCTGCCTGTTGGCACTCCCAGGTTGCCAGCTCCTGCAGCCCCAGGACTGTCCCCCAGTCTGGGCCAACGAGGCAAAAAGAAAACCCGTACCTCCGTGTCGTTTCTCAGGTCCCGAGGTCTCCAGCCTGCCTGCCTTCTTCTCTCCACCTTTCACGGTCTTCCTAGGTTTGTCTCATATACAGTGTCTGGGGTTTTTAGTCGTACTTCACACAGGAATAGGAAAAAACACATCTACTCTATCTTCCTACTAGTGGAAGTCCCTTGCAATTGTAACGCGGGGTAACTTACACACAGTGCGGTGGACCTGTCTTCATAGATGTGTGCACCTGGGAGCCACCACCCAGGTGCAACATTCCTAGCGGCCCAGCTGGCTCCCTGCCCTGGGAAGAACACATTTTGATTCACGTTCTTAAAAAACTAGGCTGCCTGTGGGCGGAGGGTGGACTGGTGAGAGACGGGAGGGAGTGGCAGCCTGGGGTTTTCAGGCCGGCCGTCTGTTCCCGGGGGCGCCTGAGGGTGGGGCGGGGGGTGGCCTGGGCTCCGTGGATTGCTTCCAAGTCTGCTCAGGCCTCTGGCTGCCCGCCACCCTCCTCTTCGGCACTTGGGATTGAGCTGCCTGGGCCATCTGAGCCGGGTGGGGAACTCCTGCTCTCTCTGCTGCCAGACTCCTTGTCAGAAAGCAGAAGCAAATTCCAGCCTTTGGACGCCCTCCTTCCTGACCTCTGGGGTCAGCTGTTAATTTCCTGTTACCTAACCTCACTTCACAGTGGCTCCACTTTCATTTCGTCAACAAAAATGCTGGGTTGTGGCTTGCTAAGGGCATGTCTGCTGTGGCCGCTTTGCTCTGCCCAGCCCTGGATTATGGGGTTGGGAGGGGGAAGCAATGGGCCAGGGCTTTGAGAGAGGAAGGAGAAACACTGTGTGTGTGTGTGTGTGTGTGTGTGTGTGTGTGTATGTGTGAGACAAAGGGAGGGAGGGAGGGAGATTAGAAGCTAGATAGGTTTGGCCGTGAGTCACTTGAATAGCCTCAGTTTTCTCATCTGTATAGTGGAGCCAATATTTCCACCTTTGGAGGAGTGCAGGGAGAGTTGGAGATTCTGTTGTGGAAAGGACTCAGCATGTATTAGGAGCCCAGTGAATGTGCTGGTCATTATTATCAATGTAATAAATTAACTGAGAATGGTACTTTATCTGCTGGGCAGCTGTCCTCATGCCTGCTCCCTAAGGTCCTGCTTCTATAGGAATCTCTTGGCTTTTTATTTGAAGAAGAAGAAAGAGTGAGGCCTTGGGGAGGGAGGCCTGAGAGCCCAGGCGGGGGAGGAATGGCGCCTGGGGAGATCCGGGCACAGTGAGGTGAGCAACCTGGGTTTGCCTCCAAGGCTGATTAACAGGTAGCATTTACTGAGCACCAGCTGCATGTCAGGCTCGATGCAATGACCCTGCGCAGGAGTGATTATCACCTTCGATTTTACTGCTGGGGAAACTGAACTTGAGTGAGGGGCGTGACTCGGCCCAGCAAGCTGGGCAGAACCAGTGTGGTGCCAAGGCCTGGGTGCTGCCCAGTGCCCACACAACCTTGCTGGTCTAGTCTGCACTAAAAGGTCGTCTAGGTCAGCTGGACGGCGGATGTCTGTACGTAGAGGCCTGGACCACAGTGGGCTCTATTCAGTCTGACTGTCTGCCTCTGTCCAGCCACAAGGTGCTGCTCGAAGAGGTCTGGGGGCCTGGGTCCAGCTGGGCTGAGTCTGTGGTGGGAATTTGTTCCCCAGGGGCAAGCTGGCCACAGCCCTCAGCTTCCTGGCTGACTGTCTGGATGGCTCCAGAGCCCGGGGTGGGTGGTATGGGAGTCAGAATGGGGGTGGTGGAGAGTTGGGGAGGGGTCTGGAGCCGAGTCTAGATTCTGATTTTGTGGGAAGATGATGGTGAGGGTGGGTTGGCTGCCAGCAGTGCCAGTGTGAGCCTCCAGAAAGGCGCTTCTGGGGTCTTCCAGCTTCACCAGTGTCACCACCTTCTTCCTCTCCTGCAGTTCCCCACATCAGTTAGTTCCCCCCAACTCTACATCCTGCTTGACCCTGCCTCTGCACCCACCTTCCTGTCTCCCCATATTTGAGTTTTGCCTTCTCTACTGTTTTCATTACATTCAGCAAATGTTTGTTGGGCCACCCTAGGCCTGACTGTTTTAGCTGTTGAAGCTTCAATGTAAGAAACTGGTGTGAGCACTGGGGAAGTCACTCCACCTCTCCAGGTCTGGGTTTCCTCATCTGTAAAATGGGGGAGGGGGTTAATTCCCCTCTCGGGGGTTGTGAGGGTTAACAAGCGGTGGCTCCAGTCTCCAGGTGCCTGGGGCCCCTCCTCCCACCCCCACAGACTGTTCCCCCAGCTTCTCTCCCCTTCTGATCTACACGCCAACTGCCAGAGCAAGGGTGCCAACGCCCTCCTGAAAATTCTACTCTTCTGGTTACCCCCTTTCATCGTTAGGGGCTGGAGTCTAGTGTTCTTAGCCTGATATCCAGGGCCTTTCTGGCTCCTGCCAGCTCCTCCAAGCTTCTTTCTTTACCCTCTCCAGATTCACATGCTGGTCGTCCACTTGGGGCTGTTATGGACTGAATTGTGTCCCCCTAAGTTCATATGTTGAAGTCCTAACCCCCCATACCTCAAAATGTGACTGTACGGTATTTGGAAACAGAGACTTTAAAGAGGTGATTAGGGTAAAATGAGGCCATTGGGGTGGGCCCTAATCCAATGACTCGTGTCCTCACGAGAAGAGGACGTGAGGACACAGACATGCACAGAGGGAAGACCATGTGAGGACACAGGGAGACGACAGCCCTCTCCAAGCCAAGGAGACAGGCCTCAGAAGGAACCAACCCTGCCAGCACCTTGAGCTTGGACTTATAGCCTCCAGAGTGTGAGAAAATAAACTTCTGTTGTTTAGGCCGCCCAGCCTGTGGTACTTTTTTAGGGCAGCCCCACAAAACGAACACAGGGCCTGTCGCAGGCCAACTACCGAGGGCCTCAAATTTAGACCGTAGACTTTCGTCACCAAATGAATTTGTTGTTGTTTAAAGCATCCAATGTAAACTTTAAAAATATGCTGGGGCCCGCCCTGTGGCGTGGTTAAGTTCACACGCTTCACTTGGGCAGCCCGGGGTTCGCAGGTTTGCATCCCGGGCGTGGACCTACACATCGCTCGTCAAGCCACGTGGTGGCAGCGTCCCATATAAAATAGAGGAAGATGGGCACAGGTGGTAGCCCAGGGCCAATCTTCCTCAGCAAAACAGAGGAGGATTGGCAACAGATGTTAGCTCAGGGCTAATCTTCCTCACCAAAAAAAAAAAAAAGCCTCAGCTTCTATAGCCCTATTTGGGCATTACTTCATTTATTAATATGCCGGAAGCCTCTCTGACTGGAAGTGGCTGGGGCTCCCCAGCCCCTGCTCGGCCTTCTCCCTCTGCCTGCAGTGCCTGCCATCCTTCTTACCTGTCCTCTTCTCCTCCCAAAGTCCATTTGAAGTTCTGCTCCTTGTGGGGTCTCCCTTGCCACACCTACCCTCACAACAGGGGCCTCTGGTGTTGCTTCCAGCTCTGGTGGGTGGGCTGCCACATCCAGTGCCTGAGGCCTAGGCTGAGTCTGCTGCAAGCAAGGAGCCTGTGGCTGGCACACAGCAGGTGCCACATATACCTGTCGTATGTGGGAAACAGCCCCGATTCTAATCAGGAGTGGACTCAGTCCGAGGGACAGGCCTCTGGAGGCCCAGCAATCAGCAACAGCTTTGCTGGAGTAACCTTGGGTCTACAGTGTCTGGCTATTTAATCATCAACTATTTATTATAACTGGACATTTAGGCTGCTTTAAATCTTCCCCTTTAACAAAAAAAACCTGTTTTAGGCAACATGGCAAATGGATAACCTCAAAACTCCAGTGCAAACTGGAAATGCTGAGTTGACTGTAAGAAACATCCTTTAACATTGTAGCTGAAATTGGCAAAGATCAACATGAGTGACAAAGCGCTGTGCTGGTGAGGACATCTTTACATGATACTGGCCCAGGTGGGAAGTGGAGTGAGAGCAGGGACATTTGTCACTGCGCTGTTATAGCAAAGCGTTAGCGACGCTCAAGACGTCGCACCAGAGGGCTGGTTGGAGGACTAGTTAAACACTCGAAGGCCCCTAAGGAGAAGTGTTTGTCCACAACAGCAAGGTGTCTCTCCAGTCTGTTCACCTGGGCAAAGCAATGGTTCAAGGACACAGCTCTGATCACATACCTCCTGCGTAAAATCATTTATGGCTTCCGTTGTGATGTAAGTAAAGTCCAAAACTTGCCACATGGCCCTCTGAGACCTGTTCTCTGCTGACGGAGGCCTCAGTCCGCTCACCCTGCCACTACTCTCACTGCCTTTAGCCTCACCCTGCGCTCCAGGCCACCCACACGGGCCTTTGCACAGGCTGTTCCCTGTGCCTGGAATGCCTTACCAATACCTTTCACGAGGGGCTTAACTCCCACTCGTCCTGCAGGACTGAGCTTCAGTGACCCCCATGTCTGGGTGAGGGGCTTCCTTGAGGTCCCACGCCTCCCTGGCTCTACCCTAACACCGACCATGCTGAGGGGCAGCTGCCTGGCTCCTCATTTGTGCATAGCCCTCTAGCTCCTCGGGGCGGGGACCCCATCTGTTACTGCAGCCCTTGCATCCAGCTCCGTGCTTGGTACGTGGGAGGCATTTCCTAAATATTTGAGGAACAAAGGGAAGGAGAGAGAAAGTTGGGGAAGGGCTCCCTGCAGGAAGTCTGAGCCAGCCTGGCCCTGGGGGAGAACAGAGAGGGCATCCCAGGCAGGCGGTGGCAGGCCAAGATGTGGAGCTGGGAATGTAGGGAGACAGCTGGCTGCGGTAAAACACACAGCACGTGGGGGCGGGGTGAAGGGGCAACACAGGCCCGGAGTCAGGGCACCTGACTCCTCCTTCCAGCGCTGTCACTGGAAGGTCCCCTCAGCTCTCCCAGCCTCAGTTTCCCTGTTAAAAAAGCAAGGCTAATAGTCACCGTGTTGTGGGAATCAGCTGAGGCTGCTCACGGGACAACACATTGTGAACCCCAAATTGCTCAGCAAGTGTCAGATGGTCATATTGTTACTATGAATCATTATTGCAGGAAGCCTGGGGTTGAATCGATGGTGGGGGCTTTGAAGGGGAGGCTGGGGAGCTTGAACTCTCCTTCAGCTGTTGATGGGACGTCCCTGGAGGCAGCAAGCAGGAGAGGGGTGGAGTCAGGGTCACGAGCAGCCACAGGTGGGCACGGCCTCTCCAGCATCTGGACTGTCTGCTGCCCTGCTGTGGAGTTCAGGGCCTGGCCCTGGTGTCCCCATCTGTTACTGCCTCTCCCCCCGGCCCCCCACCCAAGCTCTGAACACAGAAGTCAAAACTAGGTGCCACTTGTAGCCACGGTCATCCGTGGGAGGGGACACGTGGCCTCATCCATGGGGAGGCTGACTGAGCTGACAGCAGCCTCTCCCAAGCCATCAGGGTTTTGGGCATCTGAGCTTCAGCCTGGAACGGGCCTTTCAATCCCAGGGCTGTCTCGGGGTAGGGCTGGAGCCACCTGTGACGAGAGGGGACTGATGGCCGCTGGGAGGACTGCCCAGGAAGTCGGAATCTGGTTTTCTCTCCACAAAAGCAGGAATTCCACACCATGCTCAGCCTCGTCGTGACCTTTATTTGAAACTAAAAGATGCCAGCCAGATATGGCAGCTGCTGGCACCTCCCTCCAGCTCTGTCGTCTCTGGTCCTGGCCCTCGTCCCACTGCTCTGAGACCCACTCCTCCTTCACCGAAAGAGCCCGACCCCTCAGCTGCTTGGGCCTGGCGGCATGGGAAGCACATCCTGCCGCACCTCGGGGGCTGGGGTGAGGGGCCAGGGCATGAAGGCGGCCGTGTCGGCATGGACACCAGGGCGGTTGGGGGTTCTGCAGCCCACTGCCTAGCTCACCACACCTGACGGCGTCCAGAGGCCAGTGGCCTCCTGAGCCCTGAAAGAGAGCACTGTGGGGCAGGGACAGAGGGATGATGCCAAATGGTAGAGGGCTTACGTGCCCCTATATGCCCCAGCCCTGTCCTCCCTCCCTCTCCTTGCTTCACAAGCTACACTCCGGCGAGGCTCTTTACTTTGTGCCTATGGGTCTTTGCATGTGCTGGTCTGTCTGCCAGAAATGTTGTCTGCCCATCCCCATGCCTTTGCTGGCCAACTCGTATTCATCCTTCAGGCTTAGCTTGGGCATTACTTTGTGTAGGATGCCATCCCAGATGCCCAGAGCCGAGTGAGGTGCTTTTGCTTGGTCCTCCTACCTCACCCCGCACTCACCCTCATCAGAGAGCTTATCACCCAGGATTTGTCTAATGATTCTTCTGTCTCCGCATTAGACTGGAGGCACGCTGGGGGTTCACCAGTTTACTCCCAGGGCCAGCATGATGCCTGCTGTATAGTGCTCAATAAATGTAACATGGATGGATAGATGAACTGAGGCATGAATGGATAAGTGTCAGAATGGATGATTGTATGGGTAGACAGGTGGATGAGTAGATAAGTGATGGATGAAAGGATGGATGGGTGGGTGAATGGATGGATGGTTGGGTGGATAGATGGATGGGTCGGTGGGTAGATGGATGGGTGGGTGGAGGAAATCATACATGTGTGCATGCATGGAGAGATATGTGTATGGGTAGTTGGGGAATGGATGGATGAAAGAATATGGGAAATGAATGGTGATACATGGATTAATCAATGGCCCCATGTATGTGTGGATGTTTGGGTGGGTGGGTGGATAAATAGATGGATAATGAGTGGGTGGATAATCAGTGCATGCATGCATGGATGGTTGGAGGAATGGAGAATGGATGGATGGATGGGTGGATGATGAGTGGATGGATAAATGGCTGGGGGGCTGGGTGGACTCCTCACTCACCTGGCAGGCATCTGGGACACCTTGGGTGGAGTCAGCACACCACATGTCCTACCTGATGGTCAGGGGCGGTCTCTGGGCTCTCCTGGGAATACCTGTGGAAGAGACCCTCACAGGCTTCACTGTCCAGGAGTGTCACCTGGGCCTGCTGGAGAGACTGTGGAGGAGGAAGAAGCTCGGGAGAGACACGGAAGATGAGGAGTGACAGAGGACACAGCCAGAGAGAGCTGTTTGCACTCGGGGAGAGGTATTGTGGCTGGGGCGCAGGGGTAGTGAGGTAAGCTGGAGGCTCAGCTTCGGGGTTTGGAGACAGCAGGGGCTGGGAGGGGCTGGGGAGGAGGAGGAGAACAGCATGCTTGGGGTCAGCGTGGTGGTGGGAGGAGGGATGTCACCTCAGCCCCAAGGTCCCAGGTCGGGCTTGTTACCTTCACTTTCTCCCAGCTGGTCACCCAGCAAGAAGTGTCCTTGGGCAGCTGGGCAAAGACAAGGGGAGACATATGGGCTGGAACTCCTGGGAGAAGGGCACAGGCCCCGAGAGCTGCACCAGTGAAGGGGGGTGATGACCCCCACACAGCCCGCACCTCCCTGCAGAGCTGGGCTGTCCAGTGGGTTCCCAGGAGCACAGAGGATGGGGAGGGGTCCAGGTGGCAGGACAGAAGGGGAGGGATCCAGTGCTCACCCAGCACCCACCGGGCCAGGCCTCCTGGTGAGCACCGGCCTACCCGGGGAGGTGGGAGAGGCACAGGACCCTCCAACAGAAGGGACCTCTGGTCTCATGAGCCCCCCTCCACTTACCCATCAGGAAACTGAGGCCCAGTGGTCCGTGACTTGCCCAAGATCACACAGCAAGGTGGGGTCAGAACCACCCAGAACTCAGTTGTCTGATTTTAATACTCTATATAGACTGGGGCTGGACTGATTTTTTCCTCTCTGAGGTAAATGACTGTAAACTGAGACACAGTGAGATACAAACTCTTTTCCAGGCTTATTTTATAATTGACATTATTTCTGCCACCCAAGAAACCATAGAAGGTTGTGGTTAAGAGTGTGGGTGTGGGAGCCTGCCTGTTTGGGTTTGGATTCCAACTCTGTCATTAATAGCTGTGTGACTTGGACAAGTGAGTTAACCTCTCTGGCCTCAGTTTCCTCACCTGTAAAATGGAAGTAATATAGTACCTCCCTCACAGGTTGCGTGGTTGAGGGTGAGTAGTGTCACTTACCCACAGTGACAGCATCCGTGGTAAGGATATGTGCACTGGTAAAACCCACAGCTCTTCTCCTGGGTCTTTCTCCTTTCCTCTCACACTACTACCACACTCACAACACTTCTGACACCAGATGTGTGGGTTTCCCCACCAATTGACTCTGCAATACCAGCTGGTGTCTACAATTTACTTAAGTTCTGACACGATCTACCTGGAGTTAGCGTCAGATCCCACAGGCTAAGGGCTCAGCCCCGCAAGAGAGCCCCCTCTTCAGATGCCAATTGCAAGTAGTAGTTTCCCAGGTCCCCCACAACTTCTGTACAATTTGGCTACAAACTAGAAGTTCCCACGACCCCCTCCTCGAGTTTGATTAATTTGCTAGAGTGGCTCACAGAACTCAGGGAAACACGTTTATCAGCTTATTAAAGGAGATGATAAAGGATACGGATGAACAGCCAGATGAAGAGACACACAGGGTGAGGTCTGGGAGGGTCCTGACTGCAGGAGCTTCTGTCCCCGTGGAGCTGGGGTGCTTTACCTTCTCGGTGTGGATGTGCTCATCACCTGGAAGCTCTCCGAAACTCCTACTATTGGGGTTTGTGGAGGCTTCCTCACGTGGGCATGTTCAATCATTAACTCCATTTCCAGCCCCTCTCCCCTCTCTGGAGGATGGGGGTCGGGGCTGATAATTCCAAGCTTCCAATCATGGCTTGGTCTTTCTGTGACCAGCCCGCATCCAGGAGTCCCCCCAGAGTCACCTCACTAGAACAAAAGATGCTCCTATCACCCAGGAAATTCCATGGGATTTAGGAACGCTGTGCCAGGAGTTGGGGTCAAAGACAAATATTAGAACCAGAGATGCCCCTAGTGCTCTTATCACTCAGGAAATTACACGGGTTTTAGGAGCTCAGTGCCAGAGGCCGCGGGTAGAGACCAATACATGTTTTCTCTTAGTTCACAATATGTGGTATGTGTGTGTGTGCATATGGGGTAAGTGTGAGCTCATGTGTAAGTGTGCACGAGTGCAATGTCTTGGTGCACACCTGAATGTGAGTGTTAAGGTGCAAGGAAGGATGTGTGTGTGTGGATGTGCATGTGCAGTTGTGAGTCTAAGTGCAGGTGTGTATGACTGTGTACATGTGTGTGCATGAGCGTTCACAGGTCTGTACAGACAAGGGAGAGCAGTGAATGTGTGTATGTACACGGAGTGTGGGGAGGTGAGAGTATTTTGACCGTGAATGTGTGTGAATTTACACGGGGTCTAGGTGACTGAGTATGTGAGTGTATGCATGTGTGCATGTGTGTGTGGATGTGTGTATGCTTCTGTGTGTGTGTGTGAAGTGGCTCCTGACTGTGCTGGGGGACCCAGAAGCCTCCCTAACAGGGGCCCTGTCTAGGACATGGTATTTTTGGCCCCTGAAGCTGGTTATTCTGGAAGTGACTCTACCGCCTCACCTTCTCCCAGCCCAGAAGCTAGAGCCAGAGGTCAGGAGGTCAGGAGGTCAGGAGGTGAGCAGCCTAAGCTGGGCCACGGGCACCTGGGCCCCCAGAGAGGGAGGAACCAGAGCAGGAGCGGGCGCTGGGAGCTTCTGGCTTCAGGATCTGGAGACAGAGTGCTGAATTGGGGCACGAGAATGACTGCCCTGGAAGAGGAAATCCTGCCGTGAGCGCTGCATAGATGGCCTCGCCTGCCCCTGAGGCCCATCTGGGAGCTGGTCCTGCTGGCCGCTGTGCTGTGGGCAGGTGGGCTACACTAGGGCCTCTCTCTGGCCCTCCCTGGGCCCCTTCTGAATCCCAACACCACATAGTCATCACTGTCCAGTGAAGGAAGCTTGGACACCAGACGATTAGCCAATGGACAGGTGACTAGGCTCCCACCCCAAGGCTGCAAAGCATTTCAGGGTGCAGCTGGTGCACAGGCCTTGGGCCTCCCCCTGAGTCTGTACTTCTTGGAGTCTCTGTGAGCTTGAGGGCAGGGCCATTGTCTGAGCTGCTGATGGCTGCACTCCCGGAGCCTCACACAGACCCAGTCGATGTGAATGAATGGACACGTGGATGAAATAATGAACTAGTCTGTCTCCAGGGCCTGCAACTCACTCCGTCTCCTCAGCCCAAGCTCCTGAATCCCAGGACCACGCACCACCCGGCCCCTCCCTGTGAACTCCCTCTCACTGAAGTCTCTCAGCCCCCAGCAGCACCTGGGGGGTCTCCTTTGCAGGGCCAGGCCTGGCTCAGCGTGGCCTTTGCTGTCCCTCTGAGTCCCTGGGGTAGGTCAGGGGCACCAGGGGGACCTGCATGGAGTCTTCACTCTATTAGAAAACAAGGAGCTGGACGAAGTGGAGTTTCTTCCTTCCCTTTCCAGACAGTGTGTTCCCCGCGCAGACGCCCGGGCCACCTGGGCAAGTCCTCCTCCTGTGCGGGCCTTACCTGCCAGGCTCAGAGCTTGGCAGGCCCCCGGCCCTTTGATCTTTGGGAGAGCTCCCTTCACATCACAGCAAACATGTCACAATAACTATTCCCCGCGTGCCATGAATTTTTTAAAAAGGATTTGTATAATCTTGAACAATGTTGAATTTGATAAGAATAAATTGCGCGTTGTTGTGTATGAACACATAACTGCTATTATTTTCTCTGTTTTGGTCACCCTGACACCCCAGAGTCCAGCTCAGTGCTCAGTACTCAGCAGGCGCTCAGTATACACTTGTTGACTCAGTAGCACTCATGTGATGTGAATCTAACTCATATGATGCGAGCTGATGTGACGTGAGGGGTGGCAGACACTGAACTAAGAGAGATTACTTTTGATTGTTTTGTTTTGTTTTGTTTTTTTGCAGGGGAAGATTCACCCTGAGCTAACATCTGTTGGCAATCTTCCTCTTTTTTTCTTCCTTTCCCCCCACAAAGCCCCAGTACATAGTTGTGTATGGTTGTAAGTTCTTCTAGTTCTTCTATGTGAACCGCCGCCACAACATGGCCTGTGACAGACAAGTGGTGTGGTTCGACAACCAGGAACTAACCCTGGGCCTCCGCAGCGGTGAAAGCGCCCAACTTTAACCACTGGGCCGTCAGGGCTGGCTCTACTTTTGATTTTGAGGTTTTCTTTCTTTGGTTTGGAAACACTCATTTCCCCATCGGGTTCCAAACATTCTCAGAGACTGTAGAACTGCTCACAGGTCTGCGGAGCCTAATGGATAGAATGGGGCCGTCGGCGCTTGACCCCCAGGGCCAGCCTCCGCAGGCAAGCGTTCCCCTTAGAGCCCCAGGTACCACCAGGGGCCTCTGAGAGCAAAGAAGCAGGATCCGGGCCTTTCTCCACCAGCACGAGCTCTCAGCTTGGGCAGGCTCCGTGTTTCTCCCGCCTGTCCCTCTGCCTGGCCGGTTCCCACCGTGTCTCTCTCACGGCATGGTCTCTCTCAGTCACCAGGGCGTGGGTGAGGTCTCTACCCCTTGTGGCCTGGCCTCACTGCCCGCCTCCAGCCCCGCCCTTCTAACCTGTTGTCCATGCAGAAGCCAGAGTGACCAGGGCTGGCTTTGCAGGAGCATGACCAGCGCACTCAGGGCCAGCCCTCAGAAGGGCCCTGTGCCCGGGCGTCAGTGTCCTGTGGTCGCCATCTGGAAAGTCTTGCTCATTTCAGCTCTGAGTTTGTGTTTCTAAGTGAAGTCTGTTGGGAAAATGGAGGACGCACTGGGGGCGTGGAGCCTCAGGTCCGACATGTCCCACTTCCCGCTGCCTCCCCAGAACGGAGTCTTGGCTGCCCATTCCCTGCTCCCTGACACTCCCACCATCTGGAGGCCTGAGCTGGGCTCGAGGAGAACTGAGGACACTGGATTGGCCCCAGGCATCTTGGGGTGGGACAGGGTGGTAGCCATCCCCTCCAGGGGCTGAAAGGCAGCGGGACTTCTTGCCCACCGCCAATCCAGGTACTGAGCAGGTCCCAGCACGAAGGTGGCCTCTCTTGGGGTCGCCTGTTGGCCGTGGGTTGGGGCAGGGGGCTCAAGCGGAGGGGGATTGACTTTCCTGCCCTGGTAGGGGCTCTGCAGTTTCATTTTGCACCAGGCCCGCAAATTACGTAGCCATCCCTAAGCATGATGCTTCTACGACACACGTCTGCCCGGCGGGACCCCTCCTGGGATACCTACTGACAAGCGCAAATCCCTTCCTTTGACTCACGAGGTCCTGCATGCCCAGGCCTGCGTGGTTCTGGCCTTGGCACCCCCTGCCTTTGCATTGAGTATTCCCGCCACCCGGAGAGCCTTCATCCCCTTCAGCGGATCGTGTCCCCTCTGGTTCAGTTTGCCTGGAGCAGCCTTTCCCTGCCTCTTCACTCACAGAGATAGCCCTGACACCCCCCACTCTGGTTCTCACTCTAGCGCATTTCCATCACCCAGCTGGTTCACGTGCCCACTAGAGGAGACTTTGGGTTCCTGTTCCCAGCTGCACCCCAAGGGCCTGGTGCCCAGTGCGTGTCACTCAGGGAAGACTGGGTGCCCATCTGCTCTCCTACAGCTTTGCCCAGTGATGAGAAAACAGGCTCAGAGAGGACAGTGACTTGCCAGGGTCTCGTGCTGGGACAGAGGCTGATGTAGCACTTCCGTGTGAGTCCAGCGCCCGCGCTCTCTCGCCTGCATCTCTCTGCCAGGAAAGCAAGGCCGCGTGATTGAGAAAACCCGACTGGCCTCCTCGAAGGAGAGCAGAGGACGCGGCTCTGCCCTGCTCCTCTCCTGAGCAAGGCCTTCCTGCCAACCCAGAGGGGCTCCCGCTGATGGTGCTGCTTCTCTGGCTTTGATTCAGTCCCACAGACGGAGGCCCTCTGGTCCCCAGTGCGAAAGACCGGGGTGAACGAGATCCAGCTCTGGCTGCAGGGGTGTCCTCCTCTGCTGGGGGTGACCTTCTCTGCTGGGGGTGACCTCCTCTGCTGGGAGTGGTCTTGACCAAACTTCTCCAGGGTATGAATCCTATCCCCCTACCCCCCTACATCCTAGCTCCTAGCGCTTAAGAATAACTCTCCGCCTGGCCAAGTGGCTTTCTGTGGGTAATTGTGACCCATCAGAGCTCAGAGAGGTGAAAGGAAGCACCCAGGGCCCCCGGCTCGTATGGGTCAGCCAGGAATCGAACATGGATCGGCCTGACACCAGAGCGTGGGCCACACCAAACCCATCACAAGTGAGGCCCCTGAACCACAAGCCACCTGAGGATGAGATCACATCCAGTAGGGAGGGGCGAGGCAGGAAGGCTCCAAGGATGGGATGGCACCTGAGCTGGGCGCTTGGGGTCTCTCAGGAGGGAAGAGGAGGAGCCGTGCGGCAGGCATTGGGAACACGGAGCAGAGGTGCAGAGGCAGGGAAGGCTGGGTGAGAGGGAAGGCTGGAGAGGAAGGTTCAGGCCTGTGGACGCAGGCCAGGTAGTTTGGATTTTGATCTGATGGTAGTAGGGAGCCATGAGTCAGCTGTGCTTGGGGAAGTTTATGCTGGCTGTGCACGGGGTGGGGGTTGGTGGGAGGAGTCCAGTCAAGAGGCAGTTAGAAGGTCCAGAGGTGACTGTCACAAGCTTGAAGCAGGGTGAGAGCCGTTGGAAGGGGAAGATACCAGGTGACAAGTAGGTAGCCCATGTCAGAGAAGCTGGCGTGGATGGGGCAGGGTGCTGAGGAAAGCTTCAGCTGGGACCTGGCACCAATGAGACCAGCTTGGTGCCAGCTGGGACCGCCCCCCAGGGGCGGGGCATGTGCAGGGCCACAGGTAGTATTGGGGCATCACAGGGCTGTGTACATAGTAGGTGCTCAGTGAATACTGGGTCCAGTAGGGCAGCTCTGGCTATGCTTTCTCCCCTTTGCAAGCCCCGCCCAGTGGCCCTGGAAGGACCCCAGCTGGACCAGGAGGGGCAGTGCCTGCCCACGGTCTCATCTTTGCCTGTGCACCCATATGGCTTCTCTCTCTTTCCATCCACCCGCCCCCTCCCTGTCCTTATCTTTCCCTTCCGTCTCCATGGCGACTCACCACCTCAGCTTGCTTGCATCCCAGCCTCTGCCAGGGATTCTGAGGCTGGCTCTGTCCCTCCCTCCTCTGGAGCCCTGGTTCCCGCAGTCCTGTCTCCTCCCCCTGGGTGAGTCTAGAGGCAGCCTCCTCTTTCCTGACTGTCACATCTATTTTCCAGCGCTGACAGAATCGTCTCCTCTGGGGAAGACCATCCCCCACCCCATCTTCCACCTGCCACAGCTCGGCCAGCCCTTCCAGGGGCAAAGCCATCCCCACCAGCCACTGGCTGAAGGTCTCTTGGGCCTCTGCTCTCTGCTTCCAGACCCCCTCCTCGCTCCCAACCTCCCATGCCGAGGTCCGCCTTGTCAGTCATTTCCTTTTGTCATCGGCTTGGGAAACAGGCAAGTCTTCAGTCCTGAGATCTGGGGAGGAGAGTGGGGGTGGGAAGGGGCCACCCGGGGTTGGGGGATGGGTCTGTGGAAGGAGGATCAGGGGCCACTGGAACCCAGGAGGAAGATAGAAGTCTGGATTCTCTTCTAAAAACCTTTTTTGCTGTTTATTTTCCCCCCTCAATTTTCTCCCCAAGGAGAGAAAACGGAGCTTCATGGGAAACAGCAGCAACAGTTGGTAAGTGGCAGGGCCTGCCAGCGGGATCGCTGCAGCGGGCCTGGTCAGCAGGCTGGTCCAGGAACAAGCAGGGAGGCCTGTGGCCCGAGCCTCCAGAGGGCTGTCCCAGGAGAGGGCGCACGGGGCTGGATCTGCCAGGCTGTGGAGGGAGGGACAAGGAAAATTGGGTGGGCGCCCAGGGAGGCCGATTCCAGCTCAGAGGGGGAGAGTGGAAGGAATCTTCTAAGAACCAGAGCCATCTGCCCCACCACCGGGGGGGCTCCCACTCTCCCCTACCGTCCCCACTGCGCAGGGCACATTTAAGCCGCTTCAGGGAGGTTGTAGAGAGGATCACTCCTTGGGGGTCCGGCCGAAGTCAGTAACTCCTTGTGAGCGCCCTTGCAGCAGCAGGCGGTGGGGGAGGACTGTCATGAGCATTTGTGCAGGCGCTGGGCAGGGCGCTGCACAGGCATCATCTCGTCTGGTCACCCCAACGGCCCCATGAGGCAGGCGCTGCTAAACTCTGCTCTTGGACGATTAGGAATTGGGGCCCAGGTCAGTGCAGGAGCTTGCCCCCGGGGGGACGGTGGTGGTGTGGCAGAGCCAGGAGTCCACTCAGGCTTTCTTCCTCTCGGGCTCACTCTCACCATGGCTCTGCTGCCCCCACTCTGGGGTCCTCAGGTTCTGGGGTGCAAGTCAGTGAGGAACGGGCAGAGTGTGGTCTCTCTGGGAGCAGCCCGCCCTCTGAATCCATGGCCTGTACCCCTGCATCCGATGTGCCGCCCTGCCTCCCAGGTCCCACACGCCATTCCCCAAGCTGGAGCTGGGCCTGGGGCCCCGGTCCGCGGTGCCCCGGGAGCTGCCCGCCTGCTCCATCTGCCTGGAGAGGCTGCGCGAGCCCATTTCGCTGGACTGCGGCCACGACTTCTGCCCGCGCTGCTTCAGCACGCACCGCGTCCCGGGCTGCGAGCTGCCCTGCTGCCCCGAGTGCCGGAAGATATGCAAGCAGAAGAAGGGCCTGCGGAGCCTGGGCGAGAGGATGAGGCTCCTGCCACAGAGGTCCCTGCCCCCTGTGCTGCAGGTCCGGGGACCCCGCCTCGTCATGGGGTGGGGGGCACGGAGAGACCCGGGTCCAATCCAAGAGGAGGCAGGTGGCTTTGGCCCTCTTCTGGGATGTGGGGATGGGAACGGAGCTCAGGGTGGACACACTCCAGACTTGGGGTCTGACGCCCACAGCCTGGATGCTCAGGGACCCTCCTCCCGGCCCAGGAGACCTGTGCTGTGAGGGCGGAACCGCTGCTGCTGGTGCGAATCAATGCCTCCGGGGGCCTCATCCTGAGGATGGGGGCCATCAACCGCTGCCTGAAGCACCCCCTGGCCAGGGACACCCCCGTCTGCCTGCTTGCTGTCCTGGGCGAGCAGCACTCAGGGAAGACTTTCCTCCTCAACCACTTGCTGCGGGGCCTGCCGGGCCTGGTAAGGGCGGCGCTGGGCAGGCGGCTGGGGGCAGGTTCAGGGTCCCAGCCTGGCTTCGGGAGGGGAATGGGGGCTGGATGGGCCAACTGATGCTCCCCTTCTCTGCCCCGCAGGAATCTGGCGAGGGCAGCTGGCCGAGAGGAGGGGGGTCCCTCCAGGGGTTCCGGTGGGGTGCCAATAGCCTCACCAAGGGCATATGGATGTGGAGTCACCCCTTCCTGCTGGGGAAAGAGGGGAGGAAGGTGAGGGGAGAAAGGGCAGAGGAGGGGCAGGGAGGGGAAAGGGAGAAAGAGCAGAGACGGGCAAAGAGGAGGGGAACCGAGAAGAAGACCTTTCGGGCAAGGGTGAGAAGATGGGGCAGAAGAATGTGGGGGAGCGAAGCAGGCCTGGCCCCTTGGTTTGTCCCCCTCGCCTCCCGCACAGGTGGCTGTGTTCCTGGTGGACACAGGGGATGCCATGAGCCCTGAACTGAGCAGAGAAACAAGGACCAAGCTGTGTGCCCTCACCACGATGCTGAGCTCCTACCAGGTGAGGGTGCTGCCCCCCGTCCCCCCCAGCTCATCTTTCTCCAGACCCAGGGTGTCTCAGCACACTGCGAATGGCCACCCTGCTCTCACAAGCTTTTGTGTCTGGAGTCCCCACAAGTTCTAGGGGTGTCCCTGCAAGGGGGGATGTGTCCCTAGTCAGTGAAGGTGGGAGTATGGTTTGTTCTAAAGTTTCGTTGAAGGTCCCTGGAGGCAGCTGAAGGTCGGTCGGCAGGACCATTACTGGGCCTGCCTTCCATTCCTCAAGGCCAGTCCAGCCTCACAGGCTGTGGAGGTCCCCGGGCTGATCTCTCCCAGGCCCGAGCCCCATAGGGTGCCTACGAGCTCCCTCCTCACCAGGGGCTTCCCAGTATCTCTTTGCCTTCACAGACCCTCTTCCAACTTGTTGTTCTCCTTGGTTCCAGATCCTCAACACCTCCCAGGAGCTGAAGGATACAGACCTGGACTATCTGGAGGTAAGGAGACGTCTGGTCCCTGCCCTGACTATAAGGCCAGGAGACTGGACCGGCGGGAATCAGGTGCCTTCCAGTGCTGGCCTGGGATTTCACAGCACTGGAGTTGGGTTGGTGGGCTTGAGGGCGGAGGGTGAAGCACAGGATGCCTGGGTGGGAGAGAGACAGGAGAGTCCTGGAGCTGGGAGCCCGGAGCGTGGGTCCTACAGTGGTGCGGGGGCGCGGGGAAGCTCAGTCCTTGGAGTGGCCCAGCTGTGACCCTCTGCTCCGCCCCCAGATGTTTGTCCAGGTGGCTGAGGTGATGGGCAGGCATTATGGAATGGTGCCAATCCAGGTGAGACACCCATTTTGGACCCATCTCCCCAGACCCTGACACCCCCTGGCTGCTGGTGTCAGGACCCCTTCTCTTCCAGCACCTGGATCTCTTAGTTCGTGACTCGTCCCACAGCAACAAGGCAGGGCAGGGGAATGTGGGTGACATCATCCAGGTGAGCATGCAGAGGGAGGGGTTGGAGGGGGTGGGTGGACCCTGCAGGAGGTGAGGGGAGCCAGGGAGAGGTCCTATAGGGAGCCAAGAATGGGAGGCTGCGTCCCCTAGCTCAGGGCACTCCCCAATCTCTCTCTCAGAAGTCGTCCAGCAAATACCCCAAGGTTCAGGAGCTGCTCCAAGGGAGGCGAGCCCGCTGTTACCTCCTGCCTGCTCCTGGGAGGCGGTGGGGGAGCAGAGCCCACGGAACCCCGGAAGGTGAGTGTCCCCAGGAGCAAAGGCCTCCCCAGCCTGCCCTCCTCCGGGCTGCCGGAGCCCCCTCGCACTAGTAGCATCTCCCAGCCTCTGACACCCTTTCTCCTCCCAAAGCCCGGTCCTGCTCAGCCCCCGGTCTCCTCAGCATGAGGAATCTCTTCCTCAGACACAGATGACGATTTCCGCCACCTCCGCGCCTACGTCTCGGATGTGCTGAGCGCCGCCCCCCAGCACGCCAAGAGCCGCTGCCAGGGGTACTGGAGCGAGGGGCGCCCCGTGGCCAGGGGGGACAGACGCCTGCTCACAGGGCAGCAGTTAGCTCAGGAAATCAAGGTGTGAAAACCTCCTGAAGACCCAAGAGACCCCGGCTGGCCTCTTGCCCACCCTGACCCCCTCCGATGATGTCTCCGCAGAACCTCTCAGGCTGGATGGGGAGGACAGGGCCCGGGTTCTCCTCTCCGGACGAGGTACGGAGCTCCCCGGGAGGATCCAGGGGCCAGGAGGAGGGTGGGTCGATGTGCCCTGGGATGGAGACAGGTAGTGCCGTGAGGGGGCGGGTGGAAAGAGGGAGGCAGCTTGGGTTTTCCTGTGGACAGATGGCCGCCCAGCTGCATGACCTGAGGACGGTGGAAGCTGCCAAGAAGGAGTTTGAGGAGTACGTGCGACAGCAGGTGAGCCCGCAGGTCCTGCATGGGAGGCCAGGTGTCCAGCCAGGTGGGGTCCACACCAGGGGAGGGCCCCCCCGGGGCTCCTGGTCAGAGCGCCTTCTTTCCTCCTCCCTGGCACAGGATGTGGCCACCAAACGCATATTCTCTGCGCTCCGGGTCCTGCCCGACACCATGCGGAACCTCCTCTCCACCCAGAAAGACGCCATCCTGGCTCGCCACGGTGTGGCTCTGCTGTGCAAGGGGAGAGAGCAGACATTAGAGGCCCTGGAGGCCGAGCTGCAGGCCGAGGCCAAGATCTTCATGGACTCTTACACCATGCGCTTCTGTGGCCACCTGGCTGCTGTGGGCGGTGCTGTGGGGGCCGGGCTCATGGGCCTGGCGGGGGGCGTGGTAGGTGCAGGCATGGCAGCAGCGGCGCTGGCTGCGGAGGCTGGGATGGTGGCAGCTGGAGCTGCCGTGGGGGCCACGGGGGCTGCTGTGGTCGGGGGTGGTGTGGGTGCTGGTTTGGCTGCCACTGTGGGCTGCATGGAGAAGGAGGAGGACGAGAGGGTACAGGAAGGGGACCGAGAGCCCCTGCTCCAGGAGGAGTAACAGCCCCGGGAGATGTTAACAGGAGGGAGAGATGCGAGGAGGGAGGGAAGGAAGTGCGGGAGGGAAGGGGTTGGGGGTGATGTTCCGAGGGCCCCCAGTACCACACTGCCCTGGTTGAATGCCCAGTGTCCGGGCAGCTGGCTAAGCTGGAGAATCAAGGTGGCTCCAGGGCCCTGGGGAGGCCTCCTGCGGCAGGAGGCAGTATTTGGGAGCAGTGAACAGAGTCTAGGGCCTGTTTCTGGTTGCAGACTGTTGCTAACCTGCCATGGTTCCCAGATAAACTTGACCCCAGGGTCTCCCACCAAGAGTGAGGTCCACCCTCCCCACCCCGGCTTATTTCCCCAGATGACCCTGGATTGTAGGAAGGTGGGACAGGCGCCATTCCAAGAATCTCCCCTTGGATGGAGGGGACCTGTCCTTTCACAGGTGGAGAAGCCCCAGGTCGAGTGACCTTAGTGTTCAGGATCAGGGAGCACTGATGAGGGAAGGAGGGCCACTGGGCAGAAGTGAAGAGTCCGGGTGTGGCGGACAGTGGCCTAAACCTCAGAGTGGACAGACTTGCTCCTACGACTCTTCCCAAAGCCACCCCACAGGACGAAGGGGGCCGCCTCTCCTTCTTCAGCATGGGGAGTTGGCATGTGCGCCTCGAATGGGGTCCCTGTAGGTACTCCCTCGTGGCTGTGCCCACGGTCAAGCCCGGGCAGACGGCGGAGTGCCCTTGTTCTTTGTGGAATGCTGTCCCAGCAACAGATTAAATGCCAAAGAAAACACCCATAACTACACGCGGAGCTACAGCAGACAGCCCTCCTGACAGTCTGTGACGGTCCTCGAGGGCCACACAGGGGACACGGGCCAGCCTGGACACGCCCTCTCTCCCTGAGCCTTCGGGAAGACCCCTCTGTTCCGAGTTAGCAGGAGACCTGGGGCAGCCCCACAGAGAGCCTGAGGGTGGAGCACCTCTCCCAGGGCGTGAGACGGCCCTACTAGGAGGAATTCTAGGCTATTAAGCTGTAAAGGATTAATGGGTGCATTATATGAAAAATAAAATGTGTGCGCTTGAATGTCAGCTTCCGAGTGTTATTGAAACAATTCTTGGCTTTGGGGCCAGGGGAGGTGAACCAAGGCGCTCCCTTATGGGACCTGTGGACGGGAAGAGGGAGACTAAATTCAAGAGCTCCGGGGGCTGAGCGTACGAGGCCCCCGCTGGCTCAGGAGAGGCAAGAGAGCGCACTCAGGCCACAGACCAAGGGCACGGCTACCTTCTCAGGCTCGTCCGCCAGGACTTGGGATCCTGCTCCCCTGGTCTCTCCTGCCTCAGATGACCCTGCGAACAGGTTGTCACCTGGCATCTGTCCTGGCAGAAGGAGGTAATAGAGGCATAGAAGGGGAGTCCTTGCTAAAGCTGAGGAAGGTGGGGGAGCCCGGAACCACCTCTGCAGGGGGTCAGCTGCCCGGGCGCTCACCTGCTGCTTCCCCTCCCCGCCTCAGCTCCCCATCTCACAGTTACAGTCACTGCGTCCAAACCCTGCCTTTTGCAGATGCAAACCCACAGGAGGTCTCAGCTAACGCTCCCCAGCCTACCGATGGCAGGAGGAGGGGAGCCCTGAACTCCCGATCCCCCAGCTGGTGTTCCCCCACAGACGGCAGAAGGGATTGTGTTGGGCTCGGCTGTGCTGAAATCGAGACACTCCTCTTCAGTGATTCCCACCCCCCCAGTCCGGTCCAGCTCTGGAAACAGTACTGGGGGGATGGAGGCAGAAGGACGTCGTCTGGGACACATGGCTCAACAGCAGAAGCTGCAGTTAGCAAGCTGGGGACAAAATTACGATGCAGAGAAATCCCAAAGCCGGGGTGGAGGATGGGTGGGGTGAAGACGGAGGGCGGAGGGTGACTCTCTCACTTTTGAGGACGGGGCCAGAGGGGGAATAGGTCCAGACTTTGTGTGGTGTTTGTCAAGAGAGGCTTTCTGGAAGCATCTTTCCGGGGTCCTTTCATCACCATCTGGTGGACATATGAGCTACAAAACCTCCCAGACTTTGGGGCTGGCAGGCTCAGGACTTGGCCGGGCCTCAGAGGAGTCACGGAGGGAGGGTGTTGTCTAGCTAGAACACCACCCAGTGGTGCTGGAAGGAACTGCAGTGGGCTGCTTCTCCCTGCCATGTGAACAGAAGGGCCATGTTGGCCCAGCGGGGGAAGTGCTCTGCAGAGGAGAGATGAGTCATAGTAAGTAGCGTTGGTCTTATGCCTTATAGTTTTCAAAGCGTCTTCCCAAACATCATCTTCCTGAAGCCTTGAAACCATCTCATGCAGTACGTAGAGCACCTATTTTTACCGAAGCTCAGGGAAATGGTGTCTCAGTGAAAGAACTAGTCAGAGATGAGCCAGCACTTGAACCCAAGATTTCTGAGGCCAAATTCCTTGCTCAGGACAGCCTTCACCCCGCCAGTCTCTCCAGACTCCAAGACCAGGCCTCTGGGTTTCATACCCAGCTAGGGGGCTTCTTGGGCTTCCAACATGGGTTCTGTAATTCACAAGAGCCCACGTGACTCTGTGCCCAGGGTCTCGGCAGCGTGCTGAAGTCTGAGTGGTTTCTCTTCTATGACCTGTTGAAGGTCACTGACTCTGAGATTCTCAGATGATAAGTTTCTGGGTTAGAGAAACAGCTTATGGTTCCTGCTTCTGAGGCCTCCCTGGTGTTGAAGATGGCAGTACCACAACATAAAAGGAATCTGCATTTTTTTGTGTGTATGTGAGGAAGATAGCCCTGAGCTAACCTCTGTTACCAATCCTCCTCTTTTTGCTGAGGAAGACTGGCCCTGGGCTAACAACCGTGCCCATCTTCCTCTACTTTATACGGGACGCCACCACAGCATGGCTTGACAAGCGGTGCATCAGTGTGCACCCGGGATCTGAACCCAGGGCCGCCGCAGCAGAGCATGCGCACTTAACCGCTCCACCACCGGGCCGGCCCCTGGGAATCTGCATTCTTAAGCCCTGCTATGGACTGAATGTTTGTGACCCCCTTCCCTCCGCCAGCGTCATATGTTGAAATCCCAATCCCTAGTGTGATGGTATTAGGAGGTGGGGCCTTTGGGAGGTGATTAGGTCACAAGGGTGGAACCTCATGAAGGGGATTAGTGCCCTTATAAAAGAGGCCCAGAGAGCTCCCTAGCTCCTTCCACCACCTGAGGACACAGCTGTCTATGAACCAGAACGTGGGCCCTCGACTGGCACCACACTGAATCTGCCGGCCTCATAATGTTGGACTTCCCAACCTCCAGAATTGTGAGAAATAAATGTTTGTTGTTTACAAGCCCCCCAGTCTGTGGTATGTTCTTATAGCAGCTGCTTGGCTGTATGGAGCAGGAGCCCCCAAACCCCTCTGGCCTGTGTTGAACCATCCCATGGAATGAATTATACAGGTTTATTTGTCACTACATCACAGCCTGCCCTACCCTACCTAACACAGGTGTTTGTTCCTTGAAATGGGGTGATGCTCTAATGAAAACCTCAATATCACTGGCTGGGTGGTGGCCTAAGGAAACACACTGCTGGATCCATTCTATGTCGAGACAAAACATTTGGTAAAACTATCGCCTACAAGAACGTGGAAGGCAGACTTTGTGCTGTTGAGGAAAGAATGTAAAACAATAAAATCTCCTGCCAACCGAGAAAATCCTCTCCACAAATGTAGAAAAGAAATAGTTCTCTTATTGAATCAGCATTAAACCAGACTGGGCTGTGTTACGGGTAATCTGCTATTAAAAAAATGAGATTACAAAGACAAAGATATCCCACTGTTTTCATACCAAGCAGATACAACTCATGGCAGCATGTTCTCAAGTACGAGGACGTGTCCTCAGGGGAGAGAACTCAGCACCGTTTGCCCTACCTACTTTCACAGTTCGCCCTACATTCGCCTGGTAATTGGGGTGGCCATCTGTGCTAGCTAATTATCTCTATCTGAAGGAAAAATAAAACATCTTGTATATCGACGTAGAGCAGGCAGCAAAGGCGCCTCGGCCAAACGCGGACGGTGACAGGGAGATGGGGCGCTGTCTTCCTTGATGTTGACGTTGAACAGAGATGGGTCTCAGGCCCTTCAGAAGCACACTCCTGGGTTTTAATTCTGGCCATTAAAAAGGTTTGCACACATATCAAAAGGACAAAGGAGGTACTTACAAAAACAAGTTTTCTCTAGGAAAAGTTCTAAGAAAAGAGAGAAGGAGGAAAGTTCTCTTTCCCTTTTGTAACAAGGAAAAGTCAATCTTATTTTTATTTACCTTTGAATTTTACCCCTTTTGTTACTACTCTATAGTGACACTACAATTTTCTAATGATCTCCATTGCTGTTTCTACCTTTCTCTTGGCATTTTGCAACCATCTAAATATTCAGCAAGTTTATGGTGAAATGCAAATAAAAGTAATGATCAGAATCACAATGGGATGAATTAGAAATTCAGTAGAGCGTGTGACTTGCAGAAAAAGGTTTCAACACGTCATACTCATGGCAAACGCTTAAAGCAAATTCTTGATTATGTAGGGGAGGAAAAATATCCTTTCCTTCTACTCTTCTAAGTTTACGGCTGGGCCCTTGTACGAAAAGACATTAACAAGAGGAAAGCACACACATTGATTTAACATAAGTTTTATGTGACGTGGGAGCCTTCAAAAGGAAGTGAAGATCCGAAGAAGAGGTTACGCCTGAGTGTTTTTATGCTGGGTTTGACAAAGAGTGGGAAGTTGTGGAAAAATGTGATAGAACAAAAGAGGGCGTGAGCTGAGTGCAGTAAACTGGAGGAAACTCAGCAAGGCCTGTTTGCTCAGATTCCTCCCGTCCTTCCCCTGTCTTCTGAGGTAAGGACACTCCTTTCCTAGGGGCAGAGGGAGGGCACATGTCACATCAGAGTTTACGACTCGTTTCAGAGGAAGGGCAGCAAGTCCTTCCGGAATGTGCTATTTCTCAAATTCTTTCCATTTAAAACATTCAATATGCCAAGGTGTCATATTTTGGGGGAGTATGTCGATTAGCAATGTGCGAAAATTCTCCTTTGGCATATATTGATTTTACAAACTCTGGGTTGTCTTTATCGCTTGCACTTTCACACAATTAACTATCTGTGTATTATTTTGTAGTTACTCAAAGTCTTACCCAATCTAAGCCTAAGGAATAGCATACTGCCAGAGCCCAATAGTCTGACATTTTGAGTTTTTCTTGGAAGGCCCGGTACATTTCTCCTGAGTTCCCATCAGTCACACAAGCAAGTCCACACTTACCTGATAATTTAGGCCCTTCCGTAATTCAGATGCAAAATATCAAGACACCATGGCCATTAACCTAGCATCAAAGCCTTCTTGTGGGGCACCCTTGGAAGGGTACAATTTCCAGCGTTTACTGTCTATGGCTTTAATTGTGTTACATCTTGAGGACAAACCCACCTACAGGCTGTTTCTCACATCATTCCAAATCAATAATTCTTGGTCATGCTGAACCACTGATGATACCGCAGAGCCGTTTGTAGCTAATGGCTGAGCTGTTGGATCGCTGCGCGCCTGAGTCCTTTGTGGTGAGTTTTTGTTCCACCATTAAATTATGAAACCAAGTGCGAAGAAGTTAAAAAATCTTCCCTGGGCTAGAAGAAGAGAACGAAAACTTGGAGATAAGCTTTGCTAATGGCAGCTGTGCATACTCAGCATAGTCAACTGTTGTTTAAAACTAACCAGGTCTTTCCGTCCCTCCTTAGCATGTGACTGAGCTGTCTTTCCCACGAAGTTGAGGTCTAGACGTCAAGATTCAGCTTCACAAGGCCAAACGCAGGCTGAGGATGAAAACAAACCAGAAGAGTCCAGAGAGTCAAGGGAAGGAAATTCAGTCTTCAAGGCCAAACACAGGCTGATGGGGAGGTGCCAAACAGCAGGGCCACATGTGCCCCTCCCCTCCCTAAAACCCAGCACATGCTCCTCCCTTCCCTCCCTAAACCCCAGCACACGATGTTATGAGAGGTTCGGGGATTCGATTGGAGACGTAAAAGACACTTTCCACTCCAAACAAATGGACTGAAGGTATATTTTATTATATAGAGGATAGTAAAGGTGACAGTCTGCAAACAGATCCAAATAGGTCAAGTATTAGAAGGGAAAAAACATCAGCCCGACTGGAAAGGGAAAACACCCACATTGGCTGAAGAGAAAATAACACAAATCAACCGGAAAGAGAAACACCAGGTTGACCGAAAAGAGAACACATCAAATCAATTACTTCATATCAAATCAATGACTTCACATCAAATCAGTTACTCACAACATCCACGCCCCACTGCCGGGAGAGCCCTGTCAATCGACGCGGCTGGGCAAGGATCACACGTCCTGGGCAAGGCGTCCCTTCCACAGGTGGAACTCTCACCGGGGCTCAGTTTCCAGCAGTTTTTATACCATCAGTAATTTTCAGAGTAAGCAATTACAGAGTTTGCAGAGCAAGCATTTAGTGTTTCCATGCACAAATGGTTATCAGTGGCGTACGTGCACTGAGCCCCCTGGCTAACGTCCCAGCCCAGTAGTTGTGTACGTGCATTGTTCTCTTTGGTTATCGTCTCAGCCTGGCACAGATGGCCAGTCCATTCCGGGCTACGACGCTCCAAGAGCCTTGAAATGTTACAACTTGCAACTCTCTCCGTGGGAGAAAGGCCAGTTCCCGGGAAAAGGCCAGTTCCCACCACACAGAAAGCAGCTTTGTATTTCTTTTTGTGCTGGTGGCTGTAGGTCAATGGAGCGGCCAAACATGGCTGTACTCATGTCAAGACACACGATCCCCCTCCCCTACCTAAACCCCAGCACACGCTCACCCTCCCCTACCTAGACCCCCAGCACACGCTCCCCACCCCTACCTAGACCCCCAGAACACGCTCCCCCTCCCCTACCTAAACCCCAGCACACGCTCCCCCTCCCCTACCTAGACACCCAGCACACGCTCCCCCTCCCCTACCTAGACCCCCAGCACATGCTCCCCCACCCCTACCTAAACCCCAGCACACGATCCTCCTCCCCTACCTAAACCCCAGGACATGCTCCCCCTCCCCTACCTAAACCCCCAGCACATGCTCCCCCTCCCCTACCTAAACCCCAGCACACGATCCCCCTCCCCTACCTAAAATCCCAGCACACACTTCCCCTCCCCTACCTAAAACCTAGCACACTCTCCCCCTCCCCTACCTAAACCCCAGCACACACTCCCCCTCCCCTACCTAAAATCCCAGCACACACTCCCCCTTCCCTACCTAAACCACAACACATGCTCCCCTCCCCTACCTAAACAAACCCCAGTGCATGCTCCCCTTCCCCTACCTAAAACCCCAGATAAAAACCCCTACCTTTTTCCCTTCGAGGAAGTGGATCTGAGTTCTAACTCCCATCTCCTCTTCTGGCTGCCTTTTGATAATAGTAAACCTCTTTCTTTGCCACAAGCCTGGTGTTTCAGCTTTTTCTTTATTGGCCCTACTATGTGGTGGGTAAAAGAACTTGTGTTTGGGTTCAGTAACAATTATTCCCAACAGTCCAATTCCAAGTTTCCCCCATTCCCATTGCAATTGTATTATGTGTTTTTGTAACAGTCCCAAAGCACCAAGTTTATTAGTTGAAGTATTAATATCAAAAAGCATTAGCTAGAACTTGCCTGCTCTATTCCTCCAAGGACTGTATCTAATAGGTCTCTTTTTGTTCTTGGATGGCCCCAAACAGGTCCCTTAATAAACAGATTCCATGATGGGAGGGCTCAGGGGATGTGATTCCTGCTATGAAGACTATTAGCCACAGACATTTTGTGTCAAACTTTGGGCTTGAGTATTGACAAAGTTTCTCTCCTTGACCAAACTCTACTCAGCCTCCTCTGAATTCTCCTCTCAACTAGGCCCTGACTTTTGGGCTTCTGTGTTTGTCTCTGCATTGTCCACTGGTAGCAAGATTCCTGCTAAGTCACTTTAGCCAGAATCCACCCCCCTTGATATCTGATCACCCTGGGTATCTGATCGGGTTCCTCATCACCTGCTCCCGCCATCCCCCCCACCTCCCCCTGCCCCTGAGAATGTCTGATCCCCCTGGCCTGCCTCCAGCAAGACTCTTGTTAGGTCCATTCAGCCAGAATCCCCCCTTATCCCTGATGTTGTCTTAGTAATTTTCCATCCAATGACCCCCCACCCTGCTCCTTGGCTATAAATTCCCACTTTTCCTTGTCGTATTTGGAGTTGAGCCCAATCTCTCTTCCCCACTGCAAGACCCCATTGTGGTGGTCCCTACACTTATCTCGACGGCCCCTCTTGAATAAAGTCTGCTTTACTGTTCTTTAACAAGTGTTATGAATAACTTTTTCTTTAACAGTATTGAATGCATGGAAGTTACTTTTACTTTAGTATTACCAAAAATTACTCATGAAGATAGTCCCGACTTCACTTTGCTGATAATTGGATTGTTGGACTTCTACGTCCAGACTATGTCTATCCTGGGAATACAATATGGAGCTGACCAGAAATCTGTAATTGTGGAGACCATTACTGAGGGTAATGAAAGAATAGCAGTGTTACAAATAACATGTTTGTTTCTAGTAAACTGTGAGTCTTAAAGTAATGGAGATAATCACTACTGTGAAAAGGACAGCAGGGCTATTTGTGATAATGATAATTTCACCAGAAAAGCTCTTTTCAGATGAGTTCAGTACCAATATCAGTGATCCTAGAAAACCTAAGTTTCAAGTCCTTATGGGAACCTTGGTCCATTCCTTCTGAGATGCTGGCTTCGCATCAGAAGCATAAATCCAACTGGATTTTTCTTTCAGCCATATCAAAGCACTTGAAAGTGTCCCTCCCAGTGTGGTGACAGCCGTCTTCCCTCTGGAACACCTTTCTGTACATCAGATCTCCTGGTAGATGGGGTGGCAGGCCTCCTCTGTGGGTCCTTCCAGGTCCTTACTTTATGTCTCAGGGTTTCTAGAGAGGAGAGAAGCCCTTTTAAGTATTTAACAAGATTATGGGGGGATTCAGCTAAACTGGGCACAGGATATGGTCTCAGATCCAAACTCACAAGCCTGCCAAACATAAGTTCATAAGCTCAAAGGGGGCAATACCATGCTTGCTGGGAAGGTCGCTCTCATTTTTAACAAGGCTCATGGTAAAGCTCTAGGCCATTTTCACCTAGTAGACTGCTGAGTGAAGCTTTCAGAGTTGGATTCATCCACTTCACTCATCCAGAGGACTGAAGGTGACAGGGCATGTGATGGCAAGATTTACATGATTCCTGAGTGACAGTGGACTTCAGGCCATCTGGACATCCTGCAAACCATAATGAGACAAAATCTCTTACCTTCCACAGTCTTTGAATCTACGGAATCCAACTACCCCCAGGTACCTGGCAAAGCCAGTCAGGGAAACCTACTGTACTGATCTTGGCGGTGACCTGTAAAGAACTGTGCTGACGCACAGCACATCTCCGATACACTTTGGATGAGTCATCTGTTGGTAGGCATGGTGAGAGTCTAGGGCCTTTAAAATCCTGCTCAGATGATGGACTCACGTGACTTTGTTGATGGCACGTTACTAATCAAGCAGATGGGCAGTGTGGTCCAGGAGTTATTTTGTTAGCTGATTCCCACAGTCCAGTCGAATTTCTTTTAGCCCTTTTCTCAACCCATTTGTCCATTTCCTGTTGTGAAGCATATTTTGGAAAATGAACAGCAGAAGTTCCTTGTATATTGCAAGTGGGACTTCTAAGTTTGGGGTCCACCACGTTCTAACAGGGGTTTCTGCAGCTCTGTCAGCAAAATCATCTCCTTCAGACCCCGTTGCTTTGCCCCATGTGAATGCTGCAACGGTTGTTGTTGTATGAGCTGTAAAGTCCCTAACAACTCAGCTCTGAATTTTCCGTGAGATATTTTAGTTCCCATAGAGGTCAAGAAGCCCCTATTTTTCCAAAATTGCCTTGTGGTTGCATGACACACCCTAGACAGACATTTACTGTCAGTGTGTCAAGTCAATTTAAGTCCTGAACTGAGAATCGTGGTCCAAGCAACTGCCAGTGGTTCACTCAGCTTGTGCTGATTTCATTCCGGGCAAAACCTAAGCTTCCGAGATTTCACGAGCAGCCACCACAGCACAGGAAGTCTTAACTTGGCCATTTTCATGCCCACACATGACCTTGCAGGAAGCATGATCAAATCTGACCTCTGAACAGGAAAGTCAGATGAATCAGATCAGGCCCTAAGGTCTTCCTCCACTGCCATTGTGCAGTCTTGACCATCTATGCAGTCAGGGTCTGGTGAGAGGGCAGCCGAGTCTAGGACTTCACATCTCCCAAGCACAGCGCCGGGCTGGGTAATTACGCGTGCTCGCAGATAGTCTGCTGGCGCACCTACAACGCTGGGTCTAATGCAGTTGAAAGATAGCTGTCCCTGCACGTGGGACATGCAAATAAGTCAAATGACCCAAAGAAGAGCTTGAGCCCTTCCAACAAGTGTGGCGGCTGCTGCCACAGCTCGGAGGCACCCAGAAGCACTGAGAAATACACTATTGGTCTAGAATCTAATGCCAACTTTTGAGTTAAATTCTGGTAGCAGTGCCTTTGTTTTCATGGAAAATCATGTGGGATGTTTTTTGCAAAATTTGAAATCCTCAGAGCTTGGGGAGAGACTATAGCCAATTTCAGCTGTTCAGAAGTTTCTTCAGATTCTAGGGACCAAATCTGAGGGTCTTCTATTACCTATCAGAGGTGTTTGCCTGTTCTGCAAAAGCTGGAATCCACTGTGGAAAATATCCCGTTAGTCCCCAAATTGTCTAAGTTGCTTTTTTTGTTGTAGGCCATTTCATCTGCAAAATTGGCTCACTCCTAGATTCTAACACTTTGTGACCTTCCACAATAAATGCCCTAAATATTTGACCTCAGTTTGGTAATATTTCGATTTGTCTAGTGAGGCCTTGTGTCTCTGTGGGATGAGGAACTTGAACACAGCCAAAGTGTCGGTTTTGCATTTCTCTGTAGCTTCTGAGGCTACCAGGCAGTCATCTTCATCTACATACTGAATAATTACAGACCCCCTAGCGGGACAGAGCTCCCCAAGGTTTCCTGTAAAAGGCTAGACAACATAGGAGGGGTCCTGAAACTCCCGAGGAATTCTTTGCTATAAACACTGGACTCCATAGATAAAAACAAACGAGAATTTTTAATTAGAGGGATAGAAAAAAAGAAAAAAGCAGAACATAGATCAACCACAGAGAAAAACTATGCACATGACAGAATCAAAGTCAGAAAAGTTGCAGAGTCAGTTAATGGAACAACAAATGCATTTACATCTCTAAGATCTGGTACAATTCTCTACAGTGGCCAACCGTCTTCCTCCGATTCCCCTTCCCCGCTGACTGGACATAAGGGAGTATAACAGGGTGAGTGGCCCTCTTTAAAAATTATCCCTTGTTTTTCTAATTGTTTTTTAGAACTGGTTTGATTTTGTCTAATTGAGCCCTTGACAAAGGATAGTGTTTTACACACGGCCATGGCTTATCCTTTTGGTAAGAGTCTTCATCTGGTCTGTATCTCCAAATAAACCAGCATCATTTCTCTAGGCCCAAAGTGGTGCATGGATCTGTTTCAGCCCGGGGCCTTCTCCAGCACAGGGTGAGACTGCTATCCTTTATCATTCCCCTTTCCCATCAGAAGGCACAGTGTAACCAAATCAGGGGGCTTTTTTCCAGGGGGCTCCACGAACACTCCATCAGAGTACAGAATATGGTAGCCTTTCAGTTACACAGCAGGTCTTTTATATATAATAAATTAATTTATTAATTTTTTTATATAATTTTATTTATTTTTTTTTTCTGCCAAAGCCCCAGTAGATAGCTGTACGCCATAGCTGCACATCCTTCCAGTCACTGCACGTGGGATGCGGCCTCAGCATGGCCGTAGAAGCGGCACATCAGTGCACGCCCGGGATCCGAACCTGGGCCGCCAGCAGCAGAGCGCGCGCACCTAACCACTAAGCCACAGGGCCGGCCCTATTAACTTTTATTGTGGTAAGACATACATAACATAAAATTGACCATTTTAACTATTTAACTATTTTTCAGTGTACAGTTCTATGGCATTAAGTACATTCACATTGTTTTGTGAAACGATCATCACCCTCCATCTCCAGAGCTTTTTTCATTACCTCAAATTGAGACTTCACACCCATTAAACACTAACTCCCCATTTCCCCTCCCCTCCAGCCCCTGGCAACCACCATTCTCCTGTCTATGAATTTGACCACTCTAGATACCTCACATAAGTGGAATCATACAGTATTTGTCCTTTTGTGTCTGGTTTATTTCACTTGGCATAATGTCTTCAAGGTTCATCCATGTCGTAGTATGTGTCAGAACTTAATTCCTTTTTATGGCTGAATAATATTCCATTGTACGTATACACCACATTTTGTTTATCCATTCATTTGTAATGGACATTTAGATTATTTGCACCTTTTGGATATTGTGAATAATGCTGCTTTGAACATAGGTGTACAGATATCTGTTTGAGTCTTGCTTTCAATTCTTTTGGGTATATACTCAAAAATGGAATTTCTGGATCATATTTTAATTTTCTATTTAATATTTTGAGGAACCACCATACTGTCTTGCACCGTGGCTGTAGTATCCTATATTCCCTACAGAATATTCTATATTCTATATTCCAGCACTGCACAAGAGTCTCAATTTTTCCACATCTTTGCCAACACTTTTTATTTTCTGTAAGTTTTTTTAAATAACACCCATTTTAATGTGTATGAAGTGGTATTTCATTGGGTTTTGATTTGTATTTCCCTAATGACTAATGATGTGGAGTATCTTTTCATGGGCTTGTTGGCTATTTGTATATCTTCTTTGGAGAAATGTCCATTCAAATTCTTTGTTTTTTTAATTGGGTTGTTTGTATTTTTGTTGCTGAGTTGTAAGAGTTCTTAATATATTCTAGATACTAGACCTTTATCATATATGATTTGCAAATATTTTCTCTCATTGTCCTTTCACTTCCTTTTTTTGTGTGTGTGAGGAAGACCAACCCTGAGCTAACATTCGATGCCAATCCTCCTCTTTTTTGCTGAGGAAGACTGGCCCTGGGCTAACATCCATGCCCATCTTCCTCCACCTTATATGGGACGCCGCCACAGCATGGCTTAACAAGAAGTGCATCAGTGCACCCCTGGGATCCAAATCAGTGAACCCCGGGCCGCCGCAGTGGAGTGCGTGCACTCAACTGCTTGTGCCACTGGGTCGGCTCCTCTTTTCACTTTCTTAATGGTGTCTTTTGATGCACAGACTTTTTAATTTTTATGATGTACAATTTACCTATTTTTCTTTTGTTGCTTGTGCTATATATAAGAATTCATTGCAAATTCAAAGTCATGAAGATTTACCCTTATGTTTTTTTCTAAGAGTTTTATAGTTTCAGCTCTTATATTTAGGTCATTGATTTAAAAATTACTTTGTAAATCAGTTAAGAGAAGAAAAAAGATGAAATGCATTTATATCAATTTTTATAACTACAAATTGCATTCACCAGTTCTCTCTCTCTTTTCCTTTCTCTGTTTATATGTGTGTGTGTGTGTGAATTTCCATCTGGGTTTAGTTGCCTTCAGTCTGAGGAACATGTCTTTAAGGTGGGTCTGCTAGCAATGATTCTCTTATTTTTTATTTTTATGAGAATATCTATTTTATCTTCCTCCTCGAAAGATAGTTTTGGTGGATATAAGATTCTTGGTTGACAAGTTCTTTTTCTTTCAGTACTTTGAAACTGTCTTTTCGCTGCCTCTGGCCTTCGTTGTTTCTGATGAAAAGTCGTATTAGGGTTTCCTTGTACGTGATGAGTCATTTTTCTCTGGCCATTTTCAAGATTTTCTCTTTGTTTTTTTCCTCTTCTCTTTCTATTATGATGGTTCTGGGTGTAGATTTTATTGTATTTATCCTATTCAGATGTTTTTGAGCTTATTGGACATGTAGAGTGATGTTTTTCAGTTTAAAACAAATTAGGGGTTTTCAGTCACTATTTTATCTGTTTCTTTCTCTTTCTCCTCTCCTCTGGCACTCCCATTACGTGTATGTTGGTGTGCTTAAGCATATTCCACATTTCTCAGAGGCTCTGTTCATTATTATCTGTTCTATTTTCTCTGTTCTTCAGTTGCATAATATCTATTGATCTATCTTCAAGTTTGCTAATTCTTTCTTCTGCCAGTAGATATGGACTGGCAGAAGAAAGAATTTTCTCACAATATTTCCATTTTGCTCATTGTACTCTTTAACTCCAGAATTTTCACTTGATCCTTCGATATAATTTCTATTTATTTATCATTATTCTCTATTTGATGGGACATTGTCTTCATATTTTCCTTTACTTCTTTGAGCATGCTGGAGGTGTAGTTTATTGTTTTTTCAGTAAATTTTGGGAGTTTTCATCCACTATTTCTTCAAATATTTTTGTCTGCTCCTTTCTCTCTCAACTCTCCTTCTGGTACTCCTACTATATGTATCTTGATGCATTTAATGTTGTTCCAAAGTTCTTTGAGGCTTTGTTCATTTTTCTTTATTCTTTTTTCTCTCTGTCTTTTGGCTTTCATAATTTCTCTCAATCTATCTTCAAAATCGCTAATTCTTTCTTCTACCAGTTCAAATATGTTATTGAGCCCCTCTAGTGAATTTTTTTTATTTCAGTTATTGTACTTTTCAGCTCCAGAATCTCCATTTGCTTCTTTTAAAATAATTTTTATCTCTTTATTGATATTTTCTATTTGATGTAACACTGTCACCATACCCTCCTTTACTTCTTTAACTATGGTTTCTTTTAGTACTGTGAACATATTTATAATGACTACTTTGAAGTTTTTTCTGTTAAATCCAACATCTTGTTATCTTGTCACTCTTACAGTCAGTTTTCCTTGCCTGATTTTTTGTGGTGTATGAGTGATACTTTCTTGTTTCTTTGGCTCATACTTTTTTTGTTGGAAACTAGAAATTTTACATAATATATTGGAGCAACCCTAGGTTCTACCTCCTCTCCTCTGGGGCTTGTTATTATTACTTGCTTGTTTATTTTTTAGTGACTGGCTGGATTATTTCAGTGAAGTCTATTGTGCTTCCTCGCACCCTCACCCCACCCCCCACAAACACAGTGTTAAACCTCTTCTGTTGTGCCTCAGAAAGATGCAGCTTTGCGTATGTCCACGGTCACCCTGGAATGACAGTGGTATCGGTAGGGCTCTCTTCCCCTCTTTCCCTGTCCACATCCAGCTGTTAATTTCACTAATTGTTGGCTGATTGCTCTACTGTGTTTGACACTGTCCTGGGGCATAAATTGTTCTACAAACTAATCCAATCATATTTTGGCTCCATTGAAGGAATAATTTCTGATGTCAGTGTTTATTTGTTCTAACCTTAGAAGGGCTCCTCCTATGTGTATTATTCTCCTGTTCCCTCCTGCAAACTAGCCAGCCTACAGTTTAGCCTGTATCTTTGCTAAATCCATGAATCTTCTCCCAATTGCCTTTCCTCACAACCTCCACTGTTCTTGAAAGCATGGTTAGGCTTGAACTTCTCCATGCTTTTGTTGATGCAAATAACCAATAACTACTCTATAGGTAGGAGAGATAAGGTGAATTTTACCTGAGCCAAGCTGAGGATTATAACCCGGGACAGCAGCCTTCACAAAGGAAGACAGTGCTCCAGAGAAGCATGGTTTTCAGTAGAGTTTTATACCCTTTTAGAACAAAGAATATACATCAAACACGCTCAGGATACATATTCATCAAAGTTTTGAAGAGGTATTCAGTTTCAGATTAGCAGGTCAACATGACCCTGATGTCCAAGAAAGGAAACTTATCTTCATGAGTACTGATTCTGGCCTTATGATATTGGCAGTTGTAGCAAAGGAAATGTGCATCCTTATCTTCAAAAAGTGCATTCTTTTACTTTGAGATAATTTCTAATGCATTCTTTACTTTAATGTTAAAGCAGATGTACAATGTATGTTTGATAGGCTGTAAGTCAGGCTCTAGTTCAAGCCAGAATAGCTACCCTACATACCTCAATATGTGAAAATTTCTTGTCGCTTTGCTGCAAATGAAGTCAGTTCATTTAAGAAGAGAATAGGAGCTATATGTTTTACCACTTGCTCCCCGCTCCCTGAAAAATCCCTGATCTAGGGCTCTAGAGGTAGGGACAAGAACAATGGAAAGCTCTCTGAGTGACACTCCCACTCAAGGAGCTGGGGTGGGGCAGGAGCCTGAAGTCCTCTCAGCTTCCCTTTCCTAGTGTGGAACCACCATTTCACAAGCTGAGATAAGAGTGATTGGGGCCCCATTATTCTCAGCTCATTATGTCCAAGGTAGAGCCTTCATTCCAGGAATGGGGACTGAAAAGAAGAGTGCCCCCAACTCTTGGCCATGCTCACCAGGGACTTATCCTCAGTAACAGGAGACTGGGGGCAGGATAAGAAACGCTGAAGCCCTGCACCTCCTGGGAAGAAAACCCTCAAGCTGGGAGTTAAGGGAAGAGAGGCCCTGTGTTCTTGTCTGAGGAGAGAGAGCATCCTGTGTTTTCAGCTGCAGCTGTCTGGAGTGGAGTTTCTGAACTGGGAGAGAAAAAGGGGGGTGCAGTCTTGGTTCAAATAACATAGACTCTCATATTTCTTACCAAATTTTCATAGATTTTCTTGAATAGATATTTCTTCACTTGCTGTTTGCCATTAGGATCGTTTCTACAGGCTTTGAATGATTTCTTTAAATTTTTAAATAATTTTCACCAGTTTCACTGAGGAGTGGGTCAGTGGAGCTCCTCATGCTGTTTTGTCAGAAATTGATCTTTCCTTTATTTCTTTAAGCACGATTTCCTTTAAGAATATTTATAATGGCTACTTTGAGGTCTTTGTTAAATATGATATCTGGTCCTTTTCACGGGCCATTTCTATTGTCTGCTTTTTTTCCTGTGTATGGATGTTACTTTTTAGTTTCTCTGCGTGTCCTATTTAAAAAACAAGTTTAATAAAACTTGAACATTTTTGGTAACATATTGTAGTAACTCTGTATACTGATTCCCCTACTCCCTCTGTGGAGCTTGTTTTAATTGTTGTTTGCTTGTTTATTTGTTTTGTGACTTGGCTAGTCTATTTTAGTGAAGTCTATCCCCCCTCACTCTACCCCCTGCCATATGCAGCCTTTGGTGTCAGTTCCCAGAGGGGTCACCCTGGAATGATGGTAGTTTTAGCAGGGCTCTCTCTCATGATCTCTCTCTTTGATTTCTCTGTTTAGCTGTGTGATTCATTTTAGTATCACACCCAGCCCTTAGGCTCCACTAATTACCAGCTGAGTGCTCTATTGTTTTTGACAATGTCCTGGGGAACAAATTCCTCAGCAATCCAACCCAATCAAATCCTGGCAAGGGGTAATTTTTGAGACCAGTCTTTGAGGTTTGTTCTCGTCCCAGGAGGATGCATCTTAGCTGTTGCTTTCCATAGTTCTCTCCAGTGAACCACATGGCCTATGGTTTAGCTTTTTGCTCTAAATTAAGAGGAGCTTTTGTTTTCGAGAGTGCTCTTATGGTCGAACTTCTCCATACTCTGTTTCAAATAAAGTCAATTCCTTTGGGGAGAGCTTGGAGCTCTCTTTTTTTATGGTCTGCCTCTTGCCCTGGGCAAAGTCTCTGAGCTACTGCTCTGGGTTTTGAGCAGATGGTAGCCTCTGCTCGTCTCTCCTAGCCTCTCTCAGTATGGAACTGGTGCCAGGTAGCTGAGAGTTACTGTAAATATTCAATAAGAACATGATTACCATTTGACCTAGTTCCCAACATAGACACAGATGAAAAGAAGTTAATCTGGTTAATTTGCCATTTTCTTGTTTAACCTGAGGGGTGACTCAAGAGTCACAAGGATATATGAGCTTGTTTTGCAGAAGAAAAAGAATGCCTTTAAGGAAGTTACAATCACCGGATAACCAGCCGCCAGCTGCCCAGAAGTATGATTGCTCCACAGCTTATCTGGAGTGAAAGAAACACAGATTTCCCCTTTTTTTCTCTGAACCTCCTCCTCTCAAGTCCCTTAGCTCTATAAAGACCCCCGCTTTCTTCTTTCATTAAGGCGAATTTGAGAGAACCTATCTTCCTGCCCTCTTGTTTTGGCCAATAGGAATAAAACTTTCTCCATCTCCAAGCACCCAGTGTCTCAGTGATTGGTTTTTTGTGCATTGGACATATAAACGTGAGATTAAGAGGTTCGGTATCAGAGCCTTTGCCCCGTGAGCAAGCTGGAGTGAGGTTGATCCGGGCCCCAGTATTCTTGCCTGCTGTGCCTGGGGTAGAGACTTCATCCTATTGGTGAGGGCAGCACAGAGGAAAAGAGCCCTTGACCTCTCAGTTATACTCATCAGAAATTTAGCCACTTCAACCTGGATTTGGAGAGGATGAGACTTGCTTGTGGCCTGACCCTCCCGGTGAGATAAAGTAACTCCTGACTGGGAGCTGAGGAGAGAGGGAGCCCTGTATTTTTGGCCACACACTTGGAGTGGAGTTTCCATCAAGGTGAGATAAGGAGAGGGAGGGGAAGAAACCAGTTGTGACTCAAATGCCACAGACTCTTGCTGTTCTCTCTGAATTCTAGCATTTTTTTATTGTAGTAAAATATACATAGCACAAAGCTTATAATTTTAACTATTTTTCAGTGTAGAGTTCAATGGCATTAAGTAATTCACATTGTGTTTAATCATCATCACCATCTATCTCTAGAACGTTTCATCACAATAAGTCCCCATTCTCCCCCCCAGCCCCTGGTAACAATAATTCTATTTTCTGTCTCTATGAATTTGCCTATTCTATTTACTTCATATAAGTGGAGTTATACAATATTGATCCTTTTACATCTGGTTTATTTCACTTAGCATAATGTTCTCAATATTAATTTATATTGTAGCATGTATGCAAATTTCATTCCATTTTAAGGCTAATTAATATTTCATTGCATATATATACCACATTTTGTTTACTCATTCATTTATTGATGACATTTGGGTTGTTTCCACCTTTTGGCTATTGTGAATAATGCTGTTATGAACGTTGGTGTACAAATATCTGTTTGAGTCACTGCTTTCAATTTTTTTGAATATATACTTAGAAATGAAATAGCTAGATCATATGATAATTCTGTTTAAATTTTCAAGGAACTGCCTTACTGTTTACCACAGCAGCTGCACCACGTTATAGTCCACCAGCAATGCATGAGGGTTCCAACTACAGCTACAGAAGGGTTTCTCCACATCCTCACCAGTACTTGTTCTTGCCATTTTTGTTTTTGTTTTTTATAATAGCCATCCTAATAGGTGTGAAGTGGTTTTGATTTGCATTTACCTAATGATTATTGATGTTGAGCATCGTTTTATGTGCCATTGGCTATCTGTATATCTTCTTTGGAGAGATATCTATTCAAATTCTTTGCCCATTTTTGAATTTTGATTTTTTTGAACTTTAGGAGGTCTTTACATATTCTGAATATTAACCACTTATCAGATATATGATTTGCAAATATTTTTTCCCATTCTGTGAGTTGCCTTTTCACCTTGTTGATAGTGTCCTTTGGTGCACAAAAGCTTTAAATTTTGATGAAGTCCAACTTATCTATTTTTTAATTTTGTTGCCTGTGCTTTTGGTGTTATATCCAAGAAAGCATTGCCAAATCCAATGCTATAAAGCTTTCCCCTTGTGTTTTCTTCTAAGAGTTTTATAGTTGTTATGTTTAGGTTTTTGATACATTTTGTGTTAATTTTTGTATATGGTGTAAAGTAAATGTTCAACTTCATTCTTTTGCATGTGGATATCTAGTTGTCCCAGCAACATTTGTTGAAAATACCATCCATCCCCCATTGAATGGTCTTGGTACCCTTGTCAAAAATCATTTGACTGTATATGAAGGTTTATTTCTGGGCTTTCTGTTCTAGTCTCTTGGTCTATATGTCTTTATGCCAGTATCATATGGTTTGATTACTGTAGCTGTGTAGCAAAATTTGAAATCAAGAAGTGTGATTCTCCAACTTAGTTCTTTTCTTTCAAGATTATTTTGGCTATTTGGTGTTCCTTGAGATTCCATATGAATTTTAGGATGAGTTTTTATATTTCTGCAAAAAAAGTCATTCAGATTTTGATAAGGATTGCATTGAATCTGTAGATTGCTGTGGATAGTATTGACATCTCAGCAATATTAACTCTTCCATGAACACAGACCGTCTTTCCATTTATTTGTGTCTTTGATTTATTTTAGCAGTTTTTTGTACTTTTCAGTTTACAATTCTTTTACCTCCTTGGTTAAGTTTATTCCTAAGTATTTTATTCTTTTTCTTGCTATTGTAAGTGGAATTGTTTTCTTAATTACCATTTCAGATTGTTCACTGTCAGTGCATAGAAATGCAAGTGATTTTTATGTATTGTTTTGTGTCCCAACTTTGTTGAATTTGCATATTAGTTCTAGCAATGTCTTTTTGTGGAAAATTCAGGCTTTTCTACATATAAGATTATCTGAGAACAGAAATAATTTTACTTCTTCCTTTCCAATCTGGATGCTTTTAATTTCTTTTTCTTACTGAATTGCTCTGGCTACAACTTCTGATACTATATTGAACAGAAGTGTTGAAAGTAGGCATCCTTGCTTTCAGTTTTCACCATTGACTATGATGCTAGGTGTGAGTTTTCCATATATGGCCTTTATTATGTTGAGATATTTATCCTTCTATTCCTAGTATTTTGAGTGTTTTTTTCATGAATGGATGTTGAATCTTGTCAAATACTTTTTCTGCGTTAATTGTGATAGTCATGTGTTTTTTCCTTTATTCCATTAATGTGATGTACTACATTGATTGATTTCCATATGTTGAACCTTCCTTGTATTCCAGAAACAAATCCCATTTGGTCATGGTGTATAATCCTTTTAATATGCTGTTGGACTCCAGTCACTAGTATTTTGTTATTTTTTGCATCAATATTCATCAGGGTTATTGGTCTGTAGTTTTCTTTTCTTGTAGTGTCTTTCTCTGTCTTTGGTATCAGAGTAATGCTGGCCACCTAAATGAGTTAAGGAGTGTTTCCTTCTCTTCAATTTTTTGGAAGACTTTGAGGATTGGTATTAATGCTTATTTAAATGTTTGGCAGAATTCACCAGTGAACCATCTGGTCCTGGGCTTTTCTTTGTTGGGAAGTTTTTGATTACTGATTCAATCTCCTTGCTAGTTATAGATCTATTCAGATTTTCTATTTTTTCATGAATTAGAGAGGTTATGTATTTCTAGGAATTTGTCCATTTCTTCTATGTTATCTAATTTGTCAGTGAACAATTGTTCATACTACTCTCTTATGATCCTTTTACTTTATGTAAAATCAGTAGTGATGTCCCCACTTTCATTTCTGATTTTAGTAATTTGAGTGTTGTCTCTTGTGTTTTTATTCACTCTAGCTAGATATTCATCAATTTCATTGATGAATTGGTCTCATTGATGTTCTCTATCTTTTTTAGTCTCTATTTTATTTGTCTTCACTAGAATCTTTATTATTTTCTTCCTTCTGCTAGCATTTGGCTTAGCTTGTTCTTTTTTCTAGTTCCTTAAGATGTGAAGTTAGATTATTTGTTTGAAAGTTTACTTCTTAAATGTAAATCTTTACAGCAGTAAATTTCCCTCTTACCAGTGCATTTGCTGCATCTCATAGGTTCTGGTATGTTGTGTTTTCACATTTATTTGTCTCAAAATATCTTCTAATTTTTTTGTGATTTCTTCTTTGATCCATTGGTTGTTTAAGAGTATGTTATTTAATTTCCATATATTGGTGAAATTTCCAGTTTTCCTTCTATTATTGATTTATAGTTTCATCCCATGTAATCAGAAAAAATACTTGGTATGATTTCAATCTTTTAAAATTTATTATATTTTTTAAAATTTGTGGCCTAACATATTGTCTATCTTGAAGAGTGTTCCATGTGCACCTGAGAAAAATATGTACTCTGCTGTTGTTGGGTACACTGTTCTGTACGTGTCTGCTAAGGCCAATTAGTTTACAGTGTTGTTCATGTCCCTATTTCCTTATTGATCTCTTTTCTGGTTGTCTTATCCAATATTGAAAGTAGGATATTAAGGTTTCCAACTTATTGTAGAGCTGTCTATTTCTCCATTCAATTCTGTCAGTATTTGTTTTATGTGTTTTGGATTTCTGAAGTTTGGTGCATATATGTTTATAATTGTTATATCTTCTTGGTGAATTGACCTTGTGTCAATATATAATGTCCTTATTTGCCTCTAGGAGCAGTCTTTGATTTAAAACCTATTTTGTCTGGTGTTACTACAGCCACCTCAGTTCTCTTTAGTTACTATTTGCATGGAATATCTTTTCTATCTTTTCATTTTTGATATATTTGTGACTTTGGAATTACAGGTTTCCCTCAACTTACAATGGAGTTACATCCTGATAAATCCATTGTAAGTTGAAATTATTGCAAGCTGAAAATGCATTTAATAAACCTAATCTATCAAACATCTCAGCCTAGCCTAGCCTACTGTAAACATGCTCAGGACACTGTGTCAGCCTACAGTTGGGCAAAATCATCTAACACAAAGCCTATTTTATAATGAAGTGTTGAATGTCTCATGTAATTGATTGAACACTGTACTGCAAGTAAAAACAGAATGCTTGTGTGGGTACAGAATGGTTGTAAGTGTATTGGTTGTTTACCCTCATGATTGCCTGGCTGACTGGGAGCTGCAGCTCACTGCCATTGCCTAGAATCATGAGAGAGTATCATATACTGCATATCACTAGCCTGGGAAAAGATCAATATTCAAAGTATGATTTCTACTGAATGTGTATCACTTTCACATCATCATAAAGTCAAAAAATCATAAGTTGAATCATCATAAGTCAGGGACCATCTGTAAAGTGAGTCTTTTGTAAACAGCATATAATTGGATCTTTTTAAGAAAAATCCATTCTGCCAGTCTCTGCCATTATATTAAAGAGTTCAATCCATTTATGTTTAAAGTAATTACTAATAGAGAAGGACATACTTTTGTTATTTTGTTATTCTTTTCTGTATCTTATAGGTTTTTTTTGTCCTTCATTTCCTCCATTTCTGGCTTCCTTTGTGTTTAGTTAGGTTTTTTTAGTGACACATTTCAATTCTGTTATTTTCTTTTGTGTATATTCTATAGCTATTTTCTTTTCTGCTACCATGGGGATTGTTTATAACATCCTAAAGTTGTAACAATAGATTTTGAATTGATACCAACTTAACTTCAATTGCATAAAAAACTCTGTGTCTTTATATCTCCACCCCTGCACTTTGTGTTATTGATGTTGCAACTTATATCTTTATATGTTGTGTACCCATTAAGAGAGATTTATAATTATTTTTTATGTATCTGTATTTTCAATCCTGTAGAAAATAAAAAGTGGAGTTACAAACCAATATTACTCTAATACTGGTTTTTATATTTGTCCATGTATTTACCTTTACCAGAGATCTTTATATCTTTGTCTAACTTTAAGTTACTGTCTAGTGTCCTTTAATTTCAACTTGAAGGGTTCCCTTGAGCATTTCTTGTAGGGTAGGTCTAGTTGTAACAAAGTTCTTCAGCTTTTGTTTATCTGGGAATGTTTTAATTTCTCCCTTATTTTTAAATTTTAATTTAAAAAAATTTCTAATTGTGGTAAAATACACTTAACAAAATTTACCATCTTAGTGTTTTTTTTTTTTTTTTGAGGAAGACTAGCCTTGAGCTAACATCTGTTGCCAATCCTCCTCTTTTTGCTGAGGAAGATTGGCCTTGGGCTAACATCTGTGCTCATCTTCCTCTACTTTATACGGGACGCTGCCACAGCATGGCTTGATAAGTGTTGCGTAGGTCCACGCCTGGGATCTGAACCCCAGGCCACCAAAGCAGAGCACGTGAACCCAGCCACCAAGCCACTGGGCCAGCTCCCCATCTTATCATTTTAAGTGTAGAGCTCAATAGTGTTAAGCACTCTCCCTCATTTTTGAAGGACAGTTTTGCTGGGCATAGAATTCTCAGATAAGTTTTTTCCCCCCAGTACTTTAAATATATCATCTCATTGCCTTCTGGCATCCAAGATTACTGCTGAGAAATTGACTGATAATCATACTGAAGATCACTGGGGCTTTCAGCTTCCTAGTTTGTCATTTTTCTCACACATGTAGACTTTTAAAACAGTGTTTTAACATGCATTGCTTAAAAATGAAGTAACACACATTGCTTAAAAATGAAGTAATGAACTACACCCTTTTGCACAGTGTTTCACAGAGATAATGCACCTAGTTCAGTCAACAAGGACTCTAAGCAGATCTCATGGATGAATGAAGTACATGAACCACATACTTCTTCTTTTTTTTTTTTTTTTGTGAGGAAGATCAGCCATGAGCTAACATCCATGCCAATCCTCCTCTTTTTGCTGAGGAAGACTGGCCCTGGGCTAACATCTATTGCTAATCCTCCTCCTTTTTTTTTTCCCTTTTTCTCCCCAAAGCCCCAGTAGATAGTTTTATGTCATAGTTGCACATCCTGCTGGTTGCTGTATATGGGACGCCGCCTCAGGATGGCTGGACAAGTGGTGTGTCGGTGCGCGCCTGGGATCCAAACCTGGGGTGCCAGTAGCGGAGTGCACGCAGTTAACCTCTAAGCCACAGAGCCAGCCCCAAACCACATACTTCTAAACACAGATTTTTAGACATAACATAATGTTCATTCATTCACATGCCTAGTTCTGTTAGACACAGTGATTAAATACGTAGAATGGAGTATGTGAACCACACTCTAACACAGAGTTCCCCATATAACACCGTACTCATTCACTCATCCACTTGTCTCAGTCAAATTTATAGTTGAAACATGTATCCTATAAGAATGAAGGACTGGAACCACACACTTCTACTCAAGTATTGTCACACCCTGACCAACTAGCTTGTTAAGCACAATGTTCAAACATGTATCACAGAACAAGGAATTACCTGGACCACACACTTCTACATACAGGGTTTCACACAGAGATAACACCATGCTTATTCATTCATTCACCTAGCTCTCTTACATAGTGTTTAATCATGTAACACAGAATGAAGTACATGATCTACAAACTACCAAGTACAATTTCTCAGGAAGATTACACTGAACTCATTCACTCACATGCTTAGTTCTGTAAAATACAGAGTTGAGTCATGTATCAAAGAAGAATGAATTACACAAGTCAGAAAGTTCTAAACATAGCATATCACGGATATAACACTACATTCATTCACTCACACACCGAGATAGGTGAAACTGTTTAAACATGTGTGACTGAACCATGAAGTACATATATTGCATCCTTTTTTGTGTGTGTGTGAGGAAGATCAGCCCTGAGCTAACATCCATGCCAATTCCCCTCTTTTTGCTGAGGAAGATTGGCCCTGGGCTAACATCCATGCCCATCTTCCTCCACTTTATGTGGGATGCTGCCACAGCATGGCCTGATAAGCAGTGCGTAGGTGCACGCCCGGGATCCGAACCCAGGCCACCAGCAGTGGAGCGTGCACACTTAACTGCTACACCACGGGGCCAGCCCCCTAAATTGCATCCTTTTGAACATAGTTTGTAACATACATAACATCATGCTCATTCTCTCATGCAACTAGCTCAGTTAAATAGAGTTGTATTTAGCAATCTAAACACAATGTTTAAACATTTTTATAGAAGAATGAATTACCCTAACCACACACCTCTAAACACAGTTTTTCACAGAGATGACACTAGGTGCCTTCACTCACACACCCAGCACCATTAGACACAGAATGTAAAGCCATAGCCAGAAGGATGTATTACATCCACCGCACACATCTAAACACAGTGGTTCACTGAGGAACATTATCCCCAGTTACTCACACAATTACTCGCGTAAACACAGAGCTTAATCACATCACGGAAGAATGAACTCCATGATTCACACGTTTCTAAGTGATGTGTTTCACATAGATAACGCTATGCTCATTCACACATGCACCTAGATCAGTTAAACAGAGTTCAAACATGTACCATTGAAGAATGAAGTAGAAGAAATGCACCCTTTTATATACAGAGTTTCACAGAGATAACAAGATGCTTATTCTCTTGCACACCTAGTACTGTTTTCCAAAGGTTTTAAACATGGATCACCAAAGAACGAATTACATGAACCAGGCACTCCTGAGGGCAGCGTTTCCCAGGGACAACACTGAGCTTTCCTGCTCCTAACTCTGCTCCATGCAGTGTTTACAGACGTATCGCAGAAGAGTGAACTTCATGATCCCCCTACTTCTAAACACAGTGTTTCACAGATATAGCACTACGTTCTTTCACTTATGCAAACATCTCAGTAAAACATTGTGTTTCAGCATATGTCACTGAAAAAGGAGTGTATGCAACACACAGTGGTAACCACATAGTTTCACAGAGACATCACTATAATGAATCAGTCACGCCCCTAGCTCTGTTATACACAGAGTTTATACAAATATCACCAAATAAAGGAATATATGCACCACATGTTGCTAAGCACACAGTTTCAGAAACACATCATGATACTGAATCAATCACACACCTAGCTATGTTAAACACAGAGTTTAAACATATGTTATTAAAGAAACAAATACATGCACCGAACGTTGATTAAAACATGTTTTGCAGAGAAACCACAAGACTAATCAATTATGCAACTATCTTTTAAATTCAGAGTTTCAAAATATGTCACTAAAGAGAGATGTACCAACAACACTCAGTACTAAACACTGTTTCACTGAGAAATCACTACACTCAATCTGGTACACACCTAGCTTGGATAAGCACAGTTTTTCAACATACATCTCTAAGGAAAACAGAATATACACCACACAGTGTTAATGACACCATTTCAGAGACATCTTTGTAAGGATTCAATTGTGCACCAAGCTTTATTAAACACAGTTTCAACATAGGTCACTAAAATAAGAATACAGTCATGTGTTGCCTAACAACAGGGATACGTTCTGAGAAATACATTATTAAGTGATTTTGTCATTGTGTGAACATCACAGAGTGTACAAACCTAGGTGGTATAGCTACTACACACCTAGGCTATATGGCACTAATCTTGTGGGACCACCGTCGTGTACGTGGTCCATTGTTGACCGAAACGTCGTTATGCAGCACGTGACTGTACATGCACCACACAGCGCTAAAAATACTGTTTTACAGAGACCTCACTATGCTGAGTCCATCACACACCCAGCTCTGTTAAGCACAGTTTCAACACGTCACTAAAGAAAGGAGTGGATGCACCACGTAGTGCTAAACACATTTATTTCATGGAGGCATCACCAAACTGACTCATTCGTGTACCTACCTCTTCAACACAGAGTTTTGACATATGCCCCTCAGGAAAGTAATACATGCTTCACGCCATGATAGGTGCTGTGTTTCACGGAGACATCACTGTGCTGATCAATCATGCACCTTTATCTGTTAAACACAGCATTTCAACTCATTTCACTAAAAAGGGGAGTACATACATAACACATTGATAAAGGCTGTGCTTTACTGAAATAATCACGCACCTGGCTCTGCCCAACACACAGTTTCATGCATCACTCAGAAAGGGTGTACATACTAACACAATCCTCTTAGAGAGTTGAATGCAAAATTCACTTTACTAAATGTGTACCTAGCTATTTTAAACCAGAATTTTAAAATACATCATTTTAAAATATACACATACACTAAGCAGTGTTAAATACAGTATTTATACAGATGAGACTTTTCTGAATCAATCAGGCACCCAGCTGTGTAACATACAGGGTTTCAACATATTTCACCAAAAGGAGAAGAATAAGTCAAACGTAAGTAGTCTGAATTAATTATGCACCTGGCTCTAGTAAACATGGTATTTCAACCTAAAGAAAAGAGTAGATGCACCACACTTTGCTAAACACAATTTTTCAGAGACGGGTTTTCTGAATCAAGCATGCCCCTAGCTCTTACAAACACAATGTTTCAAAATATGTCACTAAAGCTAGAAGTACGCGCACCATAGAGTCTTAAACACAGTGTTACACGGAGACATTACTCTGTTGAATGAATGATGCATCTGGCTTTATTAAACAGAATTTCAACATATGTCATTATAGAAAGGCTTATGAATCACACAGTACTAAAACAGGGTTATACACAGAGACACGCTACACTGAATCAATGATACACCAACTGGTACACACAGAGTATCAACATATGTCATTAAAGAAAGGAGGACATCCACCAAAAAGTACTGCTAAATATAGTGTTTCCCAAAGCTGTCACTATCCTGAACAAATGACACACAAAGCTCTGTTAAATGTAGCATTTGAACATATATTGTTAAAGAAGTGGGGGCCAGACCCCTGGCGTAGCGGTTAAATGTGTGCACTAGGCTGCTGGTGGCCCGGGTTCGGATCCTGGGCACACACCGACGCACCACTTGTCAGGCCATGCTGTGGCGGTGTCCCACATAAAAAGTGAAGAAGGTGGGCATGGATGTTAGCTCAGGGCCAGTGTTCCTCAGCAAAAAAAAAAAAGAGGAGGATTGGCGTGGATGTTAGCTCAGGGTTGATCTTCCTCACCAAAATAAATAAATAAATAAATAAATAAATAAATAAATAAATAAATAAATAAATAAATAAAGTGAATAAGTGAATTCATGCGCCACCCAGTGTGAAACCCACTGTTGCACAGAGGAATCACGGCACAGAGGAATCACTCACTGAGTCAATCACGCACCCAGCTCTCAGAAGCACAGAGTTTCAACACATGTCACTAAAGAAAAAGTCCATGCACCACACAGCACAAACCATAGTGTGTCCCAGGGCCAGCGCTCTACTGAGTCACGGACACACCTGCTGTGTCTAGCAATGTGTGACGGATGTGTGCCTTTCCTTCTTGCTTTGTGTTTCTTTGCTTAAACTCTGTTTTAAAAATAGCCAAGTGCACGATTGATTCTGTAAAGTGAAGTCTCTGTGAACAATTGTGCTCAGCAGTGTGTGGGGCATGTCACTAAGTGACATATGTTCACACTTGGAATAATAGTCCAAGGTACGTGATTTATTCCTTAAAGTGACATCCCTGTGAAAGTGTGTTTTGCACTGTGTGGTGCACATACTACTTTCTTTCTTTCTTTCTTTTTTTTTTTTTTTTTTGCTGAGGAAGATTCACCCTGAGCTAACATCCATGCCAATCTTCTTCTATTTTGTATGTGGGTCACCGCCACAGCATGGCCACCGGCAAGTGGTGTAGATCCATGCCTAGGAACCAAACCCGGGCCACTGAAGCAGAGTGTACCGAACTTAACCACTAGGCCATGGGCTGGCCCTCATACTCCTTTCTTTAGTGACATTAGTGGAAAGTCTTTTTATAACAGAGCTGGGTGCCCGGATGATTCATGCTAGTACTATCTGCACGGCGCATCCTGTGGAGCCCTGTATGGTGCGTTCGCTCCTGATAGTGACGCATGTTGAAACTCTTCGTGTGACTATGGTAGCTGGTGATGGATTTGGTGCATACATGTCTGTGTGAAACAATGTGTGTGACACGGTGTATGCATGTCCTCATTTCTTTATTGCCGTATGTTGAGACTCTGTTTATCAGAGCTCTCTCTGTGACTGATTCAGTGTAGCAGTGACTCTGTGAAACACTGTATTTAGCTCTCTGTCATTCATGTCCTCCTTACTTTGTTGACACCTATTGAAACTCTGTCTTCCCAGCACAGATGCCTGCTTTCTCTGGCGCAGCAATGTCTCTGTGAACCATTGTGAATTAGGACGTATGCATCGTTTACTCCTCCTTGGTGCCGTGTTAGCACACAGTGGTGCTCGCACTCCATTTTTAGTGATAAATTTTGACACTAGGTATAACTATCCACAACAATACTAAACCCAGACCCAGACAAGTGATTGGACTACTTCTGGCAGGAGTTGGAGCTGCCCTGGGTTTGGAAGCTCCCTGGGGTGGATTCATATACCGTGAGTCAACTATAAGAAACCTGACACGGGCCTTTGAAAACCTGGTTATAAAGACAAGACAAACCCTACGAAACATCCAGACTTCCCTGGACTCCTTAGCAAATGTTGTCATAGATAAAAGACGGGAATTAGATTACTTCCTTGCTGAACAGGGAGGCATCTGTGCAGCGATTAAGAAAATCTGCTGCACTTATGTCAATAACTCAGGACAGGTTGAGATCAACATCAGAGAAAGCTATGAAGAGGCCACCTGGCTCCATTGCTATAATCAGGGACCAGACCCCAATCAGATATGGTCGGTGATCAAGGGTGCACTTCCATCCCTCACTTGGTTTCTCCCTCTCACAGGACCATTAGTTTACATTCTACTCCTGCTTATCTTTGGACCTTGTCTTTTAAATATCCTAACTAGGTTTATTTCTTCCCACATAGAGGCCATAAATTTCCAAATGCTCGTTCAGTTAGCTGCTTTCCCTATGGTGAAATACACTTCTGTCCAAGAACATGCCTCTCCAGGAGACCTCTATTCGCCCCTGGATGAAGCTGCTTGAAGATTTCGCCAGGATACCCAGGACAGAGCCCCACCTGTGGTGGAGACCCAATTCTAGGTCTGCCCTGTTCCCAGACAGAAAGCAAGAGGATACTTGAGACCCTGGCATGTCGCCCCCTTTCAGCAGGAAGTAGCTAAAGAAGAGGCTCCATATCCTATTCCCCTGAAGGATTTCAGGGTCTGGAGACCTCTTGAGTGGGGAATGAGATAAGCAGGAAGCTACATATGAGCTGGGAGCAAGGTCACTCCACCAGGTGCAGTGTCCTCATTACCGGGCAGTGGCTCTTCAGACGTGCAACCCTCTCTGACCTTGACCAAGAGTAGCCCCAAGCCACATTATACTCTCATTTGCATTGCGGTTTTGACACCCCAGCGGGGGATCACCGCCATGACAGTTCCAGAGATGCCTATGTAAGGAAAAAACCTCCCCCTCCCAACGTGAGGGTGGAGACAATGCCCCGATGGGCACACATTCCAAGACCCTCACCCACCCTGGGACCCGACCTTCCAAAGCCACTGACCACCACAACTTTGGTGCAGTTGCTCCCTCGAGCCTGCCCGCCCCTCCCCTTGGGGGTGTACTTTCACTTTGCTAATAAATCCTCCTCTGTCAAAACTTCCACTGTGTGTCTGCTCTCAAATTCCTTTGTGTCTGTGGACCAAGAACCTGGGACCCCACCGTACCAATCTGACCGGTGCCGGTAATGGTTTCACCATATGTCCCTAAGAAAGGAGACCTGTACCACACTACACTGCACGATGTTCCCCAGCAACTTTCTACACTGAATCAGTCACACACAGAGCTCTTAAACTGTCCCAACACGTGTCACCATGGAAAAGAGTATACACATTGCACAGTGATAAAACAGTGTTTGCAGGGACATCACTATTCCAAATCAATGAGTTTAGATGTGTGTCACTAAAGAAAAGAGTTTCAATATGTGTCACTAAAGAAAGGAAGACATTCACTACACAGCACTAAACTCCCTGTTTCTCAGAGACATCACAGCCCTGTACCAGCCACTCACCCACTTCTCTAAAATACAGTGTTTCTACATGTGTAACTAAAGAAAAAGAGCATGCATGACCTGTCCTGAAAATAAACCAACCATAACACACAAAATAACCATGTTGTTTCACAGAGACACCACTGTATTGACTCGTGCACCAAGCTCTCTTGAATGCAGAGTTGCTGCACACGTCCCTGTGAAAGGAGTACTCGTATGAGATGGTCCTAAATGAATGTTTCATGAAAATGTCACTACACTGAATCAGTCATCCACCTAGTTCTGCTGAACAGAGTTTCCTACCTCACAACTGGAAGGAACCCATGCACCACATGGCACTAAACACACTGTTTCACACACAGACATAGCACTGCACTGACTCCACCAGTAACTAGGTCTTAAACAAAGAATGTCAACAGACATCACTAGAAAGCAGTAGACGTGCCACACTGTGCTAACCACATGCTTCCACACTGACTTCACTGTACTAGATCCATCACTTATCAAGCCCTCTTAAATACAGATTTTCAACCTATGTCATAAGAAAAATGCATACGTGCATTCTACAGTGCTAAACACAGTGTTCCTAGAACATCATTATACAGACTCAAACACGCATTCAGCTGTGTTAAACGCAGAGTTTCAACATGTCACTAAAGAAAGGCGTCTATGCTCCACAGTGTGGCAAACACACTGTCTTACAGAGACATCACCATAGTGAACCAATCTCTTGAAGACAGAGGCTAAACATGTGACTGAGGACAGCAGTACCTGGGAAACAGCACTACACAAAGTGTTTCACAGATAACTCACTACATTGAATCAATCATGCACATAGCTCTGCTAAAACCAAAGTTTCAACACATGTCGATACAGAAATGAGCGCAGTGCTTCCCAGAGACTACATTATATTTATCACTAGCCCACTTCTGTTAAACACAGTTTCACGTGTCACTAGAGAAAGAATTACACGCATCAGATTTTGGCAAACATACTGAAACACAGAGACATCACTACACTGGATCAAAGACACACCAATTTTCTAGTAAAAGCAGAGTTTCAAAGCATGCCAATCAAGGAACGAGTAAACACATCACACCTCTGAACACTGTGTTTCAGAGACACATCGCGATCCGGAATCCATCTCTCACCCACCTCAGTTACTCACTCCGTGAAACGTTATGTTCAGGACAGTAGGAGGTCACATACTCCTTTCTTTAGCACCATATTTTGAAACTCTGTGATTAATTGAGCTAGAATTTCAACATATGTCATTAGAAAAGAAGTACAATTTCCACACAATTGTAAACAGTATTCCACAGAGACATCTCCATTCTCATTCAGTCTGGCAACCATACCGTAAAACAGAGCGGAGTTGTATGTCATCAAAGAATGTAATAGACGGTCCCCAGTGCTCCACACACACACACAGCAACTCAAGAATCCTGAATGAATCAGACATCTAGCATTGTGACACCAGTGTTTCAACGACAGATTACATGTGTATCACAGATGATCACTATTTTGAATCTATCATGCAACTAGCTCTGTTAAACATAAATTCAACATTTGTCAATAAAAAGTGAGTACGTACACCACACAGTGCTAACCACAGCCCTTCACAGAGACATCACTACACTGAATCAATCATGCCCCTGGCTCTGTTAAACACACAGTTTCAACATATGGCATAGAAACAATGTTCTCCAGAGATGTCATAGTACTTAATCAACTACCCACCATCCTCTGTCAATGCAGCTTCAGCACGTGTCATGAGGAAAGGAACGCATGCAAGATATTTTACAAAACACTGATTCACAGAGACCACTACACTGCATCGAAGACACACCTGTGTCTATTAAACACAGAATTTCAAAATATGTCCATAAAGAAAGGAGCACATGCATCACACAGGGCTAAACACAAGGTTTCACAGAGATCTCACTTTCTTGAGTCAATTTACTTCATTTTACTGAATCAATCACGTACTTAGGTCTTTTAAACACAGATTTTCAACCTGTCACAAAAGAACTGAGGGCGTACATCCCCCAGTGCTGGTCGTGGTATTGTGCAGAGACCTCGCTGTACTGAATCATTGACGCAGGCAGCTCTGCTGAACAGAGTCCCCGCAGATGGCACTAGAGTGTCACACACACACCACACAGAAATAAGCACAGCTTTCAGAGCGATGTCACCATATCGACTCAGTCACGCACCCGTTCTTGTTGCCCATGAATACATGCACCACACACCACAAAACATACTGAGTCACCCCGACTTCACCACCTGAGCCAAAGACACGCCCAGGCCTACTAAAAACAGGGTGTCAAAGTATGTCAATAAAGAAACAAGTGCTAACCACTGTTTCAAAGACACATCACTAAACTGAATCAATCACCCACTCAGCTTTGTGAATACAGAGTTTCCACATTTGTCAATAAAAAAAGAGTACACGCACCACAGTGCTAAACGCAGCGGTTCAGAGACATCGCTGTACTCAACCAGTCAGTCACCTGGCATTGTTAAAAGCAGAGTTTCAACACGTGTCACCAAACACAGAGTATATGCACCATGCCATGATAAACAGTGTTTCACAGAGACAGCACTGGACTTAGTCGGGCTCCTGGCTCTGTTAAACACAGAGTTTCAATGTATGTCACTAAAAATGGAGTACAGGCACCATTCAATGCTAAATACACAGTGTTTTACAGAGAGAGCATCATAATGAATCACTGACTCACCTAGATCATTTAACAGCTTCTTTTCTTTCTTTCTTTTTTTTTTTTTTTGGTGAGGAAGATTGGCCCTGGGTTAACATCTGTGCCAATCTTCCTCTATTTTGTATGTGGGTCGCTGCCACAGCATGGCTTGATGAGTGGTGTGTATGTCCATGCCTGGGATCCAAACCCGTGAACCCCAAGCCACCAGAGTGGAGCATGTGAACTTAACCACTACACCACCGGGCCGGCCCGCACCACAGTTTCAACAGGTGTCATTGTAAAGAGGTTCATGCCCCAAACGGTGGTAAACATACTGTTTCTCAGAGTCATCACTACACTAAATCAGTGACTCATCTAGGTCTCTTAACAAAATTTCAGCATGTGTCACTGTCATGGATTGAATGGTGTCTGCCAAGATGATATGTTGAGGTCCTGACCCCCAGTACTACAGAATGTGTCCTTATTCAGACATAAGGTCATTGCAGATGTAATTAGTTAAGATGATGTCATACTGGAGTAGTATGGGCCCTTAATCCAATGTAACTGTGCCTAGGAAAAGGGAAGGTAGTATGAATTAATTAAGAAGTAATATGTCCTTAATGCCATCATCCTTCTAAAAGTGTCCAAAAACAACTGCATCCCTTTGCCTAGAGGCCTCACTGCTTCATGAATTTTGCTGGCAGTACTATAGAAAATCTGCAGAAAGAGGATCTATCCTGCTCTTCCTTTGTAAGAAGACAGGCAAACTACCAACATTCTCCCAGGTCGTGGACATGAATGTGACTATATATAAGTACAAATAGTTATGCTGCAGATGCATAGTCAAGGAAGCTTTTTTTAATTGGTTCTAGTGTGTGCATATTTTACTACCAAGGACGGAAAGTCCACCCAGCATAGGTCTTTTCAAGTGGGATTTAGCTGATGTCCAGCAAACTGTAACACACACAAAAAGGTTAAAATATTAAGAAGTCCAGGAATAAATGATCCAGGTGGAGTTCACATAATGTGAAATTAACCACTTTAAAGTGTACAATTGGTGGCATTAAGTAATTAAGTACCTTCTCAATGCTATGCAATCACCACCTCTATCTAGTTCTCAGTAATGTCATTTAATAAACAAAAGTCTTTAGTTTTAAAGTCCAATTTATCTAATATTTCTTTTGTTGTTCATGTTTTTGGTGTCATAGTTAAGAATCTATTGCCAAACTCGAGGTCATGAAAAATTTCTTATGAAGAAATTTAAGAGTTTATAGTTTCTTTTGCATGTAGACATCTAGTTTCCCAGCACAATTTGTTGAAGAGACTATTCTTACCCCATTGGATGATCTTGACACCTTTGTCAAAAATCATTGATCATAGATGTATGGGTTTATTTCCAGACCCTCAATTCTATTTCATTGGTCTATATGTCATGCCTTATATCAGTACCACATTGTTTTGATTACTGTAGCATTGTAGTAAGTTTTGAAATGTGAAAGTGTGAGTCATCTAACCTGGTTCTTCTTTTTTCAAGATTTTTTTTGGCTATTTGAGGGTCCCCAACATTCCATTCAGGAAGTTCTCCTGACCTTCTGAGAATAGAGAAGTGAAGAGTAGCAGAATTTCTCTCCTCAAAATACACCACTCTGGCATAAGGATTATTTTTAGCTAAAGGCAATGAGAAGCAGCAGATCCAAAAAAGCTCTCTGCCCTCCCCCTACTTGCCTAAAAGCAGGACATAAGTTTACAAAGATGTTCCCTCCTCTCCTCTCTACCAGGAAGGATAAAAATTGATCAGCAGAGAAAACTTTAGTACCTTATCAGCCTGGAAACAGCACCAGAAGCCTCTACAGAACAAACTTTACTCACTGGCCTTTATCTATCACTAGTTTCCCATATATTTGCCTTCTTACAATTTGCTGCCCTGAGAGACTCAAGGTCCTTTTCATTTGTCTTCTGTAAAAATTTATTGTTCCTTTGCTAAGATGCCACATAAGCCCAAGTTCTAACCAAACTTTTGAAGTACTCATCCCTGAGTTTCTCCCCTGAGACATACATGTTAACAAACTTCTGTTTATTTTTCTCATATTAATTTTTTGTTGTTGTTGCTACAGAGCCCCAGCTGACAACCTAGAAGAGTAGAAGGAAAAAGACTTTTTTCCTCCCCTACAGATGTAGTTTCAAAAGGGAGAAAATACTCACACCCCATAGTTGCAATCATCTTCCTAAATATTCCCATCCAAGGCATAGCACTGTCTGGCAGAGCAGTGGGAAGAGAGAGAAGTCATGAAAATATGGTCCTGCCTACAACTCTCATACACACCAACCATGAATCAACCACCAATTAGAAGTGGCCCCCAAAATAGGCAACACACCCGTGTAGAGGGCTAGGAGAGCCAGTGGTGGAAGGCCTGGTCCTTGGTTCTCATGAGGAAGAAATTAATATTCCTGTTTACCATGTGAGGAAACTGTAAATCTACTGGCTTATAAATAATTTAACCCATACTTCCCCTCACTAGCTTTATTGAGGTATAATTGACAAGTAAAAATAGAATATCTTTAAGGTGATCTCAGAGGAAAAGCTTTCAGTATTTCACCATTGAGTATGATGTGAGCTGTGGACTTTTCAGATATGATTTTTATTGTGTTGAAGTAAGTTCCTTCTATACCTATTTTATTGAGAGTTTTTTTTTAAATCAAGAATAGATGTTGAATTTTGTTAAGTTCTTTTTCTGCATTTATTGAGACGATCATGTGGTTTTTATCTTTCATTCTGTTAAGGTGGTGTATCACACTGATTGATTTGCACGTGTTGAACTATCCTGGCATCATGAGGATAAATGCCACTTGGTTATGGTGTATAATCCTTTTAATGTGTCATTGAATTTGGTTTGCTAGTATTTTGCTGAGGATCCCTGCCTCAATATTCATCAGCAATACTGGTCTATAGTTTTCTTTTCTTGTGGTGTCTTTATCTGGCTTTGGTGTCAGGATGCTCCTGGCCTCATAAAATGAGTTTGGAAATGTTCTTCCTTTTCTGACTTTTTTTTTTTTCTTTTTTTTTGGAAGAGTTTAAAAGGAATTGGTATTAATTCTTTTTTGAATGTTTGGTAGCGTTCACCTGTGCAGCCATCTGGTCCTGGGCTTTTCTTTGTTGGGAGGTTTCTGATTACAGATTCTGTCTCTTTACTTGCTATTCGGTCTGTTCAGGGTTTTTATCTCTTCTTGATTCAGTTTTGGTAGGTTGTATGTTTCTAGGAATACATCCATTTCTTCTAGGTTATCAAATTTGTTGGCATGTAACTGTTTATAATAGTTCCTTATGATTCTTTTTATTTCTGAGGCATCCATTGTAATGTCTTCTCTTTCATTTCTGATTTTATTATTTTTTAGTCTTCTTTCTTTTTTGCTTAGTTTGTCTAGCTAAGGATTTGTCAATTTTGTTGATGTTTTAAAAAACCAACTCAGTTTTATTGACTTTTTTTTTTTACTGTTTTTCTATTCTTTGTTTCATTTATTTCTGCTTAATCTTATTTCCTTCCTTCTGCTAACTTTGAGTATAGCTTGTTCTACTTTTATAGTCCCTTGAGGCGCAAAATTATTGATTTGAGATCTTTTTTAATGTCAGTGTTTGTCACTATAAAATTCCCTCTTGGTATTGCTTTTGCTGCATCCCATAAATTTTTGTATGTTGTGTTTTTATTTTCAATTGTCTCAAGACACTTTATAATTCCCTTGTTACTTTTTCTTTGATTCATTGGACGTTCAAGTGTTTATGGTTTAATTTCCATGTATTTGTGGATTTTCCAGTTTTCCTTTGCTGTTGATTTCTAGTTTCATTTCATTGTGTTCAGAAAAGATACTTCGTATTATTTCATTCTAAATTTGTTAAGACTTGTTTTGTGGCCTAACATGTGATGTATCCTGGAAAATGTTCCATGTGTACTTGAGAAAAATGTGTATTCTGCTGTTATTGAGTGGAGTGTTCTGTATGTCTGTTCAGTCTAATTGTCTATAGGGTTAAGTACTTTGTTTCCTTATTTATCATCTATCTAGTTGATCTATCCATTATTGAAAGTGGGGTATCAAAATCTACTATTATTGTGTTACTGTCTATTTCTCCCTTCAATTCTGTCAATGTTTGTTTCATATATTTGGGCGCTCTGTTATTAGGTGCATATATATTTATAATTGTTACATCTTCCTGGTTCATTGACTCTTTTATGATTATATAATGTCCTTCTTTGTCTCTTATGCCTTTTTTTGACTTATAGTCTATTTTATCTGTTATAATTATGTACATCCCTTCTCTTTTGATTACCATTTGCATGGAATACCTTTTTCCATCCCTTCACTTTCATCCTATATCTGAAGTGAGTCTCTTGTAGACAACATTTAGTTGGATCTTGTTTTTTTTTAATTCATTCAGCCATTTTATGTATTTTGAGTAGGGAGTTTAATCCATTTACATTTAAAATAATTACCGAGGGCTGGCCCCGTGGCTTAGCGGTTAAGTGCGTGCGCTCCAATACCAGCGGCCCGCGGTTCGGATCCCGGGCGCGCACCGACGCACCGCTTGTCCGGCCATGCTGAGGCCGCATCCCACATAGAACAACTAGAAGGATGTGCAGCTATGACATACAACTATCTACTGGGGCTTTGGGGGAAAAATAAAATAAATAAAAATTTAAAAAAATAAATAAATAAAAAATAAAATAAAATAAAATAAAATAATTACCGAGATGGAATTATTATTGACATTTTCTTGTTTCCTGTATGTCTTGTAGTTATTTTTGTCCCTCTTTTCCTCTCTTGCTGCCTTCCTTTGTGTTTCACTGATTTTTTTTTTTTTTTTGGAGTGATATACTTTGATTCCTTTCTCATTTTCATTTGTGCATCTTCTGTAGGTATTTTCTTTGTGGTTACTATGGGGATTACATAAAACATCTTATAGTTATAATAATCTATTTTAAACTGCTAGCAGCTTAACTTCAATTGCATACAAAACTACTCATTTATATCTCCCTCCCTGCACTTTGTGTAATTGATGTCATGAATTGCGTCTTTTTATATTTTGTATCCATTAACATAGTTTTATAGTTATGGTTATTTTTTATACTTTTATGTATTAAATTCTATACCAGAATTTAAATGATTTTGTACCACCATTACAGTATTACAGAATTCCATATATATTTGTCTATATATTTGCCTTTACCAGAGAGCTTTTTCTTTTCATATAATTTCACGTTGTTCTCTAGCATCCTTCATTTCAACTTGAAAGACTCCCTTTAGCAATTCTTGTAGGGTAGGTCTAGTGGTAATGAGCAATCTCAGATTTGTTTAGCTGAGAAGGTCCTTATCTCTCCTTTTTTTTTTTACTTGAGGTAACAATGGTTTATAACATTATATAAATTTCAGGTGTACATCATTATATTTCTACCTCTGTATAGACTACATCATATTCACCACCAAAGTCTAGTTGCCATCTGTCACAGTACACATGTGCCCCTTTACCCCTTTTGCCCTCCCCCCACCTCCTTCCCCTCTGGTAATCACCAACCTGTCCTCCATATCTATGTGTTTGTTTGTTTATCTTCCACATATGAGTGAATCATATGGTGATTCTCTTTCTCCATTGGATTTAATTCACTTAGCATAATACCCTCAAGGTCCATCCATGTTGTCACAAATGGAAAGATTTCATCTTTTTTTATTGTTGAGTAGTATTCCATTGTGTGTATATATATATATATATATATATATACATATATACCAGATCTTCTTTATCCATTCATCTGCTGATGGATGCTTAGGTTGCCTCCAAGTCTTCGCTCTTGTGAATAATGCTGCAATGCATATAATGCATATATCTTTTCAAAATAGTGTTTTTCTGCTCTTTGGTTAAATACCCAGAAGTGAAATAGCTGGATCATATGCTATTTTTAATTTTTTGAGGACTCTCCATAATGTTTTCCATGGTGGCTGCACTAATTTACATTCCCACCAGCAGAATATAAGGTTTCCTTTTTCTCCACATCCTCTCCAACCTTGTTATTTCTTGTCTTTTTAATAATAGCCATTCAGATCAGCATGAGGTGATATCTCATTGTAGTTTTGACTTGCATATCGCTAATAATTAGTGATGTTGAACATCTTTTCATGTGCCTTTTGGCCATTCTGTATGTCTTCTTTGGGAAAATGTCTGTTCAGATCCTCTGCCCCTTTTTCAATTGGGTTGATTGTTCTTTTTGTTGTTGAGTTGTATGAGTTCTTTATATATTTTGGATATTAACCATGGATATAATATTTAATTATTGGACATATGATTTGCAAATGTCTCCTCCCAGTGGGTAGGTTGTGTTTTCATTTTATTGCTGGTTTCCCTGGCTCCGCAGAAGCTTTTTAGTCTGATGTAGTCTCATTTATTTATTTTTGCTTTTGTTTCCCTTGTCTGAGGGAACATATTCAAAAGGATACTGCTAAGACCAATGTCAAAGAACATGCTGCCTATGTTTTCTTCTAGGAGTTTTATGATTTCAGGTTGTACTTTCAAGTCTTTAATCCACTTTGAATTAATCTTTGTGTATGGCATAAGATAATGGTCTACCTTCTTTTTTTTGCATGTGCCTGCCCAGTTTTCCCAACACCATTTGTTGAAGAGACTTTTCTCCATTGTATATTCTTGGCTCCTTTGTTGAAAATTAGCCATCCACAGATGTGTGGGTTTATTTCAGGGCTCTCAATTCTACTCCATTCATCTATGGTCTGTTTTTCTGCTAGTATCATGCTGTTTTGATTAATTTAGGTTTGTGGTATATTTTGAAATCGGGGAGAGTGATACTTCCAGCTTTGTTTTTTTTCCCTCAGTATTGCTTTGGCTATTTGGAATCTTATGTTGTTCCATATAAATTTTAGGATTCTTTGTTCTATTCCCATGAAAAATGTTGTTGGGATTCTGATTGGGATTGCATTGAATCTGTAGATTGCCTTAGGTAATATGGACATTTTAACTATGTTAATTCTTCCAATCCATGAGCATGGAATATCTTTCCATTTCTTTTGTTTGTTTGTTTTGTTTATTGCAGTAACATTGGTTTATAGCATTGTATAAATTTCAGGTGTACATCATTATACTTCTATTTCTGCATGGATTACATCATGTTCTCATGTTCACCACCCAAATACTAATTACAATCCATCACCACACACATGTGCCTAATTATCCCTTTCACCCTCCTCCCTCCCCCCCTTCCCCTCTGGTAACCACCAATCCAATCTCTGTCTCAATGTGTTTGTTTGCTGTTGTTATTATCTACTACTTAATGAGTGAGATCATACGGTATTTGACCTTCTCCCTCTGACTTATTTCACTTTGCATAATACCCTCAGTGTCCATCCATGTTGTCACAAATGGCTGGATTTCATTGTTTCTTATGGCTAAGTAGTATTCCATTGTGTATAAAGACCACATCTTCTTTATCCATTCGTCCCTTGATGAGCACTTAGGTTGCTTCCAAGTCTTGGCTATTGTAAACAATGCTGCAATGAACACAGGGGTGCATATATCTTTGCGCATTGGTGTTTTCACATTCTTTGGATAGATATCCAGCAGTGGAATAGCTGGATCGTATGGTAGTTCTATCCTTAATTTTTTGAGGAATCTCCATACTGTTTTCCATAGTGGCTGCACCAGTTTGCACTCCCACCAGCAGTGTATGAGAGTTCCCTTCTCTCCACATCCTCTCCAACACTTACCGTTTCCTGTCTTGTTAATTATAGCCATTCTGATGGGCATGAGGTGATATCTCATTGTAGTTTTGATTTGCATTTCCCTGATAGTTAATGATTTTGAACATCTTTTCATGTGCCTGTTGGCCATCTGTATATCTTCTTTGGAGAAATGTCTGTTCAAGTCTTTGCCCATTTTTTAATTGGGTTGTTAGTTTTTTTGCTGTTGAGATGCATGAGTTCTTTATATATTCTGGAGATTAACTCCTTATCAGATGTATGGTTTGCAAATATCTTCTCCCAATTGTTAGGTTGTCTTTTCGTTTTGTTGATGGTTTCTTTTGCTGTGCAGAAGCTTTTTCGTTTGATGTAGTCCCATGTGTTTATTTTTTCTATTGTTTCTCTTGCCTGGTCAGACATGGTCCTTGAAAATATGTTGCTAAGACCGATATCAAAGAGCGTACTGCCTATGTTTTCTTCTAGAAGTTTCATGGTTTCAGGTCTTACATTCAAGTCTTTAATCCATTTGGACTTAATTTTTGTGTATGGTGTAAGGTAAGGGTCTACTTTCCTTTTTTTTCATGTGGCTGTCCAGTTTTCCCAACACCATTTGTTGAAGAGACTTTCCTTTCTCCATTGTATGTTCTTGGCTTCTTTGTCAAAGATTAGCTGTCCATAGATGTGTGGGTTTATTTCTGGGCTTTCGATTCTATTCCATTGATGGATGTGTCTGTTTTTGTGCCAATACCATGCTGTTTTGGTTACTATAGCTTTGTAGTATATTTTGAAATCAGGGAGTGTGATATCTTCAGCTTTGTTCTTTTTTCTCAGGATTCCTTTAGCTATTCAGGGTCTTTTGTTGTTCCATATAAATTTTAGGATTCTTTGTCCTATTTCTGTGAAAAATGTTGTTGGAACTTTGATAGGGATTACATTGAATCTATAGATGGCTTTAGGAAGTCTAGACATCTTAACTATGTTAATTCTTCCAATGCAAGGGCACAGAATATCTTTCCATTTCTTTGTGTCTTCTTCAATTTCTTTCAGCAATGTTTTATAGTTTTCAGTGTACAGCTCTTTCACCTCTTTGGTTAAGTTTGTTCCTAGGTATTTTATTCTTTTGGTTGCAATTGTAAATGGGATGGTATTCTTAATTTCTCTTTCTGCTACTTCCTTGTTAGTGTATAGAAATGCAACTGATTTTTGTATGTTGATTTTGTATCCTGCAATTTTACCGTATTCATTTATTACTTCTAAAAGTTTTTCTGGTGGATTCTATAGGGTTTTCTACATATAAAATCATGTCATCTGCAAATAGTGACAGTTTCACTTCTTCCTTTCCAATTTGGATCCCTTTTATTTCTTTTTCTTGCCTGATTGCTCTGGCTAGGACTTCCAACGCTATGCTGAATAGAGTGGTGAGAATGGGCATCCTTGTCTGGTTCCTGTTCTTAGAAGGATAGCTTTCAGTTTTTCACCATTTAGGATTAGCTGTGGGTTTGTCATATATGGTCTTTATTATGTTGAGGTTCTTTCCTTCTATACCCATTTTATTCAGAGTTTTTATCATAAATGGATGCTGTATCTTGTCAAATGCTTTCTCTGCATCTATTGAGATGATCATGTGATTTTTATTCTTCATTTTATTAATGTGGTGTATCACGTTGATTGATTTGTGAATTTTGAACCATCCCTGCATCCCTGGAATAAATCCCACCTGATCATGGTGTATAATCTTTTTAATGTATTGTTGTATGCGATTTGCTAGTATTTTGTTGAGGATTTTTGCATCGATGTTCATCAGTGATATTGGCCTGTAGTTTTCTTTTTTTGTGTTATCCTGGTCTGGTTTTGGGTAATGTCGGCTTCGTAGAATAAGTTAGGGAGCTTCCTCCCCTCCTCAATTTTTTGGAAGATTTTGAGAAGGATAGGTATGAAGTCTTCTTTGAATGTTTGGTAGAATTCACCAGGGAAGCCGTCTGGTTCTGGACTTTTATTTTGGGGGAGGTTTTTGTTACTGTTTTGATCTCCTTACTGGTGATTGGTCTATTCAAATTCTCTATTTCTTCTTGATCAAGTTTTGGAAGGTTGTATGATTCTAAGAATTTATCCATTTCTTCCAGATTGTCCAATTTGTTAGCACATAGCTTTTCATAGTATTCTCTTATAATCTTTTGTATTTCTGAGGTGTCCATTGTAAATTCTCCTCTTTCATTTCTGATTTTACTTATTTCAACCTTCTCTCTTTTTTTCTTGGTAAGTCTAGCTAAAGGTTGGTCAACTTTGTTTATCTTTTCAAAGAACGAGCTCTTGGTTTTATTAATTTTTTCTATTGTGTTTGTAGTCTCTGTTTCATTTATTTCTGTTCTGATTTTTATTATTTTCCTTCTTCTACTCATTTTGGGCTTTGTTTGTTCTTCTTTTTCCAGTTCCTTTAGATGTATTGTTAGATTGTTTATTTGAGATTTTTTTTGTTTGTTGAGACAGGCCTCGCATTGCTATAAACTTCCCTCTTAGAACTGCTTTTGCTGTATTCCATAAATTCTGGCATGTCATATTTTCTTTTTTTTTTTTTAATTTTTTGTTTTTTGCAGTAACATTGGTTTATAACATTGTATAAATTTCAGGTGTACATCATTATACTTCTATTTCTGCATAGATTACATCATGTTCACCACCCAAATACTAATTACAACCCATCACCACACACATGTGCCGAATTATCCCTTTCGCCCTCCTCCCCCCCCTTCCCCTCTGGTAACAACCAATCCAATCTCTGTCTCTATATCTTTGTTTATTGTTGTTATTATCTACTACTTAATGAAGGAAATCATACAGTATTTGACCTTCTCCCTCTGACTTATTTCACTTTGCATATTGCCCTCAATGTCCATCCATGTTGTCACAAATGCCTGGATTTCATCGTTTCTTATGGCTCAGTAGTATTCCATTGTGTATATAGACCACATCTTCTTTATCCATTCATCCCTTGATGGGCACTTAGGTTGCTTCCAAGTCTTGGCTATTGTGAATAACGCTGCAATGAACACAGGGGTGCATGTATCTTTATGCACTGGTATTTTCAAGTTCTTTGGATAAATACTCAGCAGTGGAATAGCTGGATCATATGGTATTTCTATCCTTGATTTTTTGAGGAATCTCCATACTGTTTTCCATAGTGGCTGCACCAGTTTGCACTCCCACCAGCAGTGTATGAGAGTTCCCTGCTCTTCACATCCTCTCCAACACTTACCGTTTCCTGTCTTGTTAATCATAGCCATTCTGATGGGCGTGAGGTGATATCTCATTGTAGTTTTAATTTGCATTCCCCTGATAATTAATGATTTTGAACATCTTTTCATGTGGCTGTTGGCCATCTGTATATAGTCTTTGGAGAAATGTCTGTTCAAGTCTTTTGCCCATTTTTTTTTTAAAAGATTTTATTTATTTATTTTTCCCCCCAAAGCCACAGTAGATAGTTGTATGTCATAGCTGCACATCCTTCTAGTTGCTGTATGTGGGACGCGGCCTCAGCATGGCCAGAGAAGCGGTGCGTCGGTGCACGCCCGGGATCCGAACCAGGGCGGCCAGCAGCGGAGCATGCGCACTTAACCGCTAAGCCACGGGGCCAACCCCCGCTTTTGCCCATTTTTAAATTGGGTTGTTAGTTTTTTTGTTGTTGAGATGCATGAGATCTTTATATATTTTGGAGATTAACTCCTTATCAGATATATGGTTTGCAAATATCTTCTCCCAATTGTTAGGTTGTCTTTTCGTTTTGTTGATGGTTTCCTTTGCTGTGCAGAAGCTTTTTAGTTTGATGTAGTCCCATGTGTTTATTTTTTCTATTGTTTCTCTTGCCTGGTCAGACATGGTCCTTGAAAATATGTTGCTAAGACCGATATCAAAGAGCGTACTGCCTATGTTTTCTTCTAGAAGTTTCATGGTTTCAGGTCTTACATTCAAGTCTTTAATCCATTTGGAGTTAATTTTTGTGTATGGTGTAAGGTAAGGGTCTACTTTCATTTTTTTGCATGTGGCTGTCCAGTTTTCCCAACACCATTTGTTGAAGAGACTTTCTTTTCTCCATTGTATGTTCTTGGCTTCTTTGTCAAAGATTAGCTGTCCATAGATGTGTGGGTTTATTTCTGGGCTTTCGATTCTATTCCATTGATCTGTGTGTCTGTTTTTGTGCCAGTACCATGCTGTTTTGGTTACTATAGCTTTGTAGTATATTTTGAAATCAGGGAGTGTGATACCTCCAGCTTTGTTCTTTTTTCTCAGGATTCCTTTACCTATTCGGGGTCTTTTGTTGTTCCATATAAATTTTAGGATTCTTTGTTCTATTTCTGTGAAAAATGTTGTTGGAACTTTGATAGGGATTGCATTGAATCTATAGATGGCTTTAGGAAGGATGGACATCTTAACTATGTTAATTCCTCCAATCCAAGAGTATGGAATGTCTTTCCATTTCTTTGTGTCTTCTTCAATTTCTTTCAGCAATGTTTTATAGTTTTCAGTGTACAGCTCTTTCACTTCTTTGGTTAAGTTTATTCCTAGGTATTTTATTCTTTTTGTTGCAATTGTAAATGGGATGGTATTCTTAATTTCTCTTTCTGCTACTTCCTTGTTAGTGTATAGAAATGCAACTGATTTTTGTATGTTGATTTTGTATCCTGCAACTTTACCATATTCATTTATTACTTCTAAAAGTTTTCTGGTGGATTCTTTAGGGTTTTCTGTATATAAAATCATGTCATCTGCAAATAGTGACAGTTTCACTTCTTCCTTTCCAATTTGGATCCCTTTTATTTCTTTTTCTTGCCTGATTGCTCTGGCTAGGACTTCCAGTACTATGTTAAATAGGAGTGGTGACAGTGGGCATCCTTGTCTGGTTCCTGTTCTTAGAAGGATAGCTTTCAGTTTTTCACCATTGAGGATGATATTAGCTGTGGGTTTGTCATATATGGTCTTTATTATGTTGAGGTACTTTCCTTCTATACCCATTTTATTCAGAGTTTTTATCATAAATGGATGCTGTATCTTGTCAAATGCTTTCTCTGCATCTATTGAGATGATCATGTGATTTTTATTCTTCATTTTATTAATGTGGTGTATCACGTTGATTGATTTGCGAATGTTAAACCACCCCTGCATCCCTGGAATAAATCCCACTTGATCATGGTGTATAATCTTTTTAACGTATTGTTGTATGCAATTTGCTAGTAGTTTGTTGAGGATTTTTGCATCGATGTTCATCAGTGATATTGGCCTGTAGTTTTCTTTTTTTGTGTTGTCCTGGTCTGGTTTTGGTATCAGGGTAATGTTGGCTTCATAGAATGAGTTAGGGAGCTTCCCCCCATCCTCAATTTTTTGGAAGAGTTTGAGAAGGATAGGTATTAAATCTTTGAATGTTTGGTAGAATTCACCAGAGAAGCCATCTGGTCCTGGACTTTTGTTTTTGATTACTGTTTCAATCTCTTTACTTGTGATTGGTCTATTCAGATTCTCTATTTCTTCTTGATTCAGTTTTGGGAGGTTGTATGATTCTAAGAATTTATCCATTTCTTCTAGATTATCCAATTTGTTGGCATATATCTTTTCATAATATTCTCTTATAATCCTTTGTATTTCTGTGGTATCTGTTGTAATTTCTCCTCTCTTATTTCTGATTTTATTTATTTGAGTCACCTCTCTTTTCTTCTTCGTGAGTCTGGCTAAGGGCTTGTCAATTTTGTTTATCTTTTCAAAGAATTAGCTGTTAGTTTCATTGATCTTTTCTATTGTCTTTTTAGTCTCTATTTCATTTATTTCCACTCTGATTTTTATTATTTCCCTCCTTCTACTGACATTGGGCTTCATTTGTTCTCTTTTTCTAGTTCTTTTAGGTCTAGTGTTAAATTGTTTATTCCATATTTTTCTTGTTTTTTGAGGTAGGATTGCTATAAACTTCCCTCTTAGTACCACTTTTGCTGCATCCTATAAGTTTACACATGTTGTGTTTTCATTTTCCTTTGTTTCCAGGTATTTTTTGATTTCTCCATTGGTCCAATAGCTGCTCAGTAGCATGTTGTTTGATCTCCACATATTTGTGACTTTTCCAGCTTTCTTCTTGTAGTTAATTTCTATTTTCATACCGTTGTGGCCAGAAAAGATGCTTGATATGATTTCAATCTTCTTAAATTTACTGAGACTTGCTTTGTTTCCCAACATATGGTCTGTCTTTGAGAATGTTCTATGTGCACTTGAGAAGAATGTATATTTTTCTGCTTTTGGATAGAATGTTCTATATATATATATATCTATTAAGTCCATCTGGTCTAGTGTTTCATTTAAGGGCAATGTTTCCTTGGTGACTTTCCATCTGGATGATCTATCCATTGATGTAAGTGGGCTATTAAATTCTTCTACTATTTTTTTTGTTTGTTTGTTTATTTTTCCCCCAAAGCCCCAGTAGATAGTTGTAGGTCATAGCTGCACATCCATCTAGTTGCTGTATGTGGGACGCAGCCTCAGCATGGCCGGAGAAGCAGTGCGTCGGTGCGTGCCCAGGATGCGAACCTGGGCCGCCAGTAGCGGAGCGCGCGCACTCAACCGCTAAGCCACGGGGCCGGCCCTAAATTCTTCTACTATTATTGCGTTGCTGTCAATTTCTCCCTTTAGGATTGTTAATAGTTGCTTTAGATACTTTGGTGCTCCTATGTTAGGTGCATATATATTAATAAATGTTACATCTTCTTGGTGGATTGTCCCCTTTATCATTATATAGTGCCCATTTTTGTCTTTTAATATCCTTTTTGGCTTGAAGTCTATTTTGTCTGATGTAAGTGTGGCTACATCCATTTTCTTTTGGTTGCCATTTGCTTAGAGTATCATCTTCCATCCCTTCATTTTGAGCCTATGTTTGTCTTTAGAGCTGAGATGGGTCTCCTGGAGGAAGTATATTTTTGGGTATTATTTTTTAATCCATCCAGCCACTCTGTGTCTTGTGATTGACGAATTCAATCCATTTGCATTTAGGGAGATTATTTATATATCAGGGCTTAATACTGCCATCTCATCTTTTGTTTTCTGATTGCTTTATATTTCCATTGTTTCTTTTTCCTTTTGTTTCTGTCTGCCATTTCAGTTTGGTGGTTTTCTGTGATGTGTTTCTCAGTTTCCTCTTCTTTTATGTTTCTTGACTCTGCTTTCAATTTTTGTTTTGTGCTTACCATGAGGTTTTTATAAAAGATCTCATAGAATCCCAATGACATTCTTCATGGAAATAGAACAAAGAATCCCAAAGTTCATATGGGGCAACAGAAGACCCCAAATAGCTAAAGCAACCCTGAGAAAAAAGAACAAAGCTGGAGGCATCACAATCTGTGACTTCAAAATATACTACAAAGCCATAATAATTAAAACAGGATGGTACTGGTACAAAAACAGACACACAGATCAATGGAACAGAACTGAAAGCCCAGAAATAAAGCCACACATCTACGGACAGCTAATCTTTGACAAAGGAGCTAAGAACATACGATGGAGAAAGGAAAGCCTCTTCAATAAATGGTGCTGGGAAAACTGGACAGCCACATGGAAAAGAATGAAAGTAGACTATTTTCTTTTCCATACATAAAAATTAACTCAAAATGGATCAAAGACTTGAAGGTAGGACCTGAAACTATAAAACTCCTGGAAGAAAACAGAGACATAACACTCTTTGACATTGGCCGTAGAGGGATCTTTTTGAATTCCATGTCTACTCAGACAAGGGAAACAAAAGAAAAAATAAACAAGCGGGATTTCATCAGACTAAAGAGCTTCTGCAAGGCAAAGGAAACCAGGATCAAAATGAATAGACAATGCACCAGCTGGGAGAAAATATTTGCAAATCACATATCCGACAAGGGGTTAATTTCCATAATATATAAAGAACTCACATAGCTGAACAACAAAAAAACAAATAACCCAATCAAAAAATGGGCAGAGGATATGAACAGATCTTTTTCCAAGGAAGATATACAGATGGCCAATAGGCATATGAAAAGATGTTCAACATCACTAATCATCATGGAAATGCAAATTGGAACTACACTAAGATATCTCCTTACACCCATTAGAATGGCTATAATCACCAAGATAAAAAATAACAAATGTTGGAGAGGTTGTGGAGAAACAGGAACCCTAGTTCACTGCTGGTAGGGATGCAAACTGGTGCAGCCTCTATGGAAAACAGTATGGAGATTCCTCAAAAAATTAAAAATAGAAATACCTTATGATCCAGCTATCCCACTACTGAGTATTTATCTAAAGATCCTGAAATCAACAATCCAAAGAGGCTTATGCACCCCTATGTTCATTGCAGCATTATTCACTATATCCAAGAAGTGGAAGCAACCCAAGTGTCCCTCGACTGATGATTGGATAAAGAAGATGTGGTATGTATATATACAGTGGAATACCACTCAACCATAAGAAAAGACAAAATCGTCCCATTTACAACAACATGGATAGACCTGGAGGATATTATGTTAAGCAAAATAAGCCAGACAGAGAAAAACACTGCATGGTTTCACTCATATGTGGAAGATAAACTAACACTCATATAGAGAGAATAGTTTGGTGGTTACCGGGGGAAGGGGTTTGGAGGGTGGGCGCAAGGGCTGAAGGGATACATTTATGTGGTGACTTACAGTAATGTACAACTAAAATTTCACAATGTTATAAACTATTATGACATCAATAAAAAAAGTAAAAAAAAAAAGAAAAGATCTCATAGATAAGATAGTCCTTTTTCTGCTGATAGCATCTTATGTCCGTTTGCTTATCAGGTTCCATCCTTTTCCTCTTCCCCTTCTATGTTTTTGTTGTCACAAATTATCCCTTTTTGTATTGTAAGTCTGTTACCAAACTGAAACGGTTATAGTTAATTTTAATGCTTTCTTTCTCTTTAGCCTGTATGTTATAATTAAGTATAGAGTTGCAATTTTCTGATTCTATCTGTCTATTTATCACCTTGCTCAAAGCTTTGTATACTTTTGATTTTTTTCATTTCAGGGAGGAGAGCTCTTTTCATGATTTCTCATAGGTCTAGTGGCAATGTACTCCCTCAGCTTTTGTTTGCCTGGGACAGCCTTTATTTCTCCTTCATATTTGAAAGAATACTATGCTGGTTAGAGTACTCTTGGCTGAAAGTTTTTATCTTTCAATATTTTGAATACATCATTACAGTCTCCTGGCCTATATAGTTTATGCTTAGACATTCTCTGATAGCCTAATGGAAGTGCCTTTGCAGGTTATTATTTTTTCTTTCTGACTACCCTTAATATTCTTTCTTTGTCACTGACTTTTGACAGTTTTAATATAATGTACCTTGGAGAAGGTCTTTTTGAGTTGAGATAATTAAGTGTTCTATTAGTTTCGTGTACTTATATACCCAGTTTCTTCCCCAAGTTATTATTTCTTAAATAAGCTCTCTGCTCCCTTCTCCCTTTCCTCTCCTTCTGTGATACCCATTATCCTTACGTTGCTTTTCCTAATTCAGTCAAATATTTCTTATGGAATTTCTCCATGTTTAAAAAATCTTAGTTCTCTCTCATCTTCCACCTGAATCATTTCTAGATTTCTATCTTTGAGCTCTCTTCCTTATGGTCTGCTCTATTTCCAGTGCTTTCTACTTTATTCTTCATCTCACTTATTGTGTTCTTCAGTTCCAGAATTTGTTTGGCTCTTTTTTAAAGTTTCAGTCCCTTTGGTGAAGTATTCTTTCTGTTCATTAATTTTGTTCCTGAGTGCATTGAACTGTCTTTCTGAGTTTTCTTGTAACTTGTGGAGTTTCTTCATGACAGCTATTTTGAATTCTCTGTCAGTTAGATTGTAATCATCCATGACTTCAAGTTTGGTTTCTAGAGAGTTGTGATTTTATTTTTATGATATCGTATTACTGTAGTTTTTCATGGAGCTTGTTATTCTTCTGCCAGAGCATTTGTGGTAGTAAACACCTTCCTTATTTGGCAAATAGGAGATGAGAAATGAAGGTATGATTTGTATCTTCATATTGAAATCTATATGTTAGTGTTTTGGGTCAGTAATTAGTGTTTATAAAATCCAAATTGATATCATTCAGAAATAATAATGAATCACTGACTATGTCATTTATGAATTTATACAAAATGTCAAACTTGCAGGGTTGTGGCTCAGTGGAAAGAACCTTGGACAAGGTTGTAAGTGACAAGAGCTTGGCTACTGCTTTTGTGATCTTGGTCAGGGAGGCACAGGGGTGTATATTCTCATTTGTGAAAGGAGTAGGTACACCAGATGGGCTATAATGTCTTTTCTAACATGAACACTTTTTTACTTTCTAGTGTAGCAATAGCCAAGTAAGTTATGTTGCAGTAGCTGAAAATAATTTGATTTTTTTCTTCCTTTTTTACAGTTTGAATTATTTTACAGCCAGCATTTCAGTGGAAGGAAACTTACATGGTTACATTATCATGATTCATGATAATGTAAAAAGCAAATCATTTGCTTTGATTCTGAGCTGCTTCTGGTTGTAGTTGAGAGTCTGTGCTTTCCACCCTCCACTGTCTCTGCCAGAGGTATTGTCAGTGCCCTCCCTGTGCTGCTTGTGTCTCCAAGGTTGCTGGTGCCTTGCTGCTTATGATGTCACTGCAGTCTCAGGTGTCACCACCAGGGTCACTGGGGAGGTGTGCACCTCTGCTTCTTCCAGGGTGATCTGTGTTGGCGGTTCTCAACTGCAGTGGGTAAATGGAGAGAGTGGGGTGGGAGCTGGGGTCATGGGCACCTCCTCCACGTCTAGGTTCATTGGGTTTGAAGGTGCCACTGCTGGGGGAGGGGCTGAAGTTGCGGGTGCTACTGCAGCTGGGGGGGACTGGGGTTGTGGGCTCCAGTGTCACTGTTACCTGGCTCTCCATGGGCTCAGATGCTGCTGCCATGTGTGCCTCCTGTGCTGCTGCTCCCAGGTTTTCTGTGAGTGTTAGCACCACAGCTACTGGGGCCGCTGGGTTTGTGAGTGTCAACACCACTGCTGGGTGGGCAGGGTTGCGGATGATGCTGCCACCACCATGGGGGAAATGGTACCTGGGTCATGAGCACTGCTGGGGTTCCTGGAGCCTCTGGTCTCAGCCGCTGGCACAGTTTTTGGAACCTCAGTTCAAGAATACCACCACCACTGCTGGATCTTGTATGCAGCCCCCACTGTTGGAAGAGCTGGAGTTGGAGGCACTACTACCAGGGGAGGGGGCTGGGTTTCAAGCACTGGTGCAGTTTCTGGAGCCTCTGATCTCAGGTACCACCACCACTGCCAGGGGTACTGAGGTCTTGGATGCAGCCCCTGCTACTGGGAGGGCCAGAGTCAAAGGCACTGCTGCCAGGGGAAGGGGTGGGGGCTGGGTCACAGGTATCACTGCAGTTCTCAGAACCTCTAGTCACAGAACCCACAGTGGTTCCTAGTACCTCAGAGAGTATGGGCTGCCTGGGTTCCTGGGGCCTCCATTCATGAGCATTACCTCAGTTCCTGGGGCCTCTCATCACAGGTGCAGCTGCAGTTTATGGAGCTTCCAGTCTCCGGAGCTGCTGCCGCTGTTCCCCTGGTTCCATCACCTCCAGGAGGTCTAGTCCACCCTCCTTCAAATGTATAGACATAGCCGTATGGCTCTCTCAGGTGTTCTGGTGTGCTGTGCAGAGTCCTTTGTTGGTCTATGGATGTCTTACTGGTTGTAACTTAGAGGGGAGAGACAAAGGGAACAACTTTCTCCACCATGATGCTGACGTCACTCCATTACCTTCATTTTTGAGGGACAGTTTTGTTAGCTATAGTATTCTTGGTTGGCAGGTGTTCTTTTTTCGTTCAGTACTTTGAATATATCATCCCACTCCCTTCTGGCCTATAATGTTTTTGCCTAGAATCCACTGATAATCTATTGGGAGCTCCCTTGTACATGAAAAATTGCTTTTCTTGTGCTGCTGTCAAGATTCTCTCTTTCTTTTACTTTGGATGGTTTGATTACAATGTGTCAGTGTAGGCCTCTTTGAGTTTAGCCTGTTTGGAGTCCTTTGAGCTTCTTGAATGTGGATGTCCATTTCCTTCCTCAGAGTTTGACCCTTATTTCTTAAAATAAGCTCTCTGTTCTTTTCTCTCTCTCTTCTCCTTCTGAGACTCCCATGGTGTCTATATTGGTCAACTCAAAGGTGTCTCATAAGTCTTAGGCTTTCTTCACTTTTCTTCATTCTTTCTTCTTTTTGATCCTCTGACTCAATAATTTCAAATGACTTGTCTCTGAGTTTGCTGATTCTTTCTTTTGCTTGATCAAGTTGGCTGTTGAAACTCTCTAGTGAATTTTTCAATTCAGTTATTGTATTCTTCAGTTCAGAATTTCCATTTGGTTCTTTTTATAGTTCCTATCTCTTTGTTGATATTTTCATTTTGTTCATGCATCATTTTCCTTATCTTTGTTTAGTTATCTATCTGTGTTCTCTTGTAGATCATTGAGCTTCTTTAACACAATTATTTTGAATTATTTGTCAGCTAATACATAGATCTCCACTTCTTTTGAATTGGTTTCTGGAGATTTATTTTGTTCCTTTGATTGGGACATCTTTCCCTGTCGGTTCATGTGCCTTGTGATTATCTGCTAAGCTTTATGCATTTAAAAAAACAGCCGCCTCTCCCAGTCTTTATGGACTGGCTTCACAGAGGGGAAGACCTTCACCAATTAGCCCAGCTAGAGATTCTGAGGGGCTCTGAAACCTTTCTGGGGGAATGCAACATCTCTGGGCTTGTGCATGTAACTTTCCAATTAGATAGGTTTGCTGGTTTCTTTCTCAGGAGCACGTAATCTCTTGCTCCCTCTGGTGTTGCCCATGGTACTGCATGTTCTCTGGCGCCACAGCAGCAAACTGCCCCAGCTGTCCTCTGTTGTTCTCACCAGCCTCCAGGCATCCGTGGTATGCCAGCTCTCTGTTGGTTCCCCAAATCAGGTGAGATAGGTACCAGTCCCTCAGGCATCTCTCCAAAAATTCAGAACACTGGACCCATGCTCTACTCTTCTCCCTCCCTCCTGCGGGAGAAGCTACTAAGTTGGGTGCCTTCTGATCACGCCAAGCTGCCCTGGCCTCTGTCTGCAGCACTGCAGGCCCTCTCGTACTGCAGAACGCTGCCCTCACTCATCTTTGCTTTCAGCAGCCCCCAGATGCCCGAACTACGTTGGTTCTGTCGGCCCTTAGAGTCAGGAGAGACAGAAACCAGTCCCAGCAGCCCTCTGAAAGCTGGAATGATGACACACATTCCACACTTCTCTTTCCCCTGAGGGAGCAGCTGCACTGGCTAGGGGGAGGGGCAATCACGGATAGAGGGAAAGGCTCTTCTTGCCCTTTTCAATGTGGCTGTTCTTGGCTCTGCGCTCGCCCGGGGTACTGCAACTTCTTAACTGGTTTCTAGAGTTCTCCTAAAGGTATTTTGGTCCTTACATTGTTAATTTGCTGTCTGTTGGGGAATGAGGGCTGACACGTTTGTTCAGCCATCGTGCTGCCATCACCCTAACTCCTCTATTCTTTACCCCAAGACCTCACATGAGGTGCCAAGATACATAGAGCCCAATGTCTAAAAGGTGGTCATTAACACGAACGTATTGAATGAAAGGCTGAATGAGTGAGGCAGACCACATAAAGATTACACTTTCTTCAACTAGAGCGGAATCTAAAGATCAGGAAGGCTATGGGATACACCCAGAGTCAAAGTCTTAGTCTGTAGCAGAACAGCAATCAGAGACCCAGGACATTTGCAAGCAAAAAATGGATCTGTAGTGGGTTGAATAGTGTCACCCAAAAAGTCATGTCCACTGGGAACCTCAGATGTGACCTTATTTGGAAATAATAGGATCTTTGCAGATGTAATCAAGTTAAGGATCTCAAGATGAGATCATCCTGGATTTAAGGTAGGCCATAAATCCACTGGCTGGTGTCCTCAGAAAAGAAGGGAGAGGGATATTTGAGACAGACACCCAGGGAGAACACCTTGTGGAGATGAAGGCAGAGATTAGAGGGCTGTGTCTACAAGCCAAGGAATGCCAAAGATGGCCAGCAACCACCAGAAGCTAGGAGAGAAGTATCGAACAGATGATGCTCCCTCAGAGTCTCCAGAAGGAACCAACCCTGCTACCACCTTGATATTGGACTGCTGGCCTCCAGAACTGTGAGAGAATAAATTTCTGTTGTTTTACACCCCCAAGTTTGTGGGTTTTTTGTTACATCAGCCCTAGGAAACTAACATAGTGTCTAACCTCCCTCTTAGAGCCATAACTTCTATCCCCAACATTGCCACAGGCCTTGAGAAGGGAGTAGGGTCCCAGGCACTCTCACACCATGTTGACTGGAGAGCAAACTTGTACAGACATTTTGTAGGGCATGCTGACTGTCCACATCAAACGTAAATTTTATTTTATTAGAACCAACAATTGTAGAAATTTCAGTCTAATGAAATCACAATGGACCAGGGTCTGCAGGAATACTTAAGGAACCATGCTCTAGAACCTAAGACCATCCAGCCTTAGTGGACTCGGGCTTTCTCTTCCCTAGGCTTACACGTTGTGGGCATGCTTTGCCCCTGGTCATTCTGAAAGGGAAATAAAATTTTCTCAGATGCAAGAGAAAAATACCCTGGTATTCCATGCTGAACCACTGCCTACCCCACTCACCACAAGAGGAGAGAGATAAAACTACAAAAGAAGAAAATTCAACAACTGGGAAGGAAACAACAGAGAAACTGGTGTCAGAAAAATCCATTCCATGCTTATGTGTAGCTGTAAATTCCTCTGAAAATTGAGGACCTGCCCATGGCCAGTGGACTGTTTCACCCTGGACAAGGGACAGCACAAGAGATGTGGTTTTCTAGGTGCTGGCTCCACGGAAAACCAGGCAAACTCTCTAACACAAATAATGCAAGTATTTGTTTTCCTATTAATAGTGAAAATATTACAGATGTATAGAAAGAGTGAAAGCTCCCTTCCCAGAATTATGTAACCCTGTCTAGAGGTGTTGATTGTTAGAATTTTTGTTTATATAATTTTGATATTGCCTCATTCATTTAATATACTTAAAACATGCACAAATATATAGTTAGAAGCAGATTATATTATATGCGTAGTTCTTCAACTTGTTTTTTAAAGCATATTAGGGTTTAGAGATATTTTCAGGTAACTCAATATACATCTACCTGTTATTTTTAATTTTCACATAATATAGAGCCACGTAACATAACGAATGGCAGTAATTTATTTAAGTGTTCCCAGTTGGTGGGTATATAGAGTATTTCTCCTACTTTTGCTAATACAAACCATTTAGAAGGAATAATCTTTACATGCCCTTTAATTTATATATACTAATTTTTCTCCAGGAAAGTTACCTAAATCCATAATAAAATTATTGGTTCTAATGACAAAATAATTTTGCATTTGATACATACTGTCAGATTGACCTGAAAAATGTCTTTATTAGTTTATGCTTATGATGGTTAATTTTATGTGTCAACTTGACTGGGCCACAGGGTGCGGAGATATTTGGTTCAACATTACTCTGGGTGTGTCTGTGAGGGCGTTTCTGGCTGAGATTAACATTTAAATCTGCAGACTGAGTAAAGCAAATTGCCCTCCTCAATGTGGATGGGCCTCATCCAATCTGTTAGACGCCTAAACAGAACAAAAAGGTGAAAAAGGGAGAATTTACTTTCTCTGTCTGACTCTCTTTGAGCTGGGACATGGGTCTTGTCCTGCATTCAGACTCAGACTGGGACTGGAGTAACATCATCAGCTGTCCTGGTTCTCAGCCTTTGGTCTTGGACTGGAACTACACATCATCTCTCCTGGGTCTCCATCTTGATGACTGCACGTCTTGGGACTTCTCAGTATCCACAACCACGTTCACCAATCCCTTCACCAAATGTAGAGATTCTGAAGCTGGAAGCTCCTCCTGTGAAGCTGGAGCTTGTGGTATAGCCTCAAGTTCCTCTCCTTTAAAGGGCTTTCTTCAACTACTCCACCCCCAGGCTGAAGGTTTAAAACTACAGGGTACCAGAGTACATGGTGCCAGCCTGAGGTAAAACCAGTGCCTCACTTTTCCTAACCCATGAAACACCTCTAAATGGAGACCAATTGAAAATCACTGACATGGAAAGAGACATTTTACTCTATGTCTTCCTTGGGAGGTGGCCCAGTCAAAGAGGGACGCTAAACAGGTAATCAAGATTTGTAGCCCAAACGCAGGGGAAGAGCAATACCGACAGAGGGAGGCCAGGCAGGGGATGTTCTGACTCATCCACCCTGGGTTACAGGCCCAGCAAGCACACTCCTACAGCAACACTCCTCTAGGCGCAGGTTCTCATCATTCATCCCCGTGTTCCACCATCTGTTCTCACTCTTCCACCTGCTCCCTGCACGAAACCCTGTCTCATTCTACACACCCATGACAGTAGCCTGGTCAAGGGATTTCATTTGCTTTGTCACCACTAAAAAGAGGAAGATGGACAAACACGAATGTACCCCACAAATGGCACCACCGAATAAAGAGTTATGGCAAAAGGAATCAAGAGAGAAGGGCTCTCATTTAGCAAAATGTGACTTTAAGTCGTGATCCCAGAGTTGTCTTAACAATTGGAGTAGATCATAAAAAAGCTAACCAGGAGCATAAGTGTTGTTCTGAGTGCTTTACTGGTTCCCACACTAACCTCACAGTAGCCCTGAGTCAGTCCCCACTGTCATCCTCTTTACGTATAGCTGGTGAGAGTGAAGGGGTGTATTTAAGACGCACCCTAGACCCACATGACGGCCAGTTGACAGATGGGGACTCAAATTCAGGTAGCCCAGCTCCAAAGCAGCTTGATGACACCTCCTAGGATGTGGGCATTATGGACTCCAGCTCATTTTACTTCCTGGCGACTGCAGATAGACTGTGGAAGGAAGGAGCCGTGGGTCAGTTACAGTGAGGGACACTTGTGGAAAGAAACTGTAAACGTTTCAGTTATCTCTTCTATCTCTAGCCCTTCACACGGACTCCTTCATGGAATTCCTTTTGGGAACACAAAGAGGGTTCAGGTACTTTGGGTACAACATACTTTGCAGTTCTCATTAATTCTGTATTCACTCCGTGGGGACGGTGTTCACTATCATAGTAGGAGCTAACGCGAGTAATTTTCAATAACAAAACCCACAAGACTCCACTCCCCTCAGCAAATAAGAGTGGACCTCCCAGACACAGAGCCTCATTTCCTGCATTCTTAGATTTCCTTCCTAACTTTTTTCCTAAGTCAGCTCATCTGCGACCTCATGGGCAACAGGCCAGGGTAAATTCAACAACAAGTTCAACAATAAACTGTGGAACAGCTGCTACCCCGACACGGCCAGAGACCCATCCGCAACGAGGACGGCAGACGCTGCGCAGGCTGGGTGGACTTCCGCCGAAGGAGTCACGTGGGGAGGGGCCAACACGACGTCACAGACGCCATTGTGACGCACGCGGAGCCTCAGGCGGGATTGGCTGGGCGGGCGCCCGGCGGGGATAAAAGCCCGCGCTCGGGGCAGACACTGGGCGGAGAGTAGGAGAGTTGGTGCTGAGACAGTGGGCCTGTGGCTCTGCTCCTCTTGTTGGGCCCCTCCCCGCGCACTCGGCGCCCACCCTGGCCTCCTCTCCCGGCCCCAGGGTCTCGTGTGTAGACTCAGAGCTCCCCTTACCACCCACATCTACCTTCACTATCCTGAGGCAGCTAAAGAAGAAGCGGAAAACACCAAGTTGAGCCTCATTGGGAGAGGGAAATACCAGAATCCGGAAGCTTGTGGAGCAGTGACACAGGGAAGCCCATCACCAGAATGAGCAATGTCGCCAGCTCTGTGACCTTCATCAGTATCATGGGAAATCCCAGGAGGTCTGGGAACAGACTCGAGGGTGACAGCGCAGGGCGCAGCAGAACCTGTGGGCAGAACACCTGAGAAGAGAAAGAGAACCTCAGAAGTGGCAGACGCCAGGTATCTGGGGTCCAACTCTAATGGTTAAGAAAAAGATCTGCCTCGCTCCCAATCCCAAATGAGGTCAGAGGAGTCCACCGGATGAACACTAGAGGAAGCTGCAACATGACACGTGCTCAGTGCACGGGGCACAAGCCAGAGAAGAGAATGTAAGTCAAACCTTGGAACAAAACTCAGAGCCTTAGTGAGAGCCATCATCAGAGGTTATGCCTCTGCAGCGGAGACAGAAAAGCATGCTGGGTACTCACAGCCTCATTTAGGGCGTTTTCTTCTTCACCCAAGTGATGAATGAACCTGTGAGAACACAGGAATGGTTTATTCATGAAGGAGCAGCCAGCACAAAGCTTTTCCCTCCCTGTGATATTAATCATTATCCTAACCAGGCACAGTCAGCAAGCAGTGCACCCTCAGGATGGTCATATCCAGGCTTCTGTGGCTCCCCTCTGATCTGGTAAGGCTCTGTCTGCACAAAGACCAGCACTGTTCTGATTTTCTTCCACTATGCTAAGTTTTGCCTGTTCTAGAACTTCATATTGGTGGAATCATACAGTATATGCTGTGTTGGGTAAGGCTTCCTTCTCTCAGCATAAGGCGATTGCATGTTTTTTATTGCTGAGTAGCATTCCATTGTATGGATGACCACAGATTACTTTCCGTTCTATTGCTGGAAACCCGGGATATTTCCAGTTTGGGGATGTTGTGAATAAAGCTGCCATGAAGATCCTGGTACATGTCTTCTGGTGAGGTTATCATAGCATGTGGAGACCAAATACTTTCCATCATGTATCAGGAGTCTAAGGACCAGTGGAAGACCTTGCCCAGGGTCACAGGACAATGCTGGCCAGATCTAGGAGAGTTGTCTCTGATGGCAGTAGTCCTACTCCTGACCACAGCTTGGATCAAGTCAATGTTGTTGGACTTTCTTACCCCATCATCTCAGGTTCCCCATATCTCTTTTACAACCTTGAGATTAGCTTCCAAGCTTCTGTTGGGTGGCAGAAGGGGACTAGTTTTCCTAGTCCACCTTTAGCCTGGGCTCCGGCTATGAGCAGGTCCAAGAGAGGCAAGAAGATGGAATTTCTTATTCACTGTGTGAATGTCCCTTCCCCTCTGGCCTCATTTTCCCCATGTGCCAATAAAGGGGATGTCTTGACATGAGTACAGCCATGTTTGGCCGCTCCATTGACATACAGCCACCAGCACAAAAAGAAATATAAAGCTGCTTTCTGCGTGGTGGGAACTGGCCCTTCTCCCACGGAGAGAGTTGCAAGTTGTAACATTTCAAGGCTCTTGGAGTGTCGTAGCACGGGATGGACTGGCCATCTGTGCCGGGCTAAGACGATAACCAAAGAGAACAATGCACATACACAACTACTGGGCTGGGACGTTAGCCAAGGGGCTCAGTGCACGTACGCCACTGATAACCATTTTGTGCATGGGAACACTAGATGCTTGCTCTGCAAACTCTGTAACTGCTTATATAAACTGCTGGACACTGAGACCCGGTGAGAGTTCCACCTGTGGAAGGGACACCTTGCCCAGGATGTGTGATCCTTGCCCAGCTGTGTCGATTGACAGGACTCTCCCAGCAGTGGGGCGTGGATGTTGTGAGTAATTGATTTACTGTGAAGTAATTGATCTGATGTGTTCTCTTTTCGGTCAACCTGGTGTTTCTCTTTCCGGTTGATTTGTGTCATTTCCCTTCAGTCGATCTGGTGTTTCCCTTTCCGATTGATCTGATGTTTTTCCCTCTTATTATATGAGCTAATCGGATCTGCTGCTATCTCAGCCGATGTGGATGTTTTCCCTTTCCAGTCGAGCTGGTGTTTTTTCCCTCTTATTATTTGACCTATTCAGATCTGTTTGCGGACTATCGCCTTTACTATCCTCTATATAATAAAATATACCTTCGGTCCATTTGTTTGGAGTAGAAAGTTTCTTTTACGTCTCCGATCGAATCCCCGAACCTCTCATAACAGGGGATTAGCTCCATTCTGGGGCTTGTTATGGACCGGCCAGTGTGTGAGTCAACAACTATACCCAATTAATCAGTGATGGTCAAAGTGAAGATAGGGTGTCCTTTCCCCCTCTGCTCTCTCCAGTCACTTGAAGCCCTGGAGTCACCCCTCTATGCCAGCTCCAGATGGGACCCTGCACACTGCTTCCCCCCAGGGCCCAGCTCCAAGATCCCATGATGGTCAGTGTTTTAAAGTATACCAAGGATTTAGGTTTTATTCAGGTATGGTGAGGCCAACAGATCAAGAGATGATTGACATTGAAAGATTGTGTTTGTTACACTTCCTAAGAGGAGGGGCCACACCACACTACGCAGGGCTACACGGGGAAGCAACCAGGTCAGTCAGGAGGGAGACGCAGCAAAGAGAGAGTACTGGCAAAAGGCTTTATTGTAGTTTTTGCTGGAAGGAATGAGCAAGGCAAGGGAAACAGGCTTAGGATTGGCCAGTTTGAATAATTTCAGTGGGCTCTGGGGTATAGAGGCTGTCTCGAGTTGTCTGGTACCTGGCCCTGGAGTGACTTAAGGCAGGGGGATAGTGTCCCAGACTTCAGGAGCCTGAAAAAGGTGTGGAGGTATGGACTCAGGATTGGCTGATTTGCATATCAAAGGCATGCTCGAAGGCAAGTAATTTACTATCATCAAGTGTGATGTTAGCTGTAGGTTTTTCTTTTCTTTGTTTTTTTTCTTTTTTTTGAGCATTAGCCATGAGCTAACATCTGTTGCTAATCTTCCTCTTTTTTTTTTTTCAATAATTTTATTTATTTTTTTTTCCCCCAAAGCCCCAGTAGATAGTTGTATGTCATAGCTGCACATCCTTCTAGTTGCTGTACGTGGGACGTGGCCTCAGCACGGCCGGAGAAGTGGTGCGTCGGTGCGTGCCCAGGATCCGAACCCGGGCCGCCAGCAGCGGAGCGCGCGCACTTAACCGCTAAGCCACGGGGCCGTGGCTTCCTCTTTTTCGCTGAGGAAGCTTGGCCCTGGGCTAACATCCATGCCCATCTTCTGTACTATATATATGGGACACCTGCCACAGCATGGCTTGATAAGCGGTTTGTAGGTCTGCACCTGGGACCCAAATCTGCAAACCCCAGGCTGAAGCAGAGTGCATGAACTTAACAGCCACACCACCAGGCCAGCCCCGTGGGTTTTTCTTAGATGCCCTTTTCAAGTTGAAGAAGCTCCATTCTATTCCTAGATGGTTGATAGTTGAGTTCTTTTCTATCCCTAGATTTTCTCATGAAAGAGTGTTGGATTTTGTCAAATGATTTTTCAGTGTCTGTTGAGATGTTCATGTCATTTTTGTTTTTATTCTATTGATATGGTATATTAAATTAATTGATTTGGGGGTGTTAAACCAACCCTGGATTCCCAGGACGAATCCCACTTAGGCATGGTATATAGGGTTTTGTTTTGTTTTTGTAAAGGAACAGATTCTTTTTTAAATTAATTTCTTTATTTCCTTATATTGTAGTAAGAACACTTAACATGAGATCTACTCTCTTAACTTTTAATTGTATGATACATTACTGTTAATTATAGGCACTATGTTGTATAGCAGATCTCAAGAACTTATTCATCTTGCATAACTGAAACTTTATACCCATTCAACAACAACTTTCCCTCCCCCTAGTCCCTGGCAACCACTATTCTACTCTCTGCTTCTATGAGTTTGGCTGTTATACATCATATAAGTGGAATCATGCAGTTTATCTCCTTCTGTAACTGGCTCATTTCACTTAGCATAATGTGTTCCGGGTTCATCCATGTTGTCACAAATGGCAAGATTTCCTTCTTTTTTAAGTTTGAACAATAGCCCATTGTATGTGCATACCACATTTTATTTATCTGTTATTGGATATTTAGGTTGTTTCCAATCTGGGCATTGTGAATGATAATACAAAGAACGTGAGAGTGCAGATGTCTCTTTGAGATCCAGATTTCAATTCTTTTGGATATAAACTGAGAAGTGGGATTGCTAGATCATATGGTAGTCCTGTTTTTAATTTTTTGAGGAACTGCTATACAGTTTTCCATAGCAGCTTAACCATTTTACATTCCTAACAACAGTGTACAAGGGTTCCAGTTTCTCCACATCCTTACCAACATCTGTTATCTTTTGGGGTTTTTTTGACAATAGCCATCCTAAAAAGTGGGAGGTGATATCTCATTGTGTTTTTCTCTCTTGTTATCTTCCTTTGTGTTTCACTGACATTTTTGTAGTGATATGCTTTATTTCCCTTCTCCTTTTCTTTTGTGAATCTTCTGTAGGTATTTTTGCTTTCTATAGGGCTTTCATAAAACATCTTAGTTATAACAATCTATTTTAATCTGATAGCAACTTCAATCACATAGAAAAACTCTACACTTTTACTCACTCCCACTTTATGTTATTGATGTCATACTTTATATCTTCTTATATTGTATATCCATTAACAAAAATTTCTGGTTATAGTTATTCTTAATACTTTTGTCTTTTAATTTTTATCCTGAAATTAAAAGTGATTATAGTACTGGAAGTCCTATCCATATCCAGAGCAATTAGGCAAGAAAAAGAAATAAAAGTCATCCAAATTGTAAAGGAAGAAGTAAAACTGTCTCTATTTGCAGATCATATGATATTATATATAGAAAACCCTAAAGACTCCACCAAAAAACTGTTAGAACTAATAATGGAATTCAGTAAAATTTCAGGATACAATATAAATACAAAAAATTGGTTACATTTCTATACACTAAAATAAACTATTGGAAAGAGAAATTAAGAAAAAAATCCCATTTACAACTACATCAAAAAAGAAGAGAACATCTAGAAATAAAATTAGCTAAGGAGGTGAAAGACCTGTACACTGAAAACTATAAGACATTGATGAAAGAAACTGAAAAAAGAAACAAATAAATGGAAAGACATTTCATGCTCATGTGTTGGAGGAATTAATGTTAAAATGTCCATACTACCCAGAGTAATCTACAGATTCAAAGCAATCCTTATCAAAATCCAATGGCATTTTTCACAGAAATGGAAAAAACAACCCTAAAATTTCTCTGGAACCACAAAGGACCCTAATTAGCCAAAGGAATCTTAAGAAGAACAAAGCTGGAGGCATCACACTTCCTGATTTCAAACTATATTACAAATCCATAGTAATCAAAACAGTATAAAACCAGACACACAGATCAATGAAACAGAATAGAGAGCCCAGAAATAAAACCACATATATGTGGTCAATTAAGTTATGAAAAAGGAGCCAAGAGTACACAATGGGGAAAGGATAGTCTCTTCAATAAATGGTGTTGGGAAAACTGGACAACCACATGCAAAAGCATGAAACTGGACGTATATCTTACACCATACAGAAAAATCAACTCAAAATGGAATAAAGACTTGAATGTAAGACCTGAAACCATTAAACTCCTAGAAGAAAACATAGGCAGTAAGCTCCTTGACATTGGTCTTGTTTTGTAATGTTTTTTTTGTATTTGACACCAAAAGCAGGCAACAAAAGCAAAAATAAACAAGTGGGACTACATCAAACTAAAAAGCTTCTGCACAGCAAAGGAAACCATCTACAAAATGAAACTGGAGAAAACCTATGGAGTGGGAGAAAATATTTTCAAATCATGTATCTGATAAGGGATTAATATCCAAAATATGTAAAGAACTCATACAACTCAATAGCATAAAAACAAACAGTCCAATTAAAAAATGGGCAGAGGAACTAAAAAGACATTTTTCCAAAGAAGACATATGAATGGCCAGTAGGTACATGAAAATATGCTCAAAATTGCCAATCATCAGAGAAATGCAAATCAAACCCACAGTGAGATATCACCTCACACCTGTTAGAAACACTGTCATCAAAAAGACAAGAGTAACAAGTGTTGGCAAGGTTGTGGAGAAAAGGGAACGCTTGGGCACTGTTAGTGGGAATGTAAATTGGTGCAGCCACTATGGAAAACAGTATGGAGTTTCCTCAAAAAACTAAAAATAGAAATACCATATGATCCAGCAATTCTACTTCTGGGCATATATCTGAAGGAATTGAAATCACTCTCTTGAGGAGATATCTGCACCCCCATGTTCACTGCAGTATTATTTACAATAGCCAAGATATGGAAACACCTAAGTGTTCATTGGCAGATGAATAGACAAAGGAAATATGGTATATATATACACAATGGAATATTATTCAGCCATGAGAAAGGAAATCTTGTCATATGACAATGTGGATGGACCTTGAGGGCATTATGCTGACTGAAATAAGTCAGACAGAGAAAGACAAATACTGTATGAACTCATAGAAACAGAATAGATTGGTGGTTGCCAGAGGCAGGGACTGGGGGGGAGGAGTGAAAATGGTCAAAAGGTACAAGTTTTCAGTTATAAGATAAATAAGTTATGAGGATGTGATATGCAGCATGCTAAATTTCATATTTGAAAGTTGCTAAGAAAGTAGATCTTAAAAATTCTCATCAGGACTGGCCCCGTGGCTTAGCAGTTAAGTGTGCGTGCTCTGCTACTGGCGGCCCAGGTTCAGATCCCGGGCGTGCACCAATGCACCACTTCTCTGGCCATGCTGAGGCCGCATCCCACATACAGCAACTAGAAGGATGTGCAACTATGACATACAACTATCTACTGGGGCTTTAGGGAAAAAAAAGGAGGAGGATTGGCAATAGATGTTAGCTCAGAGCTGGTCTTCCTCAGCAAAAAAAAGAGGAAGATTAGCACGGATGTTAGCTCAGGGCTGATCTTCCTCAAAAAAAAAAAAAAGTTCTCATCACAAAAAAAAAATTGTAACTGTGAAGTGATGAATGTTAACTAAACTTTTAATTATCATTTTGCAATATATACATATATCAAAACATTATGTTGTACACCTTAAATTAATACAATTTTATATATCAATTATATCTCAATAAAACTGGAAAAAATTTTATAATTTAGGTGATTTACACACCACTATTACAGTATTACAGCCAGCCCTGGTGGTCTAGTGGTTAAGATTTGGTGCTTTCACCACTGTGGCCCAGGTTCATATCCCAGTCAGGGAACTACACCACCTGTCTGTCAGTTGTCATGCTGTGGCAGCTGTGTGTTGCTGTGATGCTGAGAGCTATGCCATCAGTATTTCAAATACCAGCAGGGTCACTCAGGTGGATAGGTTTCAGCAGAGATTTTAGACTAAAAAAGACTAGGAAGAAGGAAAGACCTGGCCACTCACTTCTGAAAAAAATGGCCATGAAAACCCATGAAGAGCAGTGGAGCATTGTCTGATACAGTGCCAGAAGATGAGAGGAAAAAGACCAGGCAGGGTTCCCCTCTGCTGTACACAGGGTCACTAGGAGTCGGAATCAACTTTACAGCACCAACAACAGATGAGTTTTATACTCTCATATGCTTTTGTGTTGTCACTTAGTGCCTTGTCGTTACGATCTGAAGAACTCCCTTTAGCATTTCTTGTAAGACAGGTAGAGTGGTGATGAACTCCCTCAGCTTCTGTTTGTGTGGAAAAGTCTTTGTCTCCTCACTTCTGAAGGACAGTTGTGCCAGTTATAGTATTCTTGGTTGGCAGTTATTTTCTGTCAGAACTTTGAATATATCATCGCACTCCCTTCTGGCCTGCAAAGTTTCTGCTGAAAAAGCCACTGATAGTCTTTTGGGGGCTCCCTTGTACATGATAAATTGCTCTTTGCCTGCTGCTTTCAAAATTCTCTGTCTTTGAATTTTGACAATTTGATTATAATGTTTCTTGGTATAGGCTTTGAGATCATCCTATTTGGGATCCTTTGGGCTTGATGAATCCAGATGTCCATTTCCCTTCCAGATTTGGGAAGGTTTTGGCCATTAGTTCTTCAAATAAGCTTTCTGCCCCTTTTTCTCTTCTCCTTCTGGGACTCCCACATGCATATAATCTCTTATTGCTGTCCCATAAGTTATTTAGGTTTTCTTCAACTTTTTTCATTTTTTTTCATATTGCTCCTCCTATTGATCATTTCAAGTGACTTCAAGATCTGTGATTCTTTTCTGCTTGAGTAAGTCTGCTGCTGAAGCTCTCTAGTCAAATTTTCAGTTCAGTTATTGTAATCTTCATTGCTGTTTGGTTCCTTTTTATGGTTTCTATCTGTTGATATTATCATTTTATTCATGTATCATTTTCCTGGTTTCATTTAGTTTTCTGTGTTCTCTTGTAACTCACCGAGCTTTTTAAAGATGATTATTTTGAATCCTTTATCAGGCAATTCATAGATCTCCACTTCTTTAGGATTGGCTACTGGTGATTTATTTTGTCCCTTTGGTTGTCTCATATTTCCCTGATTCTTCCTGTTCCCTGTAGCTTTATGCTGGTGTCTGAACATTTGAAGAAACAGCCAGCTCCTCTCCCAGTCTCTATGAGATAGCTTCAACAGGGAAAGACCTTCACCGATCTGCCTAGCTAGAGACTCTGGGAGCCTCTCAAACATTTTCTATGGATGCACACACTCTACTTCTCTCCCTCTGTCCTGTGGGAGATATCCCCTGGTTGTGCACTTTCTCCCAATCTCACAGAGCTGTTCCGGCCACAGTAATCATCTCCTTTTCTTTATTCTTAGCTGCCCTCAGGCACCCAAACTCTGCCAGTGCCCTTGGTGCTCTGGGTGAGGCAAGGCAGAAGCACATCCTTCAGGCAGAACCCCCAAAGCCAAGGGCGTTGGATGCATGCTCCACTCTCTCGTTCCCCTGAGAGAGCGGTCACAGGCTCAGACAGTCTGTCGGCACTGAGCTGTGCAGGCTTGGGGAGCGGCTGATGTGGGGAAAGTGAAATTGCTCTTACCCATTTCGATGTGGCTGTTCTCGGTTTTGTGCTCTCCTGGGGTACTGCAACTTCTTCACCGGATCCTGGACTTCTCCTAAAGGTATTTTGGTCCATACATTGTTAAGCCAGTGTTTCTGTGGGAGTATGAGGGCTAGGACTTCCTATTCCACCATCTTGCTGATGTCACTCCACAGAGTTATTTTAATATGTTGCTAGATTCTGTTTGGGCCAGCCCTGTGGCTTAGCGGTTAAGTGCACGTGCTCCGCTACTGGCGGCCCGGGTTCGGATCCCGGGTGCACACCGACGTACTGCTTGTCCAGCCATGCTGAGGCCGCATCCCACATACAGCAACTAGAAGGATGTGCAACTATGACATACAACTATCTACTGGGGCTTTGAGGGAAAAAAAAAAAGGAGGAGGACTGGCAATAGATGTTAGCTCAGAGCCGGTCTTCCTCAGCAAAAAGAGGAGGATTAGCATGGATGTTAGCTCAGGGCTGATCTTCCTCACACACACACAAAAAAGATAGATTCTGTTTACTCATATTTTGTTTAGAGTTTTTACATCTATATTCATATTAGATGTTGGCCTGTGTTTTCTTTTCTTGTGATGTCTGTCTGGTTTAGGCAGCAGGGTAATCCTGGCCTCACAGAAGGAGTTGGGAAGTTTTTCCTCCTCTTCTATCTTTTGGAAGAGTTTGTGAAGTATTGGTGTTACTTCTTTAAATGTTTGGTAGCATTTACCTATAAAGCCATATGGGACTAGGCTTTTCTTTTTGGGTATTTTTGTGATTACTAATTCAATCTCTTTACTGGTTATAAGTCTACTGAGATTTTCTATTTCTTATTGAGGCAGTTTTGGTAGTTTGTGTCGTTCTAGAAATTTTTCCATTTCATCTCAGTTAGCTAATTAATTAGCATACAATTGTTCATAGTATTTCTTTATACTCCTTTTTAATTTCTGTAAGGCCAGTAATAATGTCCGTTGTTTCATTTCTGATTCTAGAAATTTGAGTCTTATTTTTCTCTCTTAGTCAATCTAGGTAAAAGTTTGTCAATTTTGATGGACTTTTCAGAGAACCAACTTTTGGTTTCATTGATTTCCATGTGCTTGAGAAGAATGTGTATTTGCAGTTGTTGGGTAGAGTGTTCTGTACATGTCTGTCAGGTTTAATTGATTCATAGCATCTCAGGTCCTCTTTCTTATTGCTCTTCTAGTTTTTCTAACCATTATTAAAAGTTGGGTCTTGAAGTCTCCAACAATCATTTAGAACTTTCTCTTTATCCCTTCAATTCTGTCAGTTTTTATTTCATGTATTTTCAGGGCTCTGTTATTAGGTGCATATGTTTATAATTGTTTTTCTTCTTGAAAAATTGACCCCTTTCTCAATATATATATAATCCCAATTGTATCTTAACAGTTTTTGACTTAAAGTATATTTTCTCTGATATTAGTATAGCCACTGCAGCTCTCTATTGGTTACTATTTGCATGGAATACCTTTTTCCATATTTTCACTTTCAACCTATTTGTGTCTTCAGATCTAAAGTGATTCTCTTGAACACAAGACATATCTGAGTCATTTTTAAAATCCATTCTGCCAATATCTGCCTTTTAATTGGAGGAATTAATCATTTACATTTTAAGTAATTACTAATCAGGAGGGACTTACTCTGCCAATTTGCCATTTGCCTTCCATATGCCCTATATCTTTTTGTTGTTGTTCCTTGATGAGTCCATTACTGCCTTCACTTGTGTTGATTTTTTCTAGTGTACTATTTTGTTTCCCCTCTCAAGCTAATACACTATATTCAACTATTACATACCTGATAGGGCTTTTGTGAAGGATAAATTAGATAAATTAAGGGGGATACTGCAAATTAAGCACCTAATACTGTATCTGACATGATAAGAATTCATTGAACAAATGTAAACTCACATCGCACAAATGCTCATATTTCACGAGGTCAGCAGCATCCTTCCACCCACAGAATTCATTGTTGGAAAACCAGAATGGTATCAGAATCGGTGGCAGGAAATAGGGACTAGAATGGGGAAGGGAGACATTTTTATTCCTTAGTTCACCCACCCACAATGAAAAAAGAAACAAGTAGGGAATAATTCCTATTGTCAGTGAACATCTCACTTAAGAAAATATATTAATGCCAACAAATTGTATAACCTAGAAGAAATGGATAAATTCCTGCTTCTCCAGTGAATTCTACCAAATATTCAAAGAAGATCTAACACCTATCCTTTTCAAACTCTCCCAAAAAATTGAAGAGGAGGGGATGCTTACTAACTCATTTACAAGGGCAACATTGCCCTGGCCAAAACCAGACAAGGACAACACAAAAAACAAAAATTAGAGGCCAATATCACTGAAGAACAGAGAGGCAAAAATCCTTAACAAAATATTAGCAAATTGAATACAATAATACATTAAAAGGATCATACACCACGATCAAGTGGGATTTATTCCAGGGATGTCAGAACGGTTCAACATCTGCAAATCAACCAATGTGATACACCACATTAACAAAATGCTGAATAAAAATCACAAGATAACCTCAATAGATGCAGAAAAAGCATTCAACAAGATTTAGCATTGATTTATGATAGAAACACTCAATAAAATGGGTATAGAGGGAAAATACCTCAACATTTTATAAAAGCTATAAATGACAAACCCACAGCTAACATCACTCAATGGTGAAAAGCTGAAATAGGGCTTTTCACCACATTTCTTATAGGGATAAGAACAGGATCCCCATAAGAACAAAAACAAGACAAGGATGCCCACTCTTGCTGCTCTTATTCAACGTAGTATTGGAAGTCCTAGCCAGAGCAATTAGGCAAAAAAAGAAATAAAAGGTAACCAAATTGGAAAGGAAGAAGTAAAACTGTCACTATTTGTGGATGACGTGATTTTATATATATAACACCCTAAAGAATCCACCAAAAAACTATTAGAAATAATAACGAATACAGTAAAGTTGCAGGGTACAAAATCAATATACAAAAATCAGTTGCATTTTTTTATACACTAACAAGGAACTAGCAGAAAGAGAAATCAAGAATACAATCCCATTTACAATTACAATAGCAAAAATAAAATACCTAGGAATAAACTTCACCAAGGAGGTGAAAGTTTACACTGTACACAATACACTGAAAACTATAAGACATTGTTGAAAGAAATCGAAGACACAAAGAAATGGAAAGATATTCCATGCTCGTGGATTGGAAAAATTAACATAGTTAAAATTTCAATATTACCTAAAGCAATCCACAGATTCAGTGCAATTCCAATCAGAATTCCAGCAACATTTTTCACAGAAATAGAACAAAGAATCCTAAAATTTATATGGAACAACAAAAGGCCCCAAATAACCAAAGGAATCCTGAGAAAAAAGAACACAGTTGGAGGCATACCTGATTCAAAGTATACTGCAAAGCTATAGTAATCAAAATAGCATACTACTGGCAGAAACACAGACATACAGATCAATGGAACAGAATCAAGAGCCCAGAAATAAACCCACATATACACGGACAGCTAATCTTCAACAAGGGAGCCAAGAACATAGAATGGAGAAAGGAAAGTCTCCTCAACAAATGGTGCTGGGAAAACTGGACAGCCACAGGCAAAGGAATGAAAGCAGACCATTATCTTACACCATACACAAAAATTAACTCAAAATGGATTAAAGATTTGAATGTACGACCTGAAACCATAATATTCCTAGAAGAAAACATAGGCAGTATGCTCTTTGACATTGATCTTAACAGTATCTTTTGGAACATGTCTCTTCAGGCAAGGGAGACAAAAGAAAAAATAAACAAATGGGACTACATCAAACTAAAAAGCTTCTGCCCAGCAAAGGAAACCATCAACAAAACAGAAAGACAACCTACCAACGGGGAGAAGATATGTGCAAATCATATATCCAATAGGGGGGTAATATCCAAAATATATAAAGAACTCATACAACTCAACAAAAAAGCAAACAACCCAGTTAAAAAATGGGCAGAAGATTTGAACATTTTTCCAAAGATGATATAAAGATGGCCAACAGGCACATGAAAAGATGTTCAGTATCACTAATTATTAGGGAAATGCAAATCAAAACCACAATGAGATATCACCTCACGCCTGTCAGAATGGCTATTACTAAAAAGACAAAAAATAACAAGTGTTGGAGAGGATGTGGAGAAAAGGGAACCCTCATACACAGCTGGCGGGAATGTAAATTGGTACATCCACTATGGAAAACAGCATAGAGAGTCCTTAAAAAATAAAAAAAACAGAACTACCATATGATCCAGCAATTCCACTTCTGAGTATTTATCCAAAGAACATGAAAACATTAATTTGAAAAGATATCTGCACCCCTGTGTTCACTGCAGCATTATTCACAGTAGTCAAGACTTGGAAGCAACCTAAATGCCCATCAACAGATGAATGGATAAGGAAGATGTGGTATATGTATACAAAGGAATACTACTCAGCCATAAAAAAGATGAAATCTTGCCATTTGCAACAACACAGATGAACCTTGAGAGTATTATGCTAAGCAAAATAAGTCAGAGGGAGAAAGACAAATGTCATATGATTTCATTCATATGTGGAAGATAAACAAACATAAACACATAGATACAGAGAACAGATTGCTGGTTACCAGAGGGGAAGGGGGAGGAGGGAGGGCGAAAGTGATAAAGGGCACATGTGTACGGTGACATTGGTGGGGAACACGATGTAGTCTATACAGAAGGCGAAATACAATGATGTACACCTGAAATTTATACAATGTTATAAATCAATGTTACCTCAATAAAAAAAGAAAGTATATTAAGTCTATAAAAGGATAGTTTATATTACCACAATTTGAGAAGCTGAAAACAAATTCTAAATCAGAGTTTGAATACCAAATGAGAAATAAAACCTCTAAGGAATTATAAGATCCCTTTCAACTTCTATTATTGCAAACGATAGAAATTTTGTTAAAAGTGAAGCATAGTAAGAAATCCCAGTCAGTAGTTACTCTGTAAAAAGCATTAGATTATCAAGATCTCCATTTGTGTCATTCCACTTTTCATCTTCTCATTCTGATTATCTAAAAAACAAAAGAGTTAAGTTACTTTATACCCCTTTGCTTCTTGACTTTATATTTTCTTAATTCTAAATGCTTCTAAGAAATCAAACATTTATTTTATCATACTCAAACAAAGTAAAAAATATTACAGAGCAAGCAAAAAGTAATGGACTTTTTTAAAAATAAACAATTCAGTGGCACTGAATACATTCACAAGTTGTGCAACCCCCACCTCTATCTACTTCCATCACCCCTGAGGAAACCCCTACCCAATAGCAGTTACTCCCACTCCACCCTCCCCCAGCACCTGACAACCACCAGTCTGCACTGTCTCTGTGGCCTGACCTCTTCTGCACATTTCACATAAGTGGAATTAACACAATAAATGACCTTTCTGTCTGGCTTCTTTCACTCAGCATAATGTTATCAAGATTCATGTGTGTAGCATGAATCAGTGGTTCATTCTGTATGGTTGTATTGTATGTTTACACCACAGCGTGTTTATCTACTCATCTGTTGATGGGCATCTGGGTAGTTTCCACCTTTTGGATAGTGTCAATAGTGTAATTGACTTTTAAAGGAATCACAAACTTAACTATGAAGGAAGAAGACACAGTATGTAGAAGAAATGGTTATCTCTGCCCTCTTGAGCTGAAGGAATGAAAATGCTATTGCTTCTCTCTCAGATCTGCCTCCACCTGGGTGTAAGTCTGGTTTGGGCAGATTTCCTCCTCCGCTCTCCCCTGAAGCTGCTATCTAGTGTGGCTGACAACACCAGCTGTGTGCCACAGGCGACATCGGACTTGGGACACAGCCTTAGCAACATTTCCACCATGGGCAGAGAAGGCCACTGCTGCTCCTCAGCCTGCAGCCTAAGGCCACTAGTCCCGGGAGATGGCTCTGCCACCTGTGGGTTCAAATGTTGACAATTGGCCTTGAAGCCACAAATGATGAGGAACACCACAAACGCTCTCTCCATGAGGCTGAGAAGCCAGTCTCTCCCGGACGGAAATGACAGGACGGTATCCAGTACTCTGAAGTGCTGCTCCAGCTGCCCTCGTGGATGTTACTCCCAAAGGGATGAAAGTGGGCAGTCGGTGTTCTAGGCTTGTCCAGTGCTCTGCCGCACCCAGCACGCGCCTGGGCCTGATGCACGGGGACACGTAAACAATTCCAGGGATGGAAGCCTGCAACACCAACACTTCAGAATTTGCTAATTCATCTTACCTGCCAGTTCTCCATTTGCTAATTCATTTCCTCCTGCATTACTGCCCTCAGGCTCAGATTCACAGCATAGCAGATTCATCTGTCAGTGCATTAGTCATAGTCTAGGACAGCAGCGGGACAGTACTAGAAGGAGCCTCTTAAGTTTAATTAAGCAGATTTTCCAACTGTGCTCATGAGGATGAGCTTACATCAATATTATGATCCTTATGAGTCACAGCTCCTTCCAGATCTTTCTGAGACTTCTCTAACGATGTGATTTCTCCACATAGCTCCACATAGCTCACTGTGCCCCTTACTGCAGTTTTCAATTTCCTGCTGGAACTGAAGAGCCAAAAACTGCATTCTTTTGTCTCAGTCTTGGTCCTGAGACAGTGAGCCTCCTCTGTCCCCATCTCCCCCTGAACATTCAAGCAGAAGGGGTGGTGCAGTGGGCTGACGACTAAGGACAAGGGTTCTTAGAATGAAATGATGAGGAGTCAGCCCAGGACACAAAGCTGACGGAACCTCACCAGAACTGGAGCAGGTGTGCACTGTGGAAACGGGAGAACCAGAGGGGGAAATGTGAAATGCTTCTCCCATCTCCCCCTTCATTCACCTTTCCACTCTGCTTTACCTAGTCCAAAAGAAAACCCCGCAGGCCACAAGGGGGAGGAGATCACAGAAACCCAGGGAGAAAGACTTTTGCTTTCCAAGGACTTTTCCAATCGATACACAAGAGAAAAACTCACAATGACAGGTCCATTATAATGAGGAAATCAGGAAACGTGTTCTCAGTTATACAGAAAGATTTGCACCAAAGCTCTGGCCTCTTTGGTTAGCTTCAGTCATCTGCAAAACTCATTTCTACAGAATGATTTGTTCCCAATTGTGTTAGATAACTGAGGGATTGGGGCCAACACCAAATACGCCCTACTCTCTCCTCAATTAACATATTAAAAGGCACCTCATGTAGAAATCAAGTCCAATGATATCTCTAATGAATGTGCTTAAGAGATGTGAGGATATGAAAGAATTTGTGAATGGAAGACAACTTCTCTTTGGCAGGGCTGGAGTCAGAGATCTGGCCACTATGTGGGAATGAGCTATGAGTATCAATGACGTGTGTCCTAGGGTTGGTCTCAGTGCACCCAGTACTTTGGGTTTCATGTTGTTCTATGCAAAAGAAATGGTACCAAAGTTTGGTGTGTAAGATTACACACTTCCTTATGTCAGAAATGGATCCTTTCTCTGATTAGAAGGATAGACATGTCAAAAACGTCTCCAACTTTGTAAGAACGCAGAAAAACTGCAAACAAAACAAAGCAGACCACTAAACTTTGGATAGAAAAACATTAAAAATAAAAAATCTGTAGTCTCGTTGGACATTACATAATCTACATTTTCAAATGAAAGATTTTTTTGAGCATAATGATAGCTTATCAAATTAGTAAATTTGGAAACATAGGAATTAGGAAAAATAATAAAAAATTATACTGTGTCCCTGATGAATGAGTATTTTGTAGTATTTCTCTCTGGTGAGTGCCTCTCTCCCTCTCTCAAGAATATACAGTTATAATGACCCTGTAGAGAAAGTCCTGGTTTGTTTTATTTCCACTTAACATTAAATCATTAGCATTTTCCGTGTCCTTAAATGTTGCTCTAACCCATACATTTTTAAGGCTGTCTAATATTTCACATAATATTTGAATGAGTGACAGATTACATCTGCAAGGTAGATTTCTAGAAGGAGAATTATACTGAGTAAAAGGACTTAAACATTTCCAAGGCTTTGGGTACATACTATGAGATTTGTTTCTGAGATGGTTCTAGGAATTCACACTCCACTAACTGTGTGAATTGCCCACCTACGACTCAGTATTCAGCTTTTGGACAGAAGGTATTTGCAAATTGAACTTTCCTCATTGAGGTTATGCAGTTGTCCTGTTCATTGAGTCCTTTACCTAAAAAGATTAGGTTATTTTATAAGGATAAATTCAACTCAAGCATTAATTTGTATTCATATTAGTAATCTAAAAGGAAACAAGGGCCAGTGCGGTGGCGCAAGCAGTTAGTTAAGTGTACGAGCTCCGCTGCGGTGGCCCGGAGTTCAGCGGTTCAGATCCCAGGCACGCACAGACACACTGCTTGTCAAGCCGTGCTGTGGCGGTGTCCCATATAAAGTAGAGGAAGATGGGCACGGATGTTAGCTCAGGGCCAATCTTCCTCAGCAAAAAGAGGAGTATTGGCGTGGATGTTAGCTCAGGGCTGATCTTCCTCACAAAAATAAATAAATAAAATAAAAGGAAACAAGAGTCATGACTATAAAAAGTCTAGCTTCTATATGACTCACAGCATCCCACAAGTTAATTTAATGTACTCACATCTACAATAACTATCCATAAGAAAAGAGCAATTGACATAACTTCCCAGAAGGAATCAACATTGACAGTCTTCCATGGAAGTCCTTAAAAATTAGGCTCAGTCTGAAAATTGTCAGGCAAACTATCGACTAGCCAAAATAGCAGTATTTTAAATAACTAGAAGTCTCAAAAAATATACAACATAGCGGTTGCAAAGAATATCTGAAAATAAATTAGCCTCCAAAAGGTAACCACGCCCCTCAAACATCTCCAAAAGACGGCAAGGCTTGAAGACTGGAGGTCGGCCGCCTCCTGTCTCTTGTGTGGCTCGTGGTGGTGCTGACACTGTGACAGCGGACTCTTTATCAGGGCATAGTTTCCAGTTGTCCAAGGGCCCCACGCCTCCTGTGTTCCAGTGCCGGCTGGAATCCTGCTGAAGCACACTCTTCTCCAGAAAAGTTTCGTTTTTGTTTTTTTTTTAATCACTTAAAGATCAGCATAAGACAATTTTAAAAATACACTAGAGAGATGACTTATTCAGGAGTAATCTGCTTTTAGGCTGTAAATAAAAGTAATATTGATAATGAAGATGACACCAATATTGCCTCCCAGCCACTGCGCCCCCCAGGTTCACAACCGCACAGAGGGCCGAGGATCCTAAGTAAAAGCTCTTACGTGAAACCACGGCGCGAAGCAGTCCAATAAAAAGGAAGAAACTACGGCGTGTGCCATGTGTACTCACACTCATGTTTGGGTGGCCAGGCACCCGCCAGGGCGACAAGAGCAGGAGAGCCCGGAGGAGCAGTCGGCCCCGCCCAGACCTGGTCCCCTAGACCCTCTAGGGAGGGGGCGGGGCGGGGCACCGACGGGGGCGGGGCAGGCGCGGAGGCTGGGCGCAGGCGCGGCAGGAGGGGTCAGCTGAGCAGGTCTGAGAGCAGGTGAAGGGGACCTTGAGTGAGAACGAGAGCTCAGTCTGTCTCCCCGCCTTCTGTCTGGCCTCTGCCCTGGAATCCCCCTCACTCACCCAACCCTCTGCCTGTACCTTTAGATTATCAGAGTGGTCCACCCCCGCCCCCAGCGACCCCATTCTTTCAACGACCACTCCGAACCGATTTCTCATCCCCACGACAGCTTCTCTCTGGAACCTTCCAGACATTCTGATTTCTTGTCCATCCCGACCCAGCTGCCCCACCCTCACCTACACTTTCTGAGTTTGCCACCCACTCACCCCAAATTCTCAGTTCCTACCTGGAGAGATTATTTACTTACATCTGTTGTCCAGAAATAGTTTAGAATAAATGAACAAACTTCTTTCAGTAGATCTTCTTTATCGTTTCCTGGTGTTAATAACTGCTGGAAGAAAGCTTAAAAAGTCATTAGAGGGGCCGGCCCGTGGCGTAGCGGTTAAGTGCGCGCTCTCTGCTGCTGGCAGCCTGGGTTCAGATCCTGGGCGAGCACCAACACTGCTTGTCAGGCCATGCTGTCACGGGTCCTATGTATAAAGTAGAGGAAGATGGGCATGGATGTTAGCTCAGGGCCAGTCTTCCTCAGCAAGAAAGAGGAGGATTGGCATGGATGTTAGCTCAGGGCTGACCTTACACACACACACACAAAGTCATTAGAAGGGACAGAATAATGACTACTCCCTAGGATGTAAGTGTCAAGTCCTTTCCCCCCTGAGCTGTAAAGGTCAGACTTTGCTACAAAATTTGTTGTGCATTCTTGGTCCTGAAGGCATCCACACCTCCTCCATGACCCCCAACCCCACTCCACCACCTCCTCACCCTGTGAACACAGAAGTCTCTCAGGGCCCTGGTCACACCAGAGAGAAGTTTCTCCCAGCCTAAGCATCTCCTCTCAGCTTTCTTCAAGCCTCTTTGGGAAACACAACCCTTTGCAATTTGTGTGTGCGTCCACATGTTTAATGTTCCTAGTAGATAACCTTTATTTTTCTCTCTAGATCTAAATTTAACTAAATTTAGTTAGTTAGAGATCTGTGATCTCTAGATCACAGATTTAACTCCTGTGCCAGATTCTTCTTTGGATTCAAAAAAAGACAATTCATATGCTCATTTTAATGTAGACTTGAACTCCAGATCGTTTTTGTGGAAAATCAGAATAGTTGTGGTCTTCAGGAATACCTGTTCTTACACATCACGTTTTCTTTTTTTCACTGGTAATGATTCTGGAGAGTATCAAATAAGGGTCAAACTTGGAATAATCTCAAAACAATGAGTTTTATGATAGTGTTCACTTGCCAAACAGTAGCTGATAGAGGGTTTTATGTCTTATCGATCATGTCATCTACAGGTAATTGGGTCTCCTGTCTAAAGAGACACCACAGGAGTAACTGCTGAATTTCTGAGACCAGAGTCTGAAATGGTGAAACCCTGCATACTTCTGCTAATAGAAACTAGGATGCCATTCTGATGGATATTCTAATTTCTTTCTGTTATAAATAGGTAATATTACCATTTATTTCTTATTCAGGTATGTTGAGATTCATCCATATGAAAATATGTAGGGCATTAACTTAATTTTACTGTTTACAATAAAATGTATTTAAATTATTTTTTAATGCAAGAATGTGTTTGTGTTTCAAAATCAAATGATACTTTTAGACTGATGGTGAAAAATAGCAGTCTTCTGCCTTTTCTCTACTGTCTCCTGATTTCCTTTCTCCACAAAAAACTACTTTTAGCTATTTCTTATTGTAGTTATCTCCATTATTCTGAAAAACATGTTTATAGTGCTTTTTCTTGACTTTTCTAACTTTTCTATACAAAATCTTGATTGACTTTCTCCCGTTACACACACTCTCCTCTCTCCTCTCATTCCCCGTCATGTGATCATTTTTTATTAAATTGTTATTCAGCATTTACATAATAATGACTGACTTTATGACTCTACATTCACACTTGAAGAACGCAGTGTAGTTCGTGAACAAGTTTTTATTGTTCATGGTATTCCTAATGGCCTTAGATTGTTTGTTTTTAATCTACAGATTTCTAGTTCATCTCCATACTCTCTGAAAAACTAAAAATCTGTTTCTATTTTCAAATTTTACTGTTTACTTTTTTTAGACATGCAATCCAAGCTTACCATATTTTGCATTTCCCATTGACTTGCTGCTATTCTCCCACCCCCTCCCTCTTTAACACAGCTCTACAGTGTTACTATTTTATCAGCTTTATGGCCGCCCTGTAATGTTAAGTAATCAAATATGTCTTTTCTCTCCTCAACAGCAGACAGTGTCTCTCACCTACTCACTTTGTAAGGACACCATGACCCTTCCATTTACTTTCTCCACGTGTCAACTGTACTTTCACGTTATCAAGGGTGATAACATGTACATTCTACTTTGTAACCTGAAATAAGAATTTCTTGAAAGATGAAAACCATAGTGATATTTACATCATTATGGTTATTTAAATGTTGTTCACTGAACAGCCAGCTTTGTGCTGATTGCGTTTCCTTCTCCTTGGCTCTGAGATGTTGATCCACACGCGACTCACAGGGACTTGACATAGTGTCCGCTTTCTTACCCTCCCGTCTGTTCAAAATCCCCAGCATTTTACCTTGTTTGCTATTTGGAGGATGCCTTTCCCGAACAGTTTTAATTGTTTTTTCACCCAGAGTTTCTGATCGTCATTGTTTTCTCTTGTGGGATGCAGAAATATATGCCTTTCTCATCACATCGTTCACATTCTCGGCCACTTATTCAATGCATTGCTTACAATCCAATCCAAACTTCCCGAGGTTAACTGATTAACTGTTTAAATTTGTACCATGAGCTTGTTATACATTAATTTGTTTTCTGAAATTTTTAGTAGCCTTCCTTTTCTATGATGCATTCTGTGCCCTTTGTCACTTCCTGAAGTTAGTCCTGTTTTAGTGGTAAGGATGCATGGCTCCTTAAATACTTTCATGGGTCTTAATTTGAGTTTTCCTCTCTTCCCCGTATGGAATATTCCCTTTCTCTTCACTGCAGGCTACCCATACCATCCTGGGAGCCTGGCCACCTGGGCAGCTCTCTCCAGGCTGCGGGCTCCTGCTGGCAGCTCTGCTTCCAGGCTTCGCCCCCTGGCAGGGCTTCCCCACACCACCCAAAGGCCACGTCGGCAGCCTGATCACGGATCCAACTTGATATTGCAAATGGACGTGGAGGATCACTGAGCCTGTGGTGTTGGAGGAGGGGAACTTCATTCACAGATACCAGGCCAGGTTGAAGACGGCCATCGGCATACAGGAGAGCCCTTTGCAGAAGAGCCCAAGGGAGCCAGGGACTGCAGCAAGGCCAAGGGCCTGATGGCCGAGTCTACCACTGAGGAGGGACCCAGCTGGCCCACCCACCTGTGTCTGGAGCCCAGAGTCGCTGCAGGACCCAAGGACCCTGCTGATGGCCCGGACGGGAGGCCTGGGCCCTAAGTGAGCCCTGGCATATGATCTGGAATTAGCTTATTAAAATTGAACTATTTACATTACTTTTGACATAGAAGGGGCATAAATAAAGCATTCATAGCACACAAAAGGTTTTTTTAAATTTTATTCGTTATATACTTTGGATATAACGAATCTTGTTTGATTTTACAGATGAGACCTAAATAGTGATCCCTTAAAATGATATTATTGGAGTGACAGGGAAGATGGTAGAGAAGGAAGCACAAGGAATCTTTTTCCCCACCTAGACAACAATTGCACTGGCAGCATCTGTCTAATGTAACTAGTATGGAACTCTGGAGTCTATTGAAGGCTTGCAACATCTAGGGGAAGGCTTGGACAGTAAATTGAGCAAAGTGCCAGCCACCCATCACCCACCCCAGCCCTGATGGCAGGCAGGGATGCACTTGTTCCTTGAGCAGCAAGCTCACAGCCTGCAGGAGCCAGGGTGGGCATACGGACCTGACCCCCAAATCTCAGGGATCTGTGTTCTGATCCCTGATTCCTGCTTCTGATCATGGAGCTGCAGACAGAGGCAGGCAGCCATTGTTGCAATTCTCACCATCATTGTTGCAAACCCCTCCCCCTCCAGGTAAAGTGACTTCTAGGAAATTTAAAGGTCCAGAGCCTGTTTGTTTCTTTTCATTTTTCCCTCTTTTCCCTTTTGGAACATAGATATTTAAGGACTAGGACATTCAAAAGCAATCACATACACAGGGGAATTCAAAAAATTACCATGCATGATGAGGGAAAGGTGTAGGATAAGAAGAGACCTCAGAAGACCTTAAGTTTACACCTCAGGCTGATCCCTGACAGAGAGAAACCCTACAAAAATGAGAAAAAAAACCCAGCAAAGAAAAGGAAGACTCTGAGTCTTGGAGTCACCACATTATAATATTCAAATGTCAAGTTTTCAATAAAATAATCACAAGGCCACAATAAAGAAAGGAAAGTATGGCCATTAAAAGGAAAAAAATAAATCAAAAGAAACCATTCCTGAGAAAGACCAGATGGAGAACTTACTAGCCAAAGACTTTAAAACAACTGTCTTAAAGATGCTCAAAGTGCTAAAAGAAGATACAAAATCAAGGAAACAATGTATGAACAAAATGGAAATATCAATAAAGAAACAGAAAATATAAAAAGGAACCAAAAAGACATTCAGGAGATGAAAAGGACAACAACTGAAATGAAAATTTCACTAGAGGAATTCAAAAGCACATTTGAGCAGGCAGAAGAAAGAATCGTTGAATTTGAAGATAGGACAATTAAAATAATCAAATGTAAGGAGCAGAAAGAAAAAAAGATCAAAGAAAAGTAGTGAACAGAGCCTGAGTGACCCATGGACACCTTCAAGGGGACCAATATATGCACTGTGGGAGTCCCAGAAGGAGAAGACAGAGGGAGAGGGGCAGAGAGATTATATGAAGGAAAAAACAGTTGAAAACCTTCCAAAATTGATGAAAGACATGAATATAAACATTCAAGAAGCTCAGTAAACTCCAAGTAGGAAAACTGAAAGAGACCCAAGACACGTTACAATCAAACTAGGAAAAGCCAGAGACAAAGACAGACTATTGAAAGCAGCAAGAGAGAAATGACTTGTCACATAACAGGGATCCTCAATAAGATTTCAAGCAGATTTCTCATCAGAAACCTTGCAGGCCAAGAAGGCAGTGGATTGATATAGTCAAAGTGCCAAAGGGAAAAACTGTCAACCAACAATCCTATGTCTGGCAAAGCTGTGCTTTAAAGGTGTGGGAAATTAAGGCATTCACAAATAAACAAAATCTGAGGGATTTTGTTTCCTCTAGACCTGCCCTGAAAGAAATGATGAAGGGAGTCCTTTGGGTTGAAATGAAAATACACTAGACAGTAACTTGAAGCCATGTGAAGAAATAAAGATGTCTGGTAAAAGGTAAATACATGGACAACTATATTAATATTATTGTAACTAGTATTACTGTATTATTGTAAGTTAGTATTATTGTATTGTATTATTGTAAGCTAGTATTATTGTAACTTTTGTCCATAGCTCCACTTTTTGTTTTCTACATGATTTAAGAGACTACTACATAAAAAATTACTATTCTTTGTTTTTGTACACAAAAATCATAAAGATGTAATTTTCTGACATGAATAACTGAAAGATGGTGGGGAAAGAAATGTTTAGGAGCAGAAATGTTGTAGGCTATTGAAATTAAGCTGGTATAAATTAAAATTATACCTTTAGGATGTTAAATGTAGTCCTCAGTGTGACCACACAGAAAAGAGCTACAGAATATAATCAAAAGGAGAAAGGAATTGAAATGTTTCACTACAAAAAATCAACTAAACACAAAACGAGACACTAATACAGGAAATAAGGGACAAAAAAGGTATAGAGCACAAAGAAAAAAAATAGCCAAATGGCAGAAATAAGTCCCTCATTATTAGTAATGATCTTAAATGCACACGGGTTATAATCTCCAATCAAAAGACAGAGATCAGCATAATGGGTTAAAAAAAAAAAAACATGTCCGACTAGATACTCTCTACAAGAGACTCACTTTACACCCAAAGACACAAATAGGCTGAAAGTGAAAGGATGGAAAAAGATATTCCACGCAAGTAGTAACTAGAACAGAGCAGGGGTATAGAAGAGATTTAGTTGCCCACATCATTGTCAACACTTAGTATGGGAAGTCTTTTTAATTTTAGCCATTCTAGTGGATGCATAGTGGTATCTCATTAGTTTTTTGTGTTTTCCTAAAGAAAAATGTAAGTAGTTTTTCATGAGTTTATTGGCCATTTAAAAAAATTTTCATTTATCAACTGTCTATTCAATATTTTGCCCATTTTTTTATTGGATTGTTATTCTTTTTACTACTGAGTTGTAGGAGTTCATATATACTGGATACAATGAATTTGTCAGTTATATATGTGAATATTTTCTCCTAGTCTGTGGCTCACCTATTCAACTTATTAATGGTACTTTTTAATGGAAAGATAGTTTAAATTTGATGTTGTCTAATTTATTACTCTTTATGGTTAAACCATTCTGACCACAGAATGCTTTTCCTATCCATAAGTCAAAAAGATATCCTGCAATTTGAAACTTCATAAATTTGACTGCTATTTTTAGGTCTATGAGCCATCGCAAATTAATATTTATGTGGTATGAGGCAGGGACCATGGATTTTCTTCCATACGGATATCTAGTTATTTCAGCACTTGTTGTTAATAAGACTTTCCTTCTCTGTTGAATTATTTTGGCACCATTGTGAAAAATCAAATGTAACAGGTTCCCTTCATTCTCTGTCCTCTTCTTATTTTTCCTTTTCTTATTGTCCCTTTCTCTTCCCTCTCCTTCTGAACAATTTTCTAAAGCCATTAGGTAGAGCTGACCCCACTTAACTCTTGAATATCCTCAAATCACAAACTCCACAGATCCTCAATCTCCAACCCTGTAAGATCCCCACCCTAGAGCCCCATACTTGGCCCCCAGAACCCAAATTAATCTCTTGCCCAGATCCCTTAGTCCCTCTACTTCACAGAGCCATGTCACAGAAGCCAACAGGTCCTCTAATATCTCAATCGGCAGTAAAAAAGACAGGAAGTCACGGTCAGGAATACTGCATTCTAATGGGTGGCAAACTAGATATAAGGAAATAAATTTAAAATGACATGGAGTCAATTGTAAGTGCTGTGAAAGAATATGAATGGAGAGAGACGGAAGTGGGATACAGTGAAGCCGCTTTGGATATTTGGTGAATTAATAAATGAGTGTTAACAGACTCACCCACAGAGACCAGGTGACTGATGTTGTCCACGATCACGTCTCTGTACAGCTTCCTTTGTCCAGCCAGGCCCACTCTTCCTAGGGGAAGTCCACAGTTACATCCTCCAGGGTCACAGACATTCTGATTCAGACGGGGCTGAAAGTTTCCTTGTGTCTTTTTTGTTTGTTTGTTTTGTTAAAAATACTTGCCATGAGATCCACCCTCTTACTAAATTTTTAAGTGCACAATACCATGTTGTTAACTACAGGCACTATTGTACAGCAGATCTCTAGAAATTACTCATGTTGCATAACTGAAATTTTGTACCCATTGAACAACAACTCCCCATTTCCCCTTCCCCGAAGCCCCTGGCAGCCACCATTCTATTCTCTGTTTCTATGAGTTCAACTATTTAAGATACCTCATATGAGTGGACTCATATAATATTTGTCTTTCTGAGATTGGCTTATTTCACTTTGCATAATGTCTTCCAGGTTCATCCATGTTGTCACAAATGGTAGGATTTCCTTCTTTTTTAAGGCTGAATAATATTCCACTGTAGGTATACACCTTTTTTCCTTTATCCATTCATCTGTCAACGGACATTTGGGTTGTTTCCATATCTTGGCTATCATGAATAGATAACTAACCTCTTTCTCAACAATGTGCAACCAAAATTGTTTCTGTTTTCAAATTTGAATAAATGTTTACATACATAGGGGAAAAGAGTTGTTTCAGATGTGGTGCTGAGGGGAATTTTATTTATCTTTTTTTCTTTTGGAGATTTCAAAAGGTTCAAGTATATTCTATCAAAACTTTAATAAATTTAAAATGGAAAAAGAAACAATTCACCATTGCCCTGTCTGGCCCCACCCTACATATTTGCTGCTCTCCCTGACTCTACAGAGGACTCACCTTGGCACCTGACACTGGTCTGATTGGCTCACCAGCTGGAAGGTCACCTCCCCACCTAGACCTCTCCCTCACCCCAATGTCCTGTGTGCACCACATTCCTAAGCCCATTGCAGCCACTAACTTGGTTTCATAGGGGAGTTTTCCCCGCCAAACTTGGTCTGGGGTGGGGGAAAGACAACACTCTAACATTCCCTCTGTTCAAGACAGCCTTAACAGAGCTTGAAACAAATCAGAGTAAGCGTTGGGAAGAAGACTAGTTTTTGGTCAATCTGTAACCCAGTACATGTCAGAGAGCCTTTGGAAATTTAATGAAGCTCAACTCCTTGAACACCACTAGGGTCCACTTTGAAGGCCAGGAGGAGAAACTTGCCCATCTTCAGCAACAGAGGTGTCATTTTTTTTCCTTAAACCAGTATATTTTTTTCCTCCCCAAAGCCCCAGTACATAGTTGTATACTCTAGTTGTAAGTCCTTCTTGTTCTTCTATGTGAGCCGCTGCCACAGCATGGCTACTGACAGACGAGTGGTGTGGTTCTACACCCAGGAACTGAACCCTGGCCACTGAAGCGGAAAGCACAGAACTTTAACCGCTAGGCCATCAGGGCTGGCTCCAGAGGTGTCAATTTAGGAGAAAGAACAGGTCTCTACTCACCTGGGGATTCACTGTCAGAAACTCAGCCACCACCCCTCTTCCTCTGTATTCTCACTCAGAAACCGTCTGAGCACTAAGCAGGCAAAGCTGGGCAAGGAGAAGCAGCCAGGAGATTCCAGTCGCATCCACAACTCCCAGACACACCAGTCAGGAATCCCCAAACCTTCACCTAGGGGTGATCCCCTGCCCAACCACAGGCGCATGCAGAGTGCTCTAAGAAATACAGGGAGCCTCCCCTTCCAGAGTCAAAACGCAGAAGGCTTTGACTACTGCTGCTCATAGGAATATATGAATATCCCCTTCTTACAGATAAGAAAATGAAAATTATAGTTTCATGCTTTAATTTGCCCTGTTCTTCAGAGGTGTTATTCAATTCCCTCCATGACCTCAAATTCTAGGAGACTCTGACAGATGTCTCATAGATACTGGCTTCCAGATGGGAGAAACCACGCCCTCATTTCTCACATTTAACTGTTCCTGGTGTGGTGCACAGGCACTGGCTCTCTAACACCCATCCCAGGACTCGGGAGCCTCACCTCCACCCGCTCTGCTGCTCCAACCCTCTGAGCATGACTGACCCCATCATCTTGGCTCCTCCACATGAGGGACGTCAGTCCCTCAGTCCTGACTCCCAGCTCTGTGCCCCATGGGTTCAGATTTCGGCCCAGGAACACTGGAATCTATTCCAGGATGAGGTGGGATCATTCAAGGACTGTCCCATGTTGCCCAATTCAGTAACTCCCACCGTGCAAGCCCAGCTCTAGAACCCCGTGCACAGGACAGTAGCAGGTGCACCCAGGTCACAATGCTACTGTTGTGTTCCACAACCTCCAAAGGGCAGCCAGCTCATAAAACACAGAGTGAAGGGGTCGGGAGAAATTTAGTTGGCTCCATCTGATATCCTAGTGAAGCAGTAGATGAAATCCTGCCCTATATCAACAACCATTATTAGCAGTAACATCCTGCATTTCACAGTTCATCTATGTGAGGTATTTGTAAACTGCAGTCCCTCCTAATACACTGTTAATAATTACGTGCACCGGCCGGCCCCGTGGCTTAGCGGTTAAGTGCACATGCTCCACTACTGGCGGCCCGGGTTCAGATCCCGGGCGCGCACCGACGCACTGCTTCTCCAGCCATGCTGAGGCAGTGTCCCACATACAGCAACTAGAAGGATGTGCAACTATGACATACAACTATCTACTGGGGCTTTGGGGGGAAAAAAAAAAGGAGGAGGATTGGCAATAGATGTTAGCTCAGAGCCGGTCTTCCTCAGCAAAAAGAGGAGGATTAGCATGGATGTTAGCTCAGGGCTGATCTTCCTCGCAAAAAAAATAATAATAATAATAATAATTACATGCACTGCATCCATGAATGATGATGATGTGCCATAAGCACATCAAGCAGAATTAACTCACCCCTTTGAACCTGAGGTGCACCAAAGAGGGGGAAAAAAACCCCAAAAACTGTATTAATTGAGACTATGTTCACGGAGATTTTACATACATATGCTTATTTAATCCTCAGGGTAAACCTGCTATGTAGGGGTTAGCTACCCAATCACAAATGAGGAGAACAGTTCAGAGAGTTTTAGGAACATAACAGAATTACATGCTAAACTACGACATGGCCAGAATTAGCATCTCACTCTGCCTTGTTCTGAAGCTCAAATTCCTAAGCATGTTCATCTTCAAGAGTTCACATCAGCCCTAGGTTTTACCTGGACTGTCAGCTCTCAGATCAATTACCTGAGGTCCCTCCCTCATGGTAACATCCTTCTGCCTTATTCACACAATCACTGCCCATGCCCAGGTCTCTCACCACATGGGAATTCCCAGGGTATTGAATCCTCTTCTCGTGTATGAGCCCCATCTCTGCTCATTTTTACTGCCCAGTTGAGTCCACAGTTACTCGTTTTAACATAAATACACCAAGGCCAACAATTCTCACGTCCCTCCCACCTTTCACCACATCCGCTGATCACAACCCCAATCCCAGTGACTCCCAGTGCTGCCTATTGCCCGGCTGCACCCCACAGAGCACAGGGCTGGGATATTGGTCTGGTCTGAACAGTCACAAATCTCTAAATGTCTTACAAACACTTCCGGCAATCCTACTAAGTCGAGCTTCTTAAGTCAACAGGCTCCATGAATATTTCAAACATTCTCCATGCATTTTGAGTTTCATACATTCTCATCTTCCCCTTAACTTTCCCACTGCAAAGATGAAATGGATAATTTGACAAGTATCTCAGTTCACTGTCACAAAATCTACAAATACCCATGCATTCTGGCTTTGTTTACTTCTTGTCTCCTCATTAAAAGTGAAGAGTCATGTCTGCCCCTAGCTGAGTCCAATTTTTCCAATTTGGATCTAACTTCCTCAGAACTTTATATTATTGATTACAAATTAAGTCTTTATCGGCAACCTCTCCATCACTCCTCTGTCTGTCCTCTCATTTTTAAACTGATTAAGTATCTATCTTTGATCTTGAAAAGAAACTCCTCTGCTCTTCTTTCTAAGCTCCAGCCCCATCTCTTTCTTCTGCTTTCCTTGCATCTCCAACCTCTGACTTCCTAGTCTCACCAATCGTCTCCTCACACGTAAATCTTGCTGTGATCACCACCCGTCATTCCATAGATACACCCAATGAGTGTTTCTCTGCCTTCCTCTTACTTGGAAACAGAATAATTGGACTGTGACCTCCTTCCAAGACTGTTCTTTTTCCCAGGGTCTTCTGACTCTCAGGCTCCTGTCTTCAAAATACTGTAAACACTTCTTGCCAGCGCCCTTTGCAGGGTCCTCCTCAAAAGCCCTCGTGGAAACATCCCAAGACCGGGTGCACCCCGGGCTGTGCCTGACTCTGCGCTGCCTTGGAAATCTCACGCGTTTCTCCCAGTGCTTCAGTTTCTTCCGCTGTTGTCTCCATGGAGACAACGTCTAAAAGCTCACGTCTGCACGCCACCCCTGCAGTACAGTCTCTGCTTGCATGTGTTGCAGGAAGATAAAATAAAATATACCCCAAACTGAGGCCCTCAAATTCCTCCTCAAATAAAAATTACTTTCCCCTTGTCTCCAGTCTCAAACAACGGCCCCACTAGGTATCCAGTAATTAATCATGGACTAACTTTTCAAACTACACAAATACAATCAAGCATTGCTGTTATCTCTACACACGCCAACACCCACACAGTCTCCCACCCCATACTCAAAATGCTCTAGCCTCACTTTAAATGTCAATTCCTCAGATAACGCAGTCGTTAGTGTCAAAATTTAAAAGATAATGTTTCCGGGCATGCCTGGCGGCATAGTGGTTAAGTGCTCTCCACTTCAGGGGCCCAGGGTTCGCAGGTTCGGATCCCAGGTGTGGACCGGTGCACCACTCATCAAGCCATGCTGTGGCGGAGTCCCACATAAAGTAGAGGAGGATGAGCATGAATGTCAGCCCAGGGCCAATCTTCCTCAGCAAACAAAAAGAAAAAAAAAAAAGAGGATTGGCAATGGATGTTAGCTCAGGGCTAATCTTCCTCACCAAAAATACAAAAAAGTAAAAAAATAGATAATGTTTCAATCTCTAAAAAGTGATTAACAAATTTTGCTGAGTTCTTTTCCACATTAGGAAGTGGACTTGATATATAATTTTTACCACCACCACTCACAATGGGGTCCTGCAAGAAAGAAAGCTGAAATTAAGGAACAATTATGTCAGATTGTCACCGGGTCATGAGAAATTTCAAATATGTCAAGTATGTCAAGTGAAAATGAGATAAGGTAGGGTGCATATTTTTAAAATATTATCAACAAGTTTGCTTCCATCAAAGTCAGGAGAGTAAATTTATAATAAATTTTCTCTGCTTAACTTAAAATAATGTGATTTTTAACATCCCTACATTACAATTTTTCAATATGTTTTCACCTACTTGAACGGTATAGGAAAAATGAAACCTTAAAATTCTAAGAAAATCATGCCACGGGAGCACTCATTTCCCCGTTCACTTTGGCTCCTTTCGGACTGGAAGGAACTGATATTTCGTCCATTCTTTTCACCACTGTCTGCGTTTCTTCCTTCTCTGAATTTTACAAAATACTCCCTCACGTTATCATTACGACGTTCAATGAGTGGCTATTGTTGTCAAGTAAGTCTTGATAAAACATTACATGAGAAACTAAAGAATAAAACATACAGGAACATTCCAGAAAATGAAGGCTTCTGCACTCGCCATTCAACAAAAATCTCCCGGGAGAGGCTGGGGACAAAGGTGCATCCTCAGCCATCAGCCGCGGACACGACTCTTCCTCCCCGGGCACACGATGCTCAAGTGGGCCACCAGAACACGCATGCGCTCTACGCAAATCAGAAAGGACCGGTTCGCGCGCCCTCTTGTGGCCTTCCAGACGCAGCGCAGGGAGTTTTGCTCTCACTGTGGCGGCCGTGTGCCCCCTGCCGGACGCCTTCGGAATCACTGGAGTTGAATTTTTCATTGCATCTAGATTAACAATTCGTGGGCGTTCATTGTTCACAGTATTCTCTTCGGATCTCTTTTCTTTATGTAAGGTCTATAGCAATGTCTCCACTTTCAATTCTTACTACTTTGAGTCTTCTCTCTTTTCTTTCTTGGTCAGTCAAGGGGAAGTTTTGTCAATTTTGTTGATCTTTTCAAACTTTTTTTTTTTGAGGAAGATTGCCCCTGAGCTAACGTCTGTTGCCAACCTTCCTCCTTTTTTCCTTTTTTCTTCCCCCAAAGCCCCAGTAGACAGTTGTATGTCATACTTGTACATCCTTCCAGCTGCACCATGTGGGGTATCTACTGTTTTTCTGTTTACATTTCCTATTTCCTGTTTTACATCCACTTTAATCTTTATTATTTCCATCTTTTTCTAACTTCGGGTTTAGTTCTTCCTTTTCTAGTTCCTTGATGTGTAAATTAAGATATTGATTTGAGAGCTTTCTTGAAGGGGATATGCGGAGACCAATCAGCAAATGGAAAGATGTTCAACATCATTAGCCACTAGAGAAACACAAATTAAAACCCCAATAAGATATCACTGTACATCCATTAGAATGGCTAAAATTAAAAAGCCACCACACCAAAAACTGACGAGGAGACAGAGAAACTGTATCACTCACACATTGCTGGTGGGAGTGGAAAACAGCACAGCCACTGTGGAAATCAGTTCGGCAGTTTCTCAAAAATGAAACATGCAACTACCATTTAGTGCAACAATGACACTTCTGGGAATTTATTCAGAGAAAAGAAGATATTATTGTTCACACAAAAAACTTTTACTCAATTTTTTATACCAGTTTTATTTGTAATAGTCAAGAACTGGAAACAACCCCAATGTCCATTTGTAGGTGAGTGGACAAACTGTGATACATCCATACCATGAAAAACCACTCAGCAATGAAAAATGATACAAGCAACAGCCTGGGTGGATCTCCAGAGAACTAGCCCAAGTGGAAAAAGCCAATCACAAAAGATTACGTACAGTATAATCCAGTTTATATAGAATTCATGAAATGACAAAAACATAGAAATGGGAGAACAAGTAAGCAGTTGCCAGGGGTTAAGCTGGGGTTGGAGGCAGGAGGGAAGCGAGTGTGGCTATAAAAGGACAAATCTGGGTTACTTGCAGTGAGGTTAATGTTCTGGATCCTGACTGTATCAATGTCGTTCTCCTCTCCAGATTGTCTCATTGAACTATGTATAGTTTTGTAGGATGTTACCACTGGGGAAAACCGGGTAAAGGGTACTCAAGGTCTCTCCATTATTTTTTACAACTGGATGTGAAATACAATGTTTACTTAAAAACAGAAACACACAAATATCTAACAGTAGGGTAATTGCTTATTTATGGTACCTCCTAAGTAAGATGTGTGTTCTTGAGCATATACTTGAAAAATTCTAAAGGAAAATACATAAAAATAGAGTGGTATGACTATAGGTGATTTCTATTTTTTATTTCACTTTTAAAATTATGACCCAGGCAAGTTTAACTCATTTTATGTAATGCAAATAGCCTTTACTCACTGTGATTCCGCAAAAACAATAAGAAAATGCTGAAAATACAACAGCTAGAATTAAGAATCCTCACCAGAGGAGCTGGATAGCCCATACACTGTTGGTGGCAATGCAAAATGATACAACCCCTTTGGGAAACAGTTTGACAGTGTCATAAAAAGTTGAACATACACCTACTATATGATCTGGCTATTCCAGACCTAGGTATTAACCAAGGGAAATGAAAGTGTGTGTCCATACAATGACTTTTCCAGGAATGTCTATAGCAACTGTTAAAAAACAAAGTTCAACTGAGTAAATTTAAAGATCTAATTGTCTTTATTAAGTGATTCATGAATCAGGCACCATCCCTTCTAGCAAGTAGAGAGATACTCCAAGGAATTATACAAGATGGAAGGTTTTTATAGGAAGGAGGGTGGGGCAAGGAAGTTACTAGCAAAACAAAAGAAAGGATTATTTTGAGCAAGCATGTCTTCTCTTTGGGGGAAGGGAATGGTAGATTGCCTCTTCTTCCTCTAGGGGACCGAGGTGGCCCATGTGACAGATTACCTCATTGGTACTGACCAGAAACTTCCAGACTGGTTGATTAAGATTCCATTTCTGAGGCCAGCCCTGGTAGCCTAGTGGTTAAGTCTGGCTCACTCCACTTCGGAGGCCCTGGTTCAGTTCCCAGGCATGGACTTACACCCCTCTGTTAGCGGCCATGCTGTGCTGGCACCCCACATATTAAAAAAAAATAGAGGAAGATTGGCACAGATGTTAGCTCAGGGTGAATATTCCTCAACAAAAAAAAAACATTACATTTCTGGGGAAGGTCAAAACTGCACTTTGGTAAGGTTTTAAATCTAGGTTTGGCATTGTGGCTTTAGCACAGGTGATGCCATTTTGGGCCTGTGGTTTTCTCTTTAACGCAACTTTATTTCAAACATACAGAAATTGGAAATACTGCAGATGTCCACCCGCAGGTGAATGCATGAACAATTGTAACATATCTACGCAATGCTGTGCTAGGCCGAACTATTGACATAGGAACAAATAGATAAATCTCAAAATAATTATGCTGAATGAAAGAGGCTGGACAGAAAATAGTACATACTATATGGTGATGCCTATTTTTTAAAATTCTAGAAAATGCAAACTAATCAAGAGTGACAGAAAGCAGATGAGTGGTTGCTTGGGGAAGGGGGTGCTATGGAACCAAGAGGAGTTTGCTTACTCGTGAGTTAAAATCAAACTCTCCACCAGAAATAGTTGTCACACAAAGTAGAGTTTATTTGAAGCAAATAGGAGAACATGTGGAATCATTTCCAAAGTTGTGTCTCCCCAAACAAAGAGAAGCAGGTCCTTTTATTTTGGGTGGGGAGTGAACATGGAAAGGGAAGTTTTGTCATCATGTGTAGAGGCGGGAATTAGCTGGCGCAGGTGCAGTCTGAAGACATGCTCTCACACATGTTGCATGTTCTGCTAATAAGGCCTAGGCTCCTCCTAGGGTGGAGATTTTAGAGTAAGATGAAGTAAAGGGCATTTCTTGGTCATTTCCAGGCCGTCTGCATAAGCACTGCCCTTGCAGTGGGGCTCAATCTTGTTCAGGCCAGTTGACGCTGGTATCTCATCCTAACAAAGCTCTGAAAAACAGCCTTGAGGAAGCGTTAAGCACCTTGAAACTTCCTTCGAGCTGCTTAGGGCATACACCAGTGACAGGACCCAGAGTTCAAGGCCCAGCTCTGCCCCTACTCACTGGTGGTCTTCGCTAAGTCGTGTTATCTCTCTGAGGTTCCGTTTCCTTATCCATAAATGTGACCAATGCTCTCAACCTATAACATGGAAGAAAACACGTGGATTGAATCAATCTCATTACTGTGTGGGACCTCACACCAGCACAGGCTGGGAAACAGTTTGTGCCCGTGTATCCTCACCTCCCTGGTCTCTCACTTCCCCTCTGGGAGGTGGCCTTGGGCCCTGGTGCTACTGGGAGTTGGGCTGAGGCTGCCTCTATTTCTCCCCAGACCTCCATCGAATTTCATCCTGTGAAGTCTCCACTGAAGTACATGCACATAATCCCTGAAGACAAGCGGCCACAGAGTGAGGGGACTGAAGACATCTTACTGGAGAAACATTGCCCTGTCCTAACTTAAAACCTTCTATTCACAGCCATTGTGTGAGGATGGGGAGATTTGGATTATAATTTTTTGTATTGTTTTGATGCACTAAAGGGCTCATTAAAATGTTTACCATACAAGCTTTTCTTTCCATTATTAGATAATCTTTAATGTTTTTCAAAATCATTGTCTAATTTTCTCTACAAAGTATTTGCACAGATGGTATCTTATTCATGTGTTCCTAGGTTCCTATTTTTGTTTTCATTCTTTTACTTTTTCTTTGGATATAAGATTGAAATTCTTTCCTAGGAAAAGTTAAAGAATGAAAAAAAGACTTGAAGTATCTGGTAATGCATTAACACGATATTATGCAGCGTAAAGTTTGCAAGAATAAGGACACTACAAAGAATACTAATATAATCTTTACCAAGATTCACTTATTTTCAATATTTTTCTCCATTTTCCATATTATTTGTGCCTGCTTAATTTCTTCCTCAGGACGTAGATACCCACGAACACACATAATATTTTTCCCTAAACTATTTGAGGTAAAGTTACATATGGCATCGCCATTTATCCCTAAATACTTCCAAGAGTTTTTCCTGAGAATTAAGATACCCTCTTATATAACCACAGTACTGTTATCAACTTCTGCAACTTTAATCTCAATAAATACTTCCATCTATTCTGCTGTCCCTCGTGTAATTTTTCAAATGACTCACATGTCCCTTTTGCCCCTCAGTTACAGGATCTAGTCTATAGCCAGTTATGCCATTTAATTACAGAGTATCTTTACTTTCCTTTAATCTGGAAGATTTTTACGGTCTTTCTTTGCGGTTTATGATCTTGGCATTTTGCTAGTATAGATTCCCCACACTCCTCATTTTGTAAAAGAACATTCCACAGTTATCTATCATTTTCTCATGATGAGATTCAGGTTATTCTCTCTCTGCTGAAATACTAGATGATCCTGTATCTTGTTCAGGGTTTCATATTTGGAGGCACAGAATGTCCATCCCGCTCCCAGTGAATGTCAGTTTTGATCACCTAATCAAAGTTTTATCTGACTTCTAGAACATATAATCGCCATCTCCTTCCCTGTAACTAATAAGCTATCTATGGGGAAATACACACAGCGAGAGGAAGGTAGTCTATGAACCAGGAAGCCGGTCCTCAATAGACACCAAATCTGCCTTTGCCTTTATCTTGGACTTCCAGACTCCAGAACTATAAGAAATAAATGTCTATTGCTTACAAGCCACTCAGTGCTAGAGTCGGAAAACCACCATTTTTCCACCATCATAGTAAAGATATTCTTGCTTGACCTATCTTTGCTATGACAATGGTTTTCCAATTCGTGCACTCTCTGTGCCATAGCTACTTGACTCCAGAATCCCATTTAATCCTCCTAAAAGACCTATGAGATTAAGCAGTTTGAATAATATTTTTCTCTTCATTTTACAATTTAGAAAATGAGAGCTTTGGGGGGTTGAGTGACTCACTTGAAATCACATGAGGAGCCTAAGGCAGAATTGGGACTCAAATCCTGGTCTTTCCCTTGTTTAGGGCACTCCATATTGGCCTCTTTACACTCTCCACGTAATAGGCGTGTTACAAGGGACCCTAGGTTGGAACACTTGAAGAGAACCCCGAAGACAGGAAAGATAAACTCAAACCCCAAACACGTGTCCATTCCAGTCAAGATCAATTTCTCACCTTTCCATGATGAGAAAGGATAGAAGCATCCTATGTTATTAACTTGCCACCAAGTGGCTTGATGGGCTCCTCAAGGGATGGAGATATAGCGGGTGGTCAGCACTGCTCTCTCTTGTTGGTAGGTTGGATGTTCAAAGCAGCAATAGTTAGCTCAGCCTTGGTGAATGGGAACTCTTGGAGATACAACCGTGTATAGCCTCCATTCCTGCTTCCATGGGTACTCTGTTCATGAATGCATTGTACCAGCACTGGGGTGGCAATAACAGAGATTTGCTGATGACAACTGGACAAGTCTTCCTGTCTTACTTGGTGGTTCACTGCCTCTTCTGTAGTAGATCCTCTCTGGTGAACGTTAATACATGATACAAAGATTGTCACACTCCATGACTCCTCCAATGGATCCATCCACGTGCCTCTTCCCCCAGACCTCCTTGTCTGCCATCTTTCAATCTTATGGGCCCTTGACTAACCATCCAAGCAAGTCATCATCACCCATGAGCCCAGGTATATCCTTACCTCTGTCCACTTCTCTTTCCATGCAAAATGGATGACCAAGTGTACCACCAGAAACTCTGTCCACTGGAGCAATATCCTCTCATCAATGTCCTCCAAGGCCACTCCTACTTGGGGCATAAGGCAGAAGCAGTCTATTTGCAGCTAGCACCTACATCTCAAACCAACTCATCCATAAACAAAGTTTGGGCTTTTTTTTCCTTCATTAGTTAGAAATAAGTCCCCCACCATCACATGGGCCAAGCACTGAGGGAGGTGTGTCTGTGCATCACTGTTGGATGACATGAAGATCTGGACCACCTGCCTGCAAAGCTTACTCGTGCCCTTTGGTCCTACTTGTGCCCTGTATCAACTATGTCTTTTATTATCTGTGTTCTGATGCTTTGACATCTGGGGCCTTGCTGATCCTGGAGGGACCATCCCTCCCAGGGTTAGCCAATCCTAGAGATAGTGAACAACATGCTTTTCAAATGCTAACCAATTAGCCCCCAACTACCTTCTTTATCTCCTGGCAGCTATCCACCTGCCCTAATCGCCCCAGGGCGAGCCACCAGACAACTAGAGACAGCTCCTATGACCAAGAGGCCACCTAAATTATTCAAACTAGCCAATCCTAAATAATCTTACCCTGCGTCACCCGTTCCTTCCCAAGGAAACCACAATAAAGGCTCTCGCACACAGCTCCCCCTCTCTCTCGGGCTCCTAACCGTCTCTGGCACTTCTGTATGTGGCCCTTGTGGCGTAGCATGACCCCTTTCACTTGGGATCTGTGAGTATTACAAACTGTCTTTTCACTGGCAATCATTCTCTAATCCATTGGGCTTACCATACCTAAATAATAATAAAATCTGTACTAAAGCATTGCCAAACTCAGATATAACACTTTCATCTTTTCTATGGGTTACTGCTACACCCACCAAACGTTACAACTTGGAGAGTCTGACAAATCCCAGCTCATAATGAGCAGTTCACACAATGTCTCATGGTCAAATGTTCAATCTTGACCAGACCTGATGACATGCCAGTAGCTGATTTTTGAATGTGTATAATTCTATGCTAAAGATGACAAGATCTTGTTCTATAATCTAGAGGTCTGTTGTGATTCTCACAGTGTGGCTTGCCATAATGCCACATGGTCTCTTTTTCAGCCCAGATACCTCTAATACTATAAGGTCTACTGGGTCATCTGGCCCAAGTGGCAGGCTGCTTGTACTGCAGCCTAGACCTGTTGCTGAGCCTTTTACCGTTTCATGCGCCACTCAGAGCTGACAGGCTTTGATGTCACGTAGTGTATGGGTTGGAACAGCGTGCCAAGTTGGAATATTCGCTTTCAGAACCCAAAGAGTTCTATTAAGTATCGTGCTTCCTTCTTAGGAGGTGGGAGTGCCAGATACAATAACTTGTCCTCTACATTGGAGGGAATTCCTGACATGCCCCATACCACTGGACCCCTAAAAATTTTACTGCTGTGGCAGTCCCCTGAAACTTTGTAGGATTTACCTCTACCTTCTGTGGTGCTTGTGTTTTACCAGGGCCTCCAACATGCCTGCCACTTCTTGCTCCTCTGGTAGATGAACACATTTGCCAGATCAATGGCAAAGCACTTGAAGCTGTCTTAATCTGTTCTAGCAAAACAATTGGAGTGACTTCTTCTTCGATTTTTATAGTAAGTCACTGTCATCCTCCAAGATCCATCTGGTTTTTGGAGGGGCCTAATTGTTGAATTAAATGGGGATATGATGAGGACCATCACCCTGTACTCCTTGGGTCCTTAAGAATCTCTGCCATTCCCTCTGGGATGTGGTGCTCTTTTTGGTTTCCACCTTAGACAGGGATGGGGTAGAGAGGCAGTTTCAGAGTATTCCACTTGGCCTTCCCCATTTTGATAGCTCTTACCCTACAGGCCAAGGAACCAGTTTGACTTGTCAACTATAAGTACATTTATTTCAATTGTGCATTCAAGGTCTTGGGAAACTACCACTGGATGGGACAGTGAATCCTGTGGACCTGCCATAAGACAGACCTCCATTTATCACCTGGTTCCCACATTCCTCCATTCTAACAGAGATCATCGTGATGCTTCAGGTCCCTAAGTATAGCCTTGAAACTTGTCAGTACACCTCTTTTCTCAGTGTATCTGAGTAAATAGCCATCTGTCCCTCTTGGGGGAAGTGCTGGGAAAATCATTACCATGTATACTTGATGTGGTGTTGCAGGGTCCTTCCTTCTGGAAATGTGGCTTCTTCAGTCAACGGGTTCTGGGTCTGAAAGTGACCAGGGTCTGGAAATGGGGCAAAAGATTGTAACATTTTCTTAACGTCAGCCTCTTGATCATCTATTCTTTATTTGATTTGATTGTATAGAGTTGAGCACTACTGCCTGTTGTCTGCCCATGCATCTTGTGTCCACAGAGACACCATGTTCTATTAATTGTCTCCATGACTCTCGGGAGATAAAGCACTCCCTCCAACTCTCCCTCTCCCTGCTTCCACTTTAATCTTACTGCTCATTACGCTCATCCAGCTCGCCTAGTTTCTGAAGGTCAAGTGCCACCCTCAGGGAGCCCAGTTCTGTAACAAATCCTCTACTGTCAGCCTCAGCCTGCAGAGGACAGCCAGCCACCAATGAGCTTCTCAGTGATGCTGGTGCCCTTGCCAGCACATTCTTTATCTCAACACAGGGTCTTCCAGGCTTTCCAGTGAAGCGCTATCAGCTGGCACATTTTCCAGCCTGACATAAACTCTTCCTCCACCTTTCGCCAAGCAGTTCTGGTATTTCTGCTCAGGGTGAAGCCATCTGTTTCTCCTACCCTCCAAAAGTCCTTCCAGCAGTGTGTTAGCACCATTAGCACCATCTCCTGGCATCCTTGCCAGAGTGTTTAAATCCCGTATCACAGGATTATTGCACAGCAGTAATCCATAACAAAGCAGCATTTTATTTTTTTAATTGACGTATGACATTATATTAGTTTCAGATGTACAACACAATGATTCGATATTTGTATATATTGTGAAATGATCACCACAATAAGTCTAGTTAACATCCATCACATCACATAGTTACAAATTTTTTTTCTTGTGGTGAGAACTTTTAAGATCTATTCTCTTAGCAACTTTCAAATATGCAGTACAGTATTATTAGCTATAGTCATCACGCTGTACATTACATCCCAGGACTTATTATCTTAAAACTAGAAGTTTGTACCTTTTGACTACCTTCACCCATTTCCCTCACCCTCTGCCCGCCCCCCCATCCCCCATCCCCTGCCTCTGGCAATCACCAATCTGTTCTCTGTATCTATGAACTCAGTTTTGGTGGGGTGTTTTAGATTCTACATATAAGTGAGATCATACAGTATTTGTCTTTCTCTGTCCGACTTATTTCACTTAGCATAACACCCTCAAAGTCCATCCACCCATGCTGTCGCCAACGACAAGATTCCATTCTTTTTTATGGCTGAATAATATTCCATTGTGTGTATTTAACCACATCTTTTTACCCATGCATCCATCGATGGAAACTTAGGTTCCTTCCATATCTTGGCTATTGTAAATAACGCTGCCATGAATACGGGAGTGCACATCTTTTTGAGTCAGTGTTTTTTTCCTTTGGATAAACACCCAGAAGTGGAATTGCTGGATCATATGGTAGTTCTATTTTTAATTTTTTGAGAAATCTCCATACTGTTTTCCACAGTGGCTGCACCAATTAACATTCCCACCAACAGCGTGCTAGGTGTTCTACATTCTCCATAGCCTCGTCAACAGTTATCTCTTGTCTTTTTTATAATAGCCATTCTAACAGGTGTGAGGTGATATCTCGTGGTTTTGATTTGCAGTTCCTTGATGATTAGTGATGTCGAACACATTTTCATGTTGGCCATTTGAACGTCTTCTTTGGAAAAATGACTATTCAGATTCTTTTCTTGTTTTTTAATTGGGTTATTTATTTTTCTGATGTTGAGTTGTATGAGTTCCCTGTATATTTTGGATATTAATTGCTTATCAGATGTGTGGTTTGCAAATATTTCCTCTCATTCCATAAATTGCCTTTTCATTTTGTTGATGGTTACCTTTGCTGTGCAGAAGTTTTTAGTTTGCTGTAGTCCCACTTGTTTATTTTTGCTTTTGTTGCCTTTGCTTTTGGCGTCAGATTCAAAAAATCATTGCAAAGACCTATGTCAAGGAGCTTATTGCCTATGTTTTCTTCTAGGAGTTTTATGGTTTCAGGCCTTATGTTCAAGTCTTTAATCCATTTTCAGTTAAGTTTTGTGTATGGTATAATATAGTGGTCCAGTTTCATTCTTTTGCATGTGGCTGTCCAGTTTTCCCAACACCATTTACTGAAGTCCTTTCCCCATTGTACATTCTTGGCTCCTTTGTTGAAAATTAATTGACCACATATTAATGACCATAAACTCTCCAGTGCTCACTATATGATCCACCCTCCTTGATGCAGCATCCTCAGGATCCAGACCCATACAGTCTCCTGGTTCCCGCAGATACAGATCGGTTAGGGCCTGCAGCAACTTCAGGGGACAGTCCTCTTCCTCCTTTATCAGGCCCAGCATTGCCCCTGTTGGGTTTTTTGGTTACTTGACCCTAGCAATTGGTCTAGTGGTCAGGACGGGGGGTAGTAGATCCTGAGAGGGGCACAGGTTTTATTGCAAAGTAGAAGCCTCTGTCTGCATCATCTCCAAGCAAGACTGGGAGGAGTGGGCCACTTTTGCAGGCCCAGAGAATTTAGATGGATTGGTGTTTCAAGGTGTTTGCTTGTTTCAATCCAAATATCCCCATCCTGAGTCTCAGGGTTCTACTTCTTTCCAAACAAGGTCCTAACCTTGGCACAGCAAACTTTATGGAGCTGAGAATTCAACCTTATCTGAAGTTATGCTGCTTGTACATTTTGCCATCAGACTTCAAGCAGCCCTCTGATTTTCCCACTTTCCCTTAAATTGGTAATTAATCACTCTCAGCATTTCCTTGTCGACAGCCCCCACTAATATCCATTCAATTCCATAGTCCTTAAAATTGCCACTTCCCTCAATCTCATAAATACCTGATATATAGCACCCACCTGTGCATTCCCTTCCATCAACATCCTATCCCAGTTCGACACCAGTGACAGTTTTAACGATTATGCTGCTGCAGCCTGACACGTGCTATCAGTACTCCACCAATCACAAGTGATAAGGTCTTCATTGCCAGCAAACTGACTGGTGATCTAGCAGGAAAATCCTATTTTAGAGTCTGCTTTCCTAGGACCACTGCTGCTACCAACTGTTGTAGGACAGATTCCCTAGAAACAGATTCTGAGATGGAGAACAGCATGCAGGATCTTGTTCTTTAGAAAAATACCTACAAAGGAGTGATGTAAGGGGGATTGGGTCAAGGAAAATGTTGAAATTCTGTGTATGGTTGCAACAGAGGCCTCATTTGATCCTACAGGGAACTCAAGCCAGGATGGCCCTATAGAGAGGTTGCAAGTTGAAGCAAGGGGACAGGTCTTTGAACTCCTGCAGTGAGCACCCCTGGATGTGGATGGCCCCTGGGGAGTAGATGAAACCTGCAAGAGACAGCTTCCCGCAGCCAGGACAATTCCCATGGAGATATGTAGTTGTGAGCCATCAACAGCCGAACACACTGGCACCTGGGGGAACAGGTACCCAGGTACCCCAGCCCTAAAGGGGGATCCTAGCAGCCCTGCACAGTGTGCTCTAGAGAGTGTATTAAAGTTTCCAGCTTCAGTTGTTAATTCATATTTTGCTCCCTGCAGTTATATCAGTTATTGCTCAGTATCTTTTGAGGACTTATTGTTACGGACATATATTTATGTAGATATATCTCCTCTGTCAATTTTTCTTTTTATAAGTGGATACCATGCTTATTTATTCCCTTGTGATCTTTTAAAATTCCTTTTTGTCAGTTATTAGGATTAGTACTTGTACCAGTCAGAGTTCAGCCAGAGAAGCAGAATCAGCAGGACATATACACTGGGAGATTTTCCACAAGGAATTGGCTTACTCAGTTGTGGAGGCCAACTAGGCAAGATCAAAATCCGTAGGGCAGTCTTTCAGGAAAGGCAGGCTGGAAGCTTTGTCCATAGTTTCTTCTTCATCAGGGAAGCCTCAATTCTGCTTTCAAAGCCTTTCAAATGATTGAATAAGGCCTAGATTAGTGTTTCCTTGAGTGGCAGGAGCCTGCAGCCTAGCTAAGTTGACATTATCAAAGACCAACATATTACTCAACTTTCTTTTTGTTCAAATTTATCTGATGTGGGAATAGTAAGACTCTCTGACACTCCTCCCCTCAAGAGACAGGATCTCTGTTTGCCTCCACTTGATTCTGCACAGACTTGTGACTGCTTTGACCAAGGGTATGGCGGAAATGATGCTACGTGACTTCCAAAGCTATGTCATAATCAGCCATGCAGCTTCTCCCTTGTTCACTAGAACACCTGTTCTTGAAGCTTGGAGCTGTAATGTAGGAAGTCCAACCACCCCAAGTCCTTCATGCTGAAAAGGCCACATGTAGGCACTCGGGTCAAATCCAAGCTGAGCTCATCCTTAAGCTTTCTCAGCCCACATACGAGACACGTGAGTGAAGAAGCCATCTTGGAAGTGGACGCACTCTGCCATCAATCCCTCTCAGCTGAGGCTCCAGACACACTGGAGCAGAGAAGAGCCATGCCCACTGTTCCCCTTCCAAGTTCCTGACCCACAGAGTTCATGAGCGTAATAAAATGGTTGTTCTTTAAAACCATTAAGTTTTGGGGTGGTTTGTCAACACAGCAGTAGATAACAGGAACACCTGGAATATGTTTTTCTATCCTTTTATTTTCAAATGTTTTTTTTTAAAGGCACTGACTTTTTTTTAATAATTTTATTTATTTTTTTTCCCCCAAAGCCCCAGTAGATAGTTGTATGTCATAGCTGCACATCCTTCTAGTTGCTGTATGTGGGACGCCGCCTCAGCATGGCCGGAGAAGCAGCGCATCTGTGAGTGCCGGAGATCTGAACCGGGCCACCAGCAGCGGAGCACGTCCACTTAACCGCTAAGCCACGGGGCCAGCCCATTTTCAAATGTTTTATTTATTTTGTGTGTGTGTGTGAGGAAGATCAGCCCTGAGCTAACATCCGTGCTAATCCTCCTCTTTTTGCTGAGGAAGACCAGCTCTGAGCTAACATCTATTGCCAATCCTCCTCCTTTTTTTTCCCCCCAAAGCCCCAGTAGATAGTTGTATGTCGTAGTTGCACATCCTTCCAGTTGCTGTACGTGAGATGTGGCCTCAGCATGGCCAGAGAAGCAGTGCGTCAGTGCGCGCCCGGGATCCCAACCCAGGCTGCCAGTAGCAGAGCGCGCGCACTTAACCGCTAAGCCACGGGCCGGCCCATTTTCAAATGTTTTATGTATCTTTGTTTTATGTCTCTTATAAACAACCTACTGTTGGATGTTGTTTTTTCCCCAATCTGAGAGTCTCAGAATCAGATTCTGAGGGGCTCAGAACCTTTAACAGAGAATGTTTATACACAAAGTCGGAACCAGCACTTTGGGTCTTTCTGCCATTAGACCCCACATCTTCCGTGCCCATTCTTCCTCCAGGAACTCTGACACTAGGTTTTCTCTGGTTAATTAGCACGGGGCTTCAACCTCCACATCCCCATCCCCCAGATGCTAGTAGCTCCCCGACCTCCAAGTCGTCTAGCAGACCTGCCTCTGCCCAATGAAACTTTAAACTTCCCTTCAGAACCTTTCAGGCTAACGAGCAAGTCATAGTGATGGGTGGAGGAGGTTGCCATGGAGACAGGTCCAAGGAACAAGGCTCGGGCGGGGGAGGACCGAGACACCGCTTCCGATTGGCTCAGCGGGCGCGCAGCGTTCTCTTTGTGCACATGCGCAGTGGCGCCGAGGCGAGGTCGCGGCGAACGCGAGGCGCGGTGGCTTCCAGGCCGGGTTTCTCAGGCAGGACCAGGCTGGGACGTGGGGCTCCTGGCCGGCACACTTTGTGCTTTCCGGGGAAGGGAAGTGGCGGAACCAGAGGCCCCTGTGCAGCGCGGGACTGAGCCCGCCACGCAGGCGCCCGCGCCCCCGCCGCCATTGTTGCCCGGGGCCTCTCGGGCCGCTCCGGCTGCGGGTCCGCCGGGTCCCAGCGGCAGGTAATGATGTCGCGGGCGCCGGAAGCGAGTGTCCGCGCGGTCAGGGCCAAGAGCCCCAGCCCGTCCACGCGTGGGCGCCCTTCTCGCGGGTGCGCGGAGGCGAACACGGTATGCATGCTGCTGTGGGGGCCCAGTCCCAGCGCAGCGCATCGCCAGGTCCTGACTTCCCCGCTGCCTGCGACCCTCCGGGTAAAGAGGAGATAGGGAGACCCCCTGGGGAGAGAAGGTGACAGAAGGCGAGGCGAGGCCGGCGCATCTGTTCTGCAGGGCCGTGTAAACAGGCTTGGGTGACACGGCAGTGGTTGAGAAGGGCTCAGATTTGGAGCCCGTGGACAGGTGTTTTCGGTTCTTCTCCAGGTCAGGCCTAGTCTGAGGTTTTCTTCGGGATCCTGGTTGCAAATTTATTCCTAAGTAACTGTCTCCTGTAGAAGCACTTAATGGGCTTTAAATCACACCAATCTGTTCTACTTCTTTCCAGTCCAACCGGCTTGTCTCCCCAGCCCGCAGACAGTGAAAAGCTAGAATAGGCTGGCATTAATATGCAAAGCGAGTAAATGGCTCGCCCTTTTTTCCAGACAGTTCCCTTGGGAACCTTTAGCACTTTGCTGAGAAGAAATTCTCCTCATAGTTTGTTCTAATAGATTTGTTCTGTTGTATTGAGAGCTAATTAGTCATTACAGCTTCTGTATCATCAATGACTGAAGCATTTTTTTCTGTAAAAAATGTTTAATTTCTGTTTCAAGTTAGAAGTTTGATCTGTCATTTTGCTCATGATTCAAGTCTTTGCTTCTATCACCACCTTTTTATGACAGTCCCAACCCCCTCCCCCAGCAAACTGCATTTATGTTACAAGTCTAAGGGTATAAGAGAGGGAGACCAAGGTAAAAGTCTGTATGTGTTTATCTGTGCACACTGGGTAGTCTGTTTCTGTTTGTGTACGTGTATAGTAGAGAACACCGGGAATTCTTGAGCTTATGGTCTGTTCTTGTGTTTCAGGGTCTCTTAACCATCCCTGCAAATTCTGGGCTCCAAATTTGCAACTAAGGTGGCTAACTCTACCTTGACTCTGTTCTGCCCCTGGCTGCAGCAGCCGTTGATATAATGTCTTTGTGGCTCTAGCATGAGACTTCAAGCAGTTGGCTCTCTACTGGAGAAATAAAGGATATTGCCAGATTGACTCTCCTGTCTGTAGCCATGTTAGCCCCAAGCAAGAGGATGACCAATTCTTCACGCTCCCAAATCCTTCTGATGTGGAAGCCAGACAAGGCTCAGTGTGGACCCCACAATGTTGAAAAGGAAACCCTTGCTTCAAGACTCTTGCGTGACACTGAGACCTGCCGACAGAATTTTAGGAATTTCCCATACCCAGACCTGGCTGGTCCTCGAAAGGCATTGAATCAACTCCGAGAGCTCTGCCTTAAGTGGCTGAGACCTGAGATTCACTCAAAGGAACAAATCCTGGAGCTGCTGGTGCTGGAACAATTCCTGACCATCCTGCCTGGGGAGATTAGGACTTGGGTGAAGTCCCAATACCCAGAGAACAGCGAAGAAGTGGTGACTCTGGTGGAGGATTTGACTCAGATTCTAGAAGAGGAAGGTGAGAATTATAGAGCAGAGAGGGGAGGAAACCTGGGTAGTTAGAGAAGACAACGGGCACATCAGAGAGCAGCACTTTAAAGAAATTGGAGAGAACGAAAGTGAGTGAGTGAGTGAGAACAGGCTTTAACATGAGCCCCATGCTGCATGGTGTTCCTCTTCAGATTGCTTGGAACCAAACACATTATCTAAACCCAGAGGAGATGTGTCATAAAATAATGACCAGACACAACCAAATTACCCCTGTGTGAGCCCTCAGTAAGTTTACCTGCAGAAGTTTGAACCATTCTGCCAATAAATCATTTGCCTTATGAATTTGATTTTATAGTAACAGACTTCCAAATAGGTAGAAAGGGGTCCAGAGAACATTTTCTTATTAAGTAAAGAGATAACTCACAAAATTTACATCAATAAGAATTTGGTATAAAATTGTGAATTTGGTACATATACTTAAGAGTCCCAGAGCAGACTTGTTTTTGAAGCCTACAAATGATGTTTCAGGACAAGTTATTACCCCTTCCCTCTGATTCTTTGAAGTAGGGGTGCTGTTTCTGGTTTCCTTCTGACTTACCACTCTAAGAAAATAGAGGCATCGGTTTGGTGAAGGGTTCCCTAGGCTGTTCATATAGGATGAATCTCCATCATGGTATCTTTCTCTTCCCTAGCTGCTCCTCAGAACTCAGCTCTTTCCCAGGAGACCCCAGAAGACTACCCCAAAGGAAGACATGCTTTCCAGGCAGGATGGCTAAATAACTTGGTGACCAAAGTGAGTTTTAGTTTCTTCTGTGATTTTAAAATGCCTTCTTGGTGTGTGAGGACATTTTCTATCCTGGCTCTCTTAACTTCTGTGACCCCAAAGGTCCTATCAAGGACCTAAGCCTCAGTTTTTCTCCTTAACTCACCCTGCCCGTTAAGGTAGGTGAATGCCCTGTATGGGAAATGGGATCCATTGCCTTCCCTTGATATGCCTTTCCTCACTTTTTGACTTTAAGGCAGCAATATCTCATAGAGGTTAAGGAATCAACCTCCACAGCCAGATGGATCTAGGTTTGCTTCCTGATTCTGCCACTGAACCTGTGATTTGGGGCAATATATTTAACTGCTGCTAGCCTGAGTTATTCAACTCTAGTAAATAGAATATTCCTCTTAGATGATGAGGATTAAATATTATGAGATTTGTTAGCCTGGATTATAGTAAGTGATCAATAAGCTCACAGTAAGATAAACAACAGTTACTAATATTATTTTTCCTCATTAACAAGTAATTAAAGGCCATGTATTATGTGGTGTCACTGTTGATCATGAGTCTGTGTTACTTTAAGGAATAGCAACTCAGGCCACCTTAAGAGAAAGGTTCACTGTAAAAATATACATGGTCTGAAATTAATAACCAGAGTGAAATTATTATTTATAGATAATATGAATGTTTACCTGAAAAACCTAGGAAAATCAAGGGAAAAACTGTTAGAAACAATAACAGAAAATTTGACTAAAGTGACTGCTACAGAAAATGGCTTACAAAAATTAATCACTTCCTTATGTATACATAAAAATCAGATAGATGATAAAATGAAATAAAAGATTCCATTCAGAATATTACCCCCCCAAAATTTATCAGACTTGTTAGCCTGGTATACATAGTATAAATTTTGTAGTACCTTCATGCCCTGTATCATTCTGTAGGACATGAAAGAAGCCTTGAATATTATAAAACTGTCAGTTCTCCCTAGATTGTAAACTTAATGTGATTTCAAACTCCCAATACAATTTTTTAAAGAAACTTATAAAGCTTATTTGAAAAACACATAAGAGTAATTAAGAATATTTTTTTAATAAAAGGAAGAAGAGCCAAGAGGGATGGTAACCTTACCAGTTGTGAAATGTATCTAAAAGTACAGCAGTTCAACAGTATGGGTTTGGGTACCAGTTTTATTTTAAAAAGGAAGGAAGGAAGTGCTCTTATCATCATAGAGTACACAAAAATATCTTAAAATTTCAAATTATAACTGAATTTATTCTTAAGGCAAAGCTTGAAAAGGAAAACCATTCAACTCTGTGTCATCTATGTTTAAAACCTCCCTTTCTTCTTTAAGATGAAGCCTCCAGTGTATGCACTAGTGGCAATTGAAAGTGATAAATTCTACTTTATTTTCATACTTCCCTTGAGGGCCATTGAGGTATGCTCATCCATACATTGAGTGAAGGTCTTGACTAAATAACCTTTAGGGTCCTACGAAAGCTCAAGATTCTGTGATTCCTACCACCACACACGCACCTGGTGTTATCACTATCCCCTTCCTACTTGTCTTGAACCAAGTTAAGATATATTTGATGTTTTAGGAATCAATGACATTCAAAGACGTGGCTGTGGATATCACCCAGGAGGACTGGGAGCTAATGCGTCCTGTACAGAAGGAATTGTACAAGACTGTGACGTTACAGAACTACTGGAACATGGTTTCTCTGGGTAAGCATCGTCTGTGCCCACTCCTCCTCCCAGCAAACCCACCAGAGTATCTTTTCTGTCCTTGGTTGTTAAAAATGGGTTGGGCTTCTAAGTACTTTGCTAAGAATGGGGCCTACAGATGAATGTGCTCATGCCATTCGGGCACAGACATAGCTATGTTCCACTCCCTTTTCCCAAATGAAAAATCAGAAAAAACTATGAGGCACAGCTTCACAGGGCCACCACTCAGTGCCGTGCCTTGCCCACTCCCTGCCTCCCCCGTGGTCTCCATGCACATATCCTCCAGGATATCAGGAAAGTTTTATCCTGGCTCTGAAAAGGACAGGGACCTAATTCATTAGATCATGTCCATGAACTATTGTTTTCCTATAGAGATCTGTCCTTATGAATAAAAAGAAGTCAGGTAATAAAATTTTAACAACTGTTTATCTCCCAGATAAAACTCATTATATTCCTCCTGAACAGGACTTACAGTGTACAGACCAACTGTGATTCCCATATTGGAAGAACCATGGATGGTGATAAAGGAAATCCTAGAAGGCCCTAGTCCAGGTGAGAGACTAACCAGCAGATGAGATTGTTTACACTTAAGAGCCTATATTATCCTAAGTGTAGTGAGTTATATTTTTAAATATGGCCAAGTCACTTTCCACAAAGACATCCCAGCCTGTCGAAAACACTGAGCTGTTTGGCATTGCTTCCTTTACAGAGGCCATCTTCAAGAAGAGATTTTCCAAATGTCATTTTTATACCTATCCCCCGTGTCTCTCATTTTATCCTTCTCCATGACCCCTGGCTCCTGTCCCTTAGAGCTTTGTCAGGGATCAAAAATTTTAAAATACATAAAGCCAGATATATACAGACAGAAGTCTCCCACCTGTCTACCACATTCACACGGTTCCTACACCTCCCCAACACACAGCCACTGTTATTTGTTTCTAGTTCATCCTTTCAGGGATTTATTTTCCTTTGTTTGCATATAAAGCCAGTATAAAAGTATTTTTCCTCTATTTTCTGATATAAATGCTAGCATACTGTACACACTGTTTTGTACTTTGCTTTTTTTTACTTATAAGAATATCTTGATAAGTGTTCCAAATGAGTATGTAAAGAGCTTCCTTGTTCTTTTTTTAAATATCTGCAAATTTTATTTGTAGATATTGTAGACAAATTTTATTGTGCCTCATAACTTACTGAACCTATTCTCTATTGATGGACTTTTTGGTTATTCCCATTCCTTTCTTCCTCCCTAACAGCTTCATTTTAAGATTTCAAACCTGCAGAAAAGTTGCAGGAACAGTACCTTGAACACCTATATATTTTTTACCTGGAATCAGGTAAAAAAGATTATCATCATTTAGCCACTTGTGTTTTATCTCTTTACACACACACACACTTCGGTTTTGCACTGAACCACTTGAAAGTTAGTTGCAGGCATCATGACATCTCACCCCTAACTGTTTCTGCATATGTGTTCTCAGAACATGAACCTTCTCCTACATAAGCACACCATTCTCTCACTCCAAATATTTAACATTTAGACAATAATGTCAACTAATGTATAGTCAAATATTCAGATTTTCCCAACTATCCCAAAATATCCTTTATAGATATTTTTCTCCCCAGTCCAGGATCCAGTGAGGAATCACATGTTCCACTTGGTTATCTTGTGTCTTTAGTCCCTTTTAATCTAGAACTGTTCCCCAGCCTTTTCTTTTTTCTTTTTTTTTAATCTTTCATGATATTGACATTTTTTGAAAGATCCAGGCCAGGTTTTTTTGAGAATGACCCACAATCTAGATTTGCCTGATTGTTTCCTCATGATTAGATTCAGATTAAACATTTTTGCCAAGAATACTTTATAGATGTGTACTTTCCATCGCATTTCCTCAGAAGACACATAATGTTAATTAGTCTCATTAAGGGTGATGTTCAGTTTGGTTAAGGTGTTGTCTACCAAATCTCTCCATTTTAAAGGTGCATTTTTTTCCTTTGTAATTAGTAAGTAATCTGTGGATTGATACTTAGAGGCCACGTGATTATTGTATTCTCTGATAACCCTTTATTTAAGGTTTTCAGTATCCATTGACCATCCTTACTTTATTACATTGCTGGTTGCAAAATGGTGATTTTCTTTTTTTTTTTTTTTTTTTTTGTGAGGAAGATCAGCCCTGAGCTAATATCCATGCCAATCCTCCTCTTTTTGCTGAGGAAGACTGGCCCTGAGCTAACATCCATTGCCAATCTTCCTCATTTTTTTCCCTTTTTCTCCCCAAAGCCCCAGTAGATAGTTGTATATTGTAGTTGCACATCCTGCTAGTTGCTGTATGTGGGACGCCACCACAGCATGGCCAGACAAGCAGTGCGTCGGTGCGCGCCCGGGATCCGAACCTGGGCCTCCAGAAGCGGAGTGCGCACACTTAACCACTAAGCCACAGGGCGGGCCCCACGTGGTGATTTTCTAGTTCAGCCATATCTTCTTCTTCTTCTTCTTTGTTTTTTTTTTGTAAGGAAGATCAGCCCTGAGCTAACATCCATGCCAATCCTCCTCTTTTTGCTGAGGAAGACTGGCCCTGGGCTAACATCTGTGTCTGTCTTCCTCCACTTTATATGGGATGCCGCCATAGCATGGCCTGACAAGCGATGCCTTGGTGCGCGCCTGGGATCCGAACCCAGGCCGCCAGCAGCAGAGCGCGTGAACTTAACCGCTACACCATGGGGCCAGCCATATCTCCTAAATGATTAATTGCATTCTTTTGTAAAGAATAGTTGTCCCTCCTCCCACCCCATTTTTATGTCTATGTAACACTATGGACTTATAGAATTTTTAAAAATTCATTGTTAGTCCATTAATTCTAGTTTGGGGGGGGTTGTTTTTGATACTCAATTGTGCCAAATTTGGGAAATGGGAGCCTTTTTTTAAATTGAGATATAATTCACATATAACATTATATTAGTTTCAGGTATGCAACATAATGATTCTATATTTGTATACACTGCGAAATGAGCACCACAATAAATCTAGTTACCATCCATCACCATACATAGTTACAAAATTTTTTTTTCCTATGATGATAACTTTTAAGATCTGCCATCTTATCAACTTTCAAATATGCAGTACAGTATTATTAACTACAGTCGCCATGCTGTACATTACATCCCCAGGATGTGTTTATCTTATAACTGAAAGTTTGTACCTTTTGACTCCCTTCAGCCATTTCGCCCACCTCCCCACACGTGCCTCTATGAATCGTCAATCTGTTTTCTCTTTCTGTGAGCTTGGTATTTTGTTTTGCTTTGTTTGTTTTGTTTTTGTTTTTTGTGTGTGTGAGGAAGATTAGCCCTGAGCTAACATCCGTGCCCATCTTCCTCTGCTTTATATGGGACGCCGCCACAGCATGGCCTGATAAGCAGTGCGTCGGTGCACACCCAGGATCCGAACCTGTGAACCCTGGGCTGCTGAAGAGGAGTGCGCACACTTAACCACTACGCCACCGGGCTGGCCCCTGTTTGTTTTTTTGTTTTGTTTTTTCAGATTCCACATAAAAGTGAAATCATACAGTATTTATCTTTCTCTGTCTGACTGAGTGAAATAACTTAACATAATGCCCCTAAAGGTCCTTCATGCATGTAAATAGCAAGAGTCCATTCTTTTTTATGGCTGAGTAATAGTCCATTGTGCATATATACCACATCTTCTTTATCCATCCATCCATCCATGGGATCCATGGACACTTAGGTTGTTTCCATATCTTGGCTGTTGTAAATACTGCCATGAACAAGGGGGTGCATATATCTTTTCAAATTAGTGTTTTCATTTTCTTTGGATAAATACCCAGAAGTGGAATTGCTAGATCATATGGTAGTTCTATTTTTAATTTTTTGAGGAAACTCAAAACTGTTTTCCATAGTGGCTGCACCAGTTTACATTCCCACCAACAGTACAGGAGGGTTCCCTTTTCTCCACATCCTCGCCAACACTTGTTATTTCTTGTCTTTTTAATAATAGCCATTCTGACAAGTGGGAGGTGATATCTCATTGTGGTTTTGATTTCATTTTCCTGATAATTAGTGATGTTGAGCATCTTTTCATGTGCCTATTGGCCATCTGTATGTCTTCTTTGGGAAAATGTCCATTTGGGTCCTCTGCTCACTTTTTTTTTTTTTTTTTTTTTTATAATTTTATTATTTATTTTTTCCCCCAAAGCCCCAGTAGATAGTTGTATGTCATAGTTGCACATCCTTCTAGTTGCTGTATGTGGGACTCAGCCTCAGCATGGCCGGAGAAGCAGTGCGTCAGTGCGCGCCTGGGATCCCAACCCGGGCCACCAGCAGCGGAGCGCACGCACTTAACTGCTAAGCCACGGGGCCGGCCCTCTGCTCACTTTTTAATCAGATTGTTTTTTGGCTGTTGAGTTATATGAGTTCTTGATATATTTTGGATATTAATCTGTTATCAAATATATGATTTGCAAATGTTTTCTCCCATTCAGTAGGTTGCCTTTTCATTTTGTTGATAATTTCCTTTGCTGTGCAGAAACTTTTTAGTTTGATGTAGTCCCACTTGTTTATTTTTGCTTTTGTTGCGTTTGCTTTTGGAGTCAGATCCAAAAAAATCATTGCCAAGTCCAATGTCAAGGAGCTTATTGCCTGTGTTTTCTTCTAGGAGATTTATGGTTTCAAGTCCTACATTGAGGTCTTTAATTCTTTGAGTTAATTTTTGTGTATGGTGTAAAACAGTAGTCTAGTTTCATTGTTTTGCATGTGGCTGTCAAATTTTCCCCACACCATTTATTGAAGAGATTGTCCTTTCCCCATTGTATGTTCTCACTTCCAAAAATTTTCATAGATTAATTGACCATATATGTGTAGATTTATTTCTGGGCTCTCTATTCTGTTCCATTGATCTGTGTGTCTTTTTCTGCCAATACCATACTGTTTTTATTACTGTAGCTTTGTAATATAGATTAAAATCAGGGAGCTTGATGCCTTCAGCTCTGCTCTTTCTCAAGATTGCTTTGGCTATTTGAGGTCTTTGGTGGTTCCACACAGATTTTAGGATTATTGTACTATTTCTGTGAAAAATGCCATTGGAATTTTGACAGAGATTGCATTGAATGTGTAGACTGCTTTGGGTAATATGGACATTTTAGCAATATTAATTCTTCCAGTCTACGAGCACAGAATATCTTTCCATTTATTTGTGTCATCCTCAGTTTCTTTTATCAATGTCTTGTAATTTTCACTGTACAGGTCTTTTACCTCCTTGGTTAAATTTATTCCGAGGTATTTTATTCTTTTTCATGTAATTGTAAATGGGATTGTTTTCTCAATTTCTCTTTTTGATAGTTTGTTGTTAGTGTATAGAAATGTAACAGATTTTTGCATATTGGTTTTGCACCCTGCAACTTTACCAAATTCATTTATTAGTTCTAACAGTTTTTTGGTGGAGTCTTTAGGGTTTTCTATACATAGTATTATGTCATCTACAAATAGTGACAGTTTTACTTCTTTCTTTCCAATTCGGATGCCTTCTATTTCTTTTTCTTGCCTTATTGCTGTGGCTAGGACTTCCAGTACTATGTTGACTAAAAGTGGTGAGAGTGGCATTTTGTCTTGTTCCTGATCTTAGAGGAAAAGAGCTTTTCACCATTGAGTATGACGTTAGCTGCGGCCTTGTCATATATGGCATTCATTATGTTGAGGTACATTCCCTCTATACCCACTTTGTTGAGAGTTTTTATCATAAATGGATGTTGAATTTTGTCAAATGCTTTTTCTGCCTCTATTGAGATGATCATATGATTTTTATCCTTCATTTTGTTAATGTAGTTTATGATGTTGATTGATTTGCAGATGTTGAGGCATCCTTATATCCCTGGAATAAATCCCACTTGATCATGGTGTATGATCCTTTTAATGTATGGTTGAATTTGGTTTGCTAATATTTTGTTGAGGGTGTTTGCATCTATGTTCATCAGGGATATTGGCCTATAATTTTCTTTTCTTGTAGTGTCCTTGACTGGTTTGGGTATCAGGGTAATGCTTGCCTTGTAAAATGAGTTTGGAAGCATTCCTTCCTCTTCAGTTTTTGGAAGAGTTTGAGAAGGATTGGTATTAATTCTTCTTCGAATGTTTGATAGAATTCATAAGTGAAGCCATCTGGTCCTGGACTTTCGTTTGTTCGTAGGTTTTTGATTACGGATTCAGTCTCCTTACTAGTAAACGTTTTATTCAGATTTCCTATTTCTTCATGATTCTGTCTTAGAAGGTCATATGTTTCTAAGAATTTATTCATTTCTTCTACATTGTCCAATTTGTTGGCATATAATTGTTCATAGTAATCTCATGACCCTTTGTATTTCTGTGGTATCAGTTGTAACATCTATTCTTTCATTTCTGATTTTATTTATTTGAGCCCTCTCTTTTTTTCTTGGTGAATCTAGCTAAAGGTTTGTCAATTTTGCTTCTCCTATCAAAAAACCAGCTCTCAGTTTCATTGATCTTTTCTACTGTCTTTTTAAGTCTTTATTTCATTTATTTCCACTGTGGTCTTTGTTATTTCCTTCCTTCTACTAACTTTGGGCTTCATTTGTTCTTCTTTTTCTAGTTCCTTGAGGTGTAAAGTCAGATTTTTTATTTGCGATTTTTCTTGTTTCTTGAGGTAGGCCTGTATTACTATGAACTTCCCTCTTCGAACTGCTTTTGCTGCATCCCATAAATTTTGTCTTTCCATTTTCATTTGTCTCAAGGTATTTTTTGATTTCTGTTTTGATTTCTTTGTTGACCCATTGGTTGTTCAGTAGCATGTTGCTTAATCTCCACATATTTGTGATTTTTCCAGTTTTCTTCTTGTAATTGATTTCTAGTTTCATACCATTGAGGTCAGAAAGGATGCTTGGTATGATTTCAGTCTTCTTAAATTTATTAAGACTTGTTTTGTGGCCTACCATATGATCTATTCTGGAGAATGTTCCATGTGCACTTGAGAAGAATGTGTATTATGTTGCTTTTAGATGGAATGTTCTATATATATTAAGTCCATCTGGTCTAGTGTGTCATTTAAGGCTGATGTTTCCTTATTGATTTTCTGTCTGGATGATCTATCCATTGATGTAAATGGGTTATTAAAATCTACTCTTATTGTATTGCCATCTATCTCTCCCTTTAAGTCTGTTAATATTTGCTTTATATATTTAGGTGCTCCTATGTTGGGTGCATAAATATTTATAAATGTTATATCCTTTTGTTGGATTGACCCCTTTATCATTATGTAATGCCCTTCTTTGTCTTTTATCACAGTCTTTGTTTTAAAGTCTATTTTATCTAAGAATAGCTACCCCAGCTTTCTTTTTTCCATCCCTGCACTTTGTCTATGTGTGTCCTTACATCTGAAGTGAGTCTCTTGTAGACAGCATATAGATGGGTCTTGTTTTTTTGTCCATTCAGCCTCTCTCTGTCATTTGATGGGAGAATTTACTACATTTGCGTTTAAAGTAATTATTGATAGGTATGTACTTATTGCCATTTTGTTAATTGTTTTCTGGTTGTTTTGTAATTCCTCTCTTTTCCTTTCTTCTCTTGCTCTCTTCCTTTGTGGTTTGATGACTTTCTTTAGTGTTACGGTTAGATTCCTTTCTCATTATCTTTTGTGTAACTACTGAAGGTTTTTGCTTTGTGGTTACCATGAGACTTACAGATAATAACCTATATTTGTAACAGTCTATTTTATGTTGATAACAACTTAAGTTTGAACACATTCTAAAACTCTACATTTTTACTTCCCCTACCACATTTTATGTTTTTGATGTCACCATTTTATGTTTTTGGTATCACATTTTACATCTTTTTATTTTGTGTGTCCCTTAACTAATTCTTGTATAGTTATTTTTATTAGTTTTTTCATTTAACCTTCATACTAGCTTTATACATGATTAATCCACTATGTTTACTATATATTTACCTTTACCAGTGAGATTAATTCTTTCATATGTTTTCTTGTTACTAAATAGCACCCTTTCTTTTCACCTTAAAGTCCCTTTACCTTTTCTTATAAGGGCAGTTTAGTGGGGATGAACTCCTTTAGCTTTTGCTTGTCTGGAAAGCTGTTTATCTCTCCTTCAGTTCTAAATGACTTTGCTGGGTAGAGTATTCTTGGTTGAAGTTTTTTCCTTTCAGCACTTTAAATATATTGTGCCACTCCCTTCTGGCCTGAGAAGTTTCTGCTGAAAAATCTGCCTATAGTCTTATGGGGGTTCCTTGTACATAACAAGTTGTTTTTCTCTCACTGCTTTTAAGATTCTCTCTTTATCTTTATTTTTTGACATTTTGATTATAATGTATCTTGGTGGGGATCTCTTTCAGTTCATCTTATTTGGAACTCTCTGGGCTTCCTGGATCTGAATGTCTGTTTCCTTCCCCAGCTTAGGGAAGTTTTCAGCCATTATTTCTTCAAATAAGTTTTCTGTCCCTTTGTCTCTCTCTTCTCCTTCTGGAACTCCTATAATGCAAATGCTTGATGTTGTGCCATAAGTCCCTTAAGCTATCTTCACTTTTTTGAGTTCTTTTTTCTTTTTGCTGCTCTGTTTGAGTGAGTTCCACTGCCTTGTCTTTGAGATCACTCATCCTTTCTTCTGCTTCGTTTAGTCTGCCATTGAACCCCTCTAGTGTATTTTTCAATTCAGGTATTATATTCTTCAGCTCTATGACTTCTGTTTGGTACTTTTTTATATTTTTTGTCTCTTTATTGTGGTTTTCACTGCGTTCATCCATTCTTTTCCCAATGTCAGTGAGCATCTTTATGACCATTACTTTGAACTCTTTATCAGGTTAATTATGTATCTCCATTTCATTAAGGGTTTTTTCTGAGGTTTTATCTTTTTTTGTTGTTTGGGACATATTCCTCTGTCTCCTTATTTTGCTTGATTCTCTGTGTTTGTTTCTGTGTATTAGGCAAAACAGCTAGTCCTCCCAGCCTTGAAGGAGTGGCCTCACGTAGGAGATGAACCTCATCATTCATCCTTGCCCTAGCTCTTAGTTGTCTCTTGAACCTTTGTGATTGTCCAAGCAGCCTGATTTATTTTTAATAGCTCTAGTTGTTGAGGGTGTGCCAAGACCTGTCAGTGTTCCCGAGGGAGGCATCTCAGTCAGCACCTAGTTCCAGGCTGACCGGAAGCCAGACCCTCAGGTCGCAGCTATATATGTGTATATATACAAATATATACAGTCCCATGGGACCACAATTGTAAACGCTGCTGGCCTCCAGACCAAGCGATCTGGAGGTATCTCCTATACAACAATTGCAAAAACTTGGGCTCCAGATTAGTGTGTAAGCTGCTTTCTAGGAGGTGCCGATGAGCTGTTGCAAGGCAGAGGCAGAGTGCAAAGATGGCATACCCTGTCCTACCTTCCCTAATAGCACTTCTGTAGTCTCTGGATATGTGGCAAACCTGAAGCCTGCCCTCAGGCTGAATGCAGCTCCTAGACAAGTCAATAGGCCTTTCACAGAAAGACTGGGAGTATGTTTTAGTCTGCTGTCTGTGCAGTGTTCTGCGGGTGATAGCCTGCCAAGAATTGTCTCCAATTATTACAGTCTTGTGGGACCCAAGAACACAGGCCCCGCTGGCCACCAGAGCCAGGCGACCAAGGAACGTCCCCTGTGTGGCAGCTGAAAAACCGGGGCACCAGACGCGTGTAAGAACTCCCCTCCAAAACACACTGGCACTCTGGAGCACAGGAGAGGGAGAGCGTAAAGATAGTGCCTGCCTTTTGAGGTCTCTGGAAGGGATTCCAGTCAGTCCTTAGGTCTGTAATTAGTAGCCTGTCCCTCAGGCTGCAGCTGTGATGATAAGCTTATAGGTCTCTCTCACAGAGACTGGGCTCCTGAGTCTGTTCCCTCTTACTGTGCCCTGAGATAGTAGCTGTTTAAGAACTATTTCTCTGTTGGTTATAGTCTTGTAGGACCTGTGAGCGCAAGCCCTGCTGGCCTCCAGAGCCAAGTGATGTAGAGGTGTGCCCTGGCAGCAGTTGCAAAAATCAGGGCACCAGACAAGGTATAAGCTCCTTTCTGGAAGATAGCAGGAAGCTGGAGTGAGGCAGAGGGAAAGCACCAAGATTGCGTCCACTGGACTCTGTTTCCTGAGAGCACCTCTGTAGGCCTCTAGGAGTATGCCAGACCAAGAATCTGCCCCTCGGGCCAGAGCTCCTGGACAGGCATGTAGACCTCCTTCTCAGAAAGACTAGGGGTATGTTTCAGTCTGCTGTCTGTGCAGTCCCTGGGGATGGTAGTCTGCCAAGAACTGTCTCTTCAATTGTTATAGTCACATGGGTCCCAGGAACACAGGTTCCCCTGGCCTCCAGAGCCAGGCGCTCAAGGTGTGTCCCCTGGGCTGCCACTGCAAACACTGGGGCACCAGACATGAGTAAAACCTCCTTTCTGGGAGATACTGGCACCATGGAGCATGGCAGATGGAGAGCACAAGGACGGCGCCCATTGGCTTTAGTTAGGCAGAGGGAGAGTGCAGGAATGGCACATGTCTGCCAGCTTTAGCAAGGCAGAGGGAGAGCACAAAAATGGCACCCACCAGCGCCTCTGTCCCCGGAGAGAATCTCAATGGTCCCCTGCCCCTCCAGTAGATGCTTTAAGATTAGCAAATGAATCTCCTTCACGTATAGCCTGGGCACTTTCCAAACTGCTGCCTCTGCACTGGGCCCTGGGGCAAATGAGTCTGTGCATGAGCCCTTCAAGAGCAGTCTCTCAGTTCGCTACAACCCCCAGGTCTTGTGGACGCGAGCCCCATTGGTTTTCAAAGCCAGACGTCTTGAGGACTTATCTGTCAGGTGCAGGTCTTAAGGGCTGGGTTGCCTGATGTGATGTACCAACCCTTTGCTCCTCAGGGACAAGCTCGGATTTGTGAGATCCCTTCCAATTGTGGGTCGCCGTGCTAGGGTGGGGTTTTTGGTGAAACCGTGTCTCAGCCTTTCCTACCCACCTTGATGTGGCCCTTTTCTCCTTTGATGTGAAGCAGCTCTTCAGTTAGTTTTCAAGTCTTTTTCAGAGGGAATTGTTCCAGATGTAGCTGTAGATTCAGTGTGTCTATGGGAAGAGGTGAGTTCAGAATCTTCCTACATCACCATCTTGGACCACCTCAGTAGGAGCCTTCCAAACCAAGTCCAGTGAACTTTTGAGATGTCCCCATTTGTCTTTGAGCATTTCCTTGCTTTCTGGCACAGGATGTTCTTTAGGCTCACCTTGTGCCTACCTTAGACCTGGAATTTCTCTAAGAAACTGTCGTTCATTTTAATGGGGAATAAGTACTTAGAAACCAGGATCTGGGCAGTGAGTATACTCACTACCATGGGTACCATTGCTTTTAGATCTGTTCAGTGGATAGAGCTGGGAAAAAAATATATATATATATATATATGTGTGTGTGTGTATGTATGTATGTAGTTTTTTTTTTAATCATGAGTTCAAAGTGATAACTCTAATTCAAATCCAACATTACAAGGATGTTCCATTTTGTTTTTTTGTTTTGTTTTGTTTTTTTTATAATTTTTTCCCCCCCAAAGCCCCAGTAGATAGTTGTATGTCATAGCTGCACGTCCTTCTAGTTGCTGTACGTGGGAAGCGGCCTCAGCATGGCCAGAGAAGCAGTGCATCAGTGCGCACCCGGGATCTGAACCCGGGCCACCAGCAGCGGAGCGCACTCACTTAACCACTAAGCCATGGGGCCCCGGCCTGGATATTCCATTTTGTACCTTACATATTTCATTTTGTATTTCCTTTCCCATACAATGAGTAACCTGGTTCCCAACAACATTAGTATATTTATTCACTTGCTCTATCATATAGTACACACAAAAATGGTTTCAGAATTATATCAGTATCACTACTAATAAACTAGGTACAGTTAGAAATTTCTTGAAGTTTTGTCCTTAGAATATATTCCACTAAAGGTATACAGAATTCTGGGCTCAAAAGTTAGTTGAATTCTTTCCTTCTGGATATCTTAATAGTTTGATATACAGTTAAGGTTGTTCAATTCCATTTGTGTTCAATTTTAATGTTTTCTTGTTTTTTTATTTTTTATCTAATTTTATGTTTTTGAGTATGTAAAAACATTAACATGGTTCAGAAGTCAAAACTCTATTACATAGAAAGGTATCCACTCCCACCCTTCTGCCTGTCCCCATCCACCCCCTGTAGGTAACCATGTTCATTTGTTCCTGGTTTATTCTTCCTGTGTTTCTCTTTGCAGAAATAAATCATACATATATTTTTATATCTCCCTTTTTATACAAAAGTAGTACACTACACTCCTTTGCATTTTGCTTTTCTATTTCTTTTATTGTAAGACACTGACATATCTTACAATGTGGATCCTAGAATACAGCATTAACAGTAAATTAAACAATAATGACAGAATATAATATGCCACCTTAGAGTGAACTGTTTCACTTTTTTAAACTTTATCTCATTTTTAAACTTCATCTTTCTTTAACTTTATCTGGTCATTAGGTATTTTAAGGGTCATAGTACTTGAAAAGCTAATTCTTCTCACAATTTATGGCCTTATTTGCCTTAGTTGGCAGAATGACACAAAATACACGTATAGCACACTAAATTCTTGGGGAATGATTTCAGCACACTCTCAACACTGAGAAAACATACATGGCATAATGGAAGTAAGCCTGGACTAGAGTCAGGATAGTCCTCTGGGAGGGACTGCCAGTCTGGGACCACTGTAAGTTGACTTCTCAGCATGAGGAATTTTTTACATCATTCAGGTAGCATGAATTAGGACTGTAAATCCACAGGAGGGGGCAGTTTATGCTTAGGTATTTTGAAGGCAGATTTTTCTCCCACCAAAGAGCACCAAGACAGAAAGGCAAGTTCCTTTTTTCCTTTGTAGAGATGAGATTTTGGGGGGTTTGTTTGTTTTTCTAGCCTGTCCTTATACAGAGTGTAATAGTGTCAGCCTCCTTCCTTGGTTGGGCTCCAGACTTTGGCTTCTGTCCCCTGAGCCCCTTGCACCGTCAGAATGGAAGCTTAAGGAGGATTGAGGAGTTATCGCAACAGGATTGAGGAGTTATCTCAGGCAGCCAGCTTCAACTCTTGCTAACTTTCTGTCTTCTTGCTTTTACTTGATTTTTGACCTCTGAGGATTTTACTTTCTTATCAGCTCAGAGATACATAATAAGTTGAACTTTTGCTTAGGATATCTAATCAGTCATGCTTCAGGAAATGGGAACTTTGATAATTCACCCAGATAGAGTGGTAGTATTGGTCTTCCATGGCCATTCCTGTCTCAGAACTTCTATAGTTCCTTATATTTATAGAGGACCTATCCATTCTTTCAGGTTCAACTCAAGTCATACCCTCCCCCTCAAAGCTTTCTTTTTTTTTTTTTTAATAATTTTTATTTATTTTTTTTTCCCCCAAAGCCCCAGTAGATAGTTGTATGTCATAGCTGCACATCCTTCTAGTTGCTGTATGTGGGACGCGACCTCAGCATGGCCGGAGAAGCGGTGTGTCAGTGCATGCCCGGGATCGAACCCAGGCCGCCAGCAGCGGAGCGCATGCACTTAACCGCTAAGCCACAGGGCCGGCCCTCAAAGCTTTCCTTGATGACCTGAGTCAACACTCATCTCTTTTATTAGGAATATTATACCACTGTTTGGCCCTGCTGACCAACAGATTCTGCTAACCAATCCTTTCTGGTTAATTATATGCACATATTTAAGCTTTAGTGATTAATGATTTCAATTTCTAATAAACTGATTGGTTTAAATTGTATGCTTGTCGTAGCAATTTCATGGTCATCATTCCAACTTGTTACTTAAAGCTTCTTGATTATAACTCTGGTACTTTTCAGATATATGGAACAGTCTGTCATAGACTGATTCTGATTACATAGAAGTTAAACTCAGCTTCTGGTCCTGTCTCACCTTTTTTGTGTGTATATACACACCTACCTCTACAATCCATTAACAGTCTCATTTTGGTTTTTTAGGGGCGAGTAACAAATCCTGGTTTGAGGAAGGAGTTTTTAATTTTTTTCTTCTATAAAATTAATAGAACTACATTTTTAGTACTTAATAGCAATAAAAGTAATATAGCCAATTTATTGAAAATTTAAAAATATTTTTAAAAAGCTATAATCTGATTGTTAGCATTTTGATAATATTTGTCTAGTTCTAATGAGTCTTCATGCTAGTTATGATACTGTTTTTTCCATTTAACATTACTCCTAAGCATTTTCTAGTGTCAACTCTGATTTTTGGATTTGAATCAAAATAATAAAAGTAGTTTGTAAATTCAAGCAGTACAAGGAAGCAAAATGAAATATGTCTCCCTCTCCTCACCTGTTACCAGGACCTTCTCCCCTTAGATTACCACTGCCTGTGTGTATGTGTATATATGTGTATGTGTATCTACAATACATATAGCATATCTTTATACAGATGGCATCTTACTCTGCATACTGTTATATACCTCTTTTTTCACTTAATATGTCCTGTACACCTTTTCATACCAATGTACATTTTTATCATTATCAATATTCCATTGTCCCCTAGGCCAACTAGTCCTTTATTGATGGATGATCCTGTTGAATGGATATATTTACAAAGTTATTATACTTTGATCTGCATCTTAGAAAGTTTCTGAACTACCTGGTACCATTTTTGCTACATTATAAACTCCAGGGCTGGCCCCGTGGCTTAGTGGTTACGTGTGCGCGCTCCACTACTGGTGGCCTGGGTTCAGATCCCGGGTGCGCACCGACGCACCGCTTCTCCAGCCATGCTGAGGCTGCGTCCCACATACAGCAACTAGAAGGATGTGCAACTATGACATACAACTGTCTACTGGGGCTTTGGGGAAAAAAAAGGAGGAGGATTGGCAATATATGTTAGCTCAGAGCCGGTCTTCCTCAGCAAAAAGAGGAGGATTAGCATGGATGTTAGCTCAGGGCTGATCTTCCTCACAAAAAATAAATAAATAAAAAAAATAAACTCCATATTTGATTATATTTTATTATATAATTCTTAACATTTGCAAGTTCTGTGTTTCCCACCTGACTTCAAAGGAGAAAGGTATTGTAACTTAAATTTGTTTTAAACCTTCATAATGAAAACATAACAGGCATCACAAAGACATACATGATTGCTTTGCAGCCAGGTTTGGGGTCAAAGTTTGTTTGTTTTGTTTGTATATATGTGTGCTTTCATTTGAGTTCACCTTTACAACAAGTTATTGTCATTTATTTTACCAAATCAGTTTCTGAAGGAAATACAAAAGAAGCATAAGCCATTTCCAGAGTTTACGTCTAGGTTGGAAATACAAGAAATGCACAGGGCCAGCCCGGTGGCACAGTGGTTAAGTGCGGGCACTCCGCTGCAGTGGCCCGGGGTTTAGATCCCGGGCGCACACCAACACGCCACTTGTCAAGCCACGCTGTGGCAGCGTCCCATATAAAGTGGAGAAAGATGGGCACAGATGTTAGCCCAGGGCCAGTCTTCCTCAGCAAAAAGAGGACTGGCATCGGATGTTAGCTCAGGGCTGATCCTCCTCACAAAAAAAAAAAAGAAATGCACAAAATTGTGAAATAATACTATAAGGCCAAGTTTTGTCACAGCTCCAATATTATATTAGGTTGAACCATTAGAAACTGCTGATATTCAGACATACTGACCTACAGAAAAGGCAATTTCATATGATTCAACCTATTCTGTACTGTAGGATTCTAAGGAGAGAGGAACATGAGCTGGGCCATGAACATCTTTTTTAATAGGTGGAGACGGTAGCATAAGAGAAGGCCTAGAGTCTGGAATTAGCATGGCACCTGTAGAAGATGATGAGGAAGTACTTTTGAGTTATGTAGATAACTTTGAACTTTAAGTTAAGCTGAATATGAGGTGTGGCAGAAGATATAGTAGAATAGAAAGGCTAGATTATTTTGGGACTGAAGGCCAAGTGGAGGTATTTTGAACTTTATTTTTCTCTTTCTTGAACTTTTGTCCGTTAAGCCACTGATCCTCAAACTTGAGTGTGCATCAAAAACTCCTAGACGGCTTGCTAAAACAGATTGCTCAGCCCCACTCCCAAAGTTTCAGATTCAGTATGTCTGGGTGGGCCCCAATAATTTAACATAGTCCCAGGTAATAGTGATGTTCTGCCACTGGTCTGGGGACTGTACCTTCGAGAACCATTGCTTTAGGCTATAGAAGAATTACTAAACATATTTAAGCATGGAAAGCACTCCATGAAATTGCTTTTCAATATTATGTAGGATTGTGCAGAGTAGATTGGAAGAATGGGTGATGACATGAGTATGCCTACTTTATGATTATTATATAAGCTATAATCTATGTAAGTAATTATGTAATTAAAGTCATCCCAAGTTATCCCACACAGTCTTCACTGTTTTCACTTCTCTTAGCTCTGTCATCTGACCTAACCTATTTTATTTACTGTGTGTCCATGTCAAATAGTAAGAAGCGTCTCCTTTTTCAACAATTTAGTCTCCTGTTTTTTTTCCCTTTTATTCTCCTTTCCCAAGCGTTAAGGACCATGTTATCAGGTTGTCAGAGACATAGTCTTTTTAGGCATTTTACTCATGTTCATTATTTTGTTTCTGTTTTGGCAGTTTCCTTTCTCCAAATAGAGAAAAACTTTTTATATTCTTTTTATTTCAGAATGGGAAACAAAAGCCCAAGAGTGTACTCCAGCTAAAAATATTTCTAAACTCACAAAGGATGGAACCAGGACCATCAAATTGGAAGAACCATATGACTATGATGACAGGTTAGAGAGGCGAGCAACAGATACTTTCAGGAAAATTCCCACTAATGAAAGAGATTTCAGTTTAAAGTCAGTCCTTTCACAAGAAGATGATCCTACAGAAGAGTATCTTAGTAAATATGATATATATAGAAATAATTTTGAAAAGCATTCAAACCTAATTATACAGTTTGGTACCCAATCAGATAATAAAACTTCTGTGTATAACGAAGGCAGGGCAACCTTCAGTCATGTCTCATATGGTATTGTACATAGGAAAATACTTCCTGGAGAGAAGCCTTATAAATGTAATGTGTGTGGGAAAAAGTTTAGGAAATACCCATCCCTCCTGAAACACCAAAGTAGCCATGCCAAAGAGAAATCTTATGAATGTGAAGAATGTGGGAAAGAGTTTAGGCACATCTCATCCCTTATTGCACATCAGAGAATGCATACTGGAGAAAAACCATATGAATGCCACCAGTGTGGTAAAGCCTTCAGCCAGCGCGCACATCTTACTATCCATCAGAGAATTCATACGGGAGAGAAACCCTATAAGTGTGACGACTGCGGGAAAGACTTTAGTCAGCGTGCACACCTTACCATACATCAAAGGACACATACTGGAGAGAAACCATATAAATGCTTGGAATGCGGTAAAACCTTCAGCCACAGTTCATCACTGATTAATCATCAGAGAGTTCATACTGGAGAAAAACCTTATATATGCAACGAATGTGGGAAAACTTTCAGTCAGAGTACACACCTTCTTCAACATCAAAAAATACATACTGGAAAGAAACCATATAAATGCAATGAGTGTTGGAAAGTGTTTAGTCAGAGTACTTACCTTATTCGACATCAGAGAATCCATTCTGGAGAGAAGTGTTATAAATGTAATGAATGTGGAAAAGCCTTTGCTCATTCCTCAACTCTTATTCAACATCAAACTACTCACACTGGAGAGAAATCCTATATATGTAACATATGTGGGAAAGCCTTCAGCCAGAGTGCAAATCTTACTCAACATCATAGAACACATACTGGAGAGAAACCATATAAATGCAGTGTGTGTGGGAAAGCATTCAGCCAGAGTGTACACCTTACTCAACATCAGAGGATTCATAATGGAGAAAAACCCTTCAAATGCAACATATGTGGGAAAGCATATAGACAGGGTGCAAATCTTACTCAGCATCAAAGGATTCATACCGGAGAGAAACCCTATAAATGTAATGAATGCGGGAAAGCTTTTATTTATTCCTCATCACTTAATCAACATCAGAGAACTCATACTGGAGAAAGACCCTATAAATGTAATGAATGTGATAAAGATTTTAGCCAGAGAACATGCCTTATTCAACACCAGAGAATTCACACAGGAGAGAAGCCCTACGCATGCCGTATATGTGGTAAAACCTTCACCCAGAGTACAAACCTCATTCAGCATCAGCGTGTTCATACAGGTGCCAAACATCGTAACTAACATGTGGGAGACTTCATTTAGGTTTTACAACTTAATCATTTAAATTTTATTTTATATGCTTTGTGTTAAAACATTATTCAAAAGAAACCCAAAAGAAGTGCAATATATGTTAGATATCACACAGCAGAAGTATCAGAATTAGTAACATGGATATAACCTATTTAAATTTAATGTGAAATTTAAAAAGAAAACTTCATTCACTTCTCAACCTTTATTTGATGTCAGTTTAATTCATTCCAGAAAGAAACCCTATGAAAGTAAGAGTACTCAAAAACCTATAACTCAGCAACTTTTACTGTATTTATTTCAAGTACTTCTTAATGAGGCCTTATGAGTGAAACTTGGGAAAGCTTCGATCAAGTAGCGATTTCACACTAGAGAGTAATCCTGGGATGACAGGAAAGAAAAGGCTGCTTTCAGGCTCAGATATCATCCCAGCTGTGAAGCCTTAAATACGTAAAGGGTCCCCTCCCCCTTTTTACTTCCCTGTTCCCATTATGTCATAACTGCCAATGTGGAACCAGTAGGTTTGCCAGAAATGTTGAAAGTATCTTAAATACTTCTGTGTGACCACTGTTTAATTACCTTTTCCTTTAAATACTGAAATATTAAGGGAAGAGAAGCTTAGTGAAAGATCTGGTAGGAAAGAGAAACTAATGTGTATATAACTCTTAGACGTGTACAAATTTAGTTAAATGCAGAAATTAAACACTCAAGCTTAATTTAATCTTTAAAACATATTAACCTTAGTTTCACTAGGTTTTGACATGTGTGTCATCCTGAAGGAAAAAATAAGAATACAATTCCCATTTTTCTCACCTGACTCCTAAATTCATAATTTAAGGTTCCCTTTTGACTGTTTTACTGTAGGAAGTCCATTTCTTCCATTGAAACACATGTCTCTTGAGTGCCTACTGTGCTCAGGCCCACATTTTCTAATTGGATCCTTTCAGGGCTTCTTATAGTGCTGCAAGTCACAGCCAATGTAAGCAACAGAAAGCTTTCTCAAGTAAAGAAAGATAAAGAACATGGTCTTAATTACTGTGTCATGGAATGAGCCTAAGAAACCTGCTAAAATGGGTTGCCAGATGGGACCCTGTGCCCCAAGACAAGGAATTAATGAAAGCAGCTACCTAAATAGTGTGAGAATAAGTAAATAATGGAAAATAGCTTTGAGTTCACTGCAGAAAGTAGGTCAGGGAAAAAATCAAGGTGAAGACTTGAAAGAATATACATAGGTAACTGTTATAACATGACGTTATTGGACTTGGTTTACCTAAGAAAATAAGAGTGACTAATTGAATAAAACAAAATTCAGCCTGTTGTTTATATGAAGAAACTAAAAATGAAATGACTGATTTTAAAGGAATAATTAGAATTGGTACTTCTTCATACTTTTAAGTAAAATGGGATTACTCTTAAAATAGGAAAAATTTTCAGTGGAAAAAGCATTGATGCAGAAACTATCATTGATGCAGATAATAAACTGAGTTTGTGGGGTCCTAAACAGCATAAAAGGAAAACTAGCAGAAATACAAATAGAAATAGGTAAAAATACTACAGCAATCCCCCCTTATCCGTGGTTTTGCTTTCTACAGTTTTAGTTGCCTACAGTCAGCCACAGTCCAAAATTATTAAATGGAAAATTCCAGAAATAAACAATTCATAAGTTTTAAATTGCACGCTGCCTGAGTAGTGTGATGAAATCTTGTTGCCGTCCCCCTCCATCCCACCTGGGACGTGAATCATCCCATTTGGTGGATCCCCAACCATCGATGACATCATGGCTCAATGATCGTTCTGACGCATCACAAGGTCAGCAGTAGCCTAACACTGTCACAATGCCTCCGTCATTCACCTCACTTCATCTCTTCAGATAAGCATTGTGTCGTCTCACATCATTACAAGAAGGGTGAGTACAATACAATCAAATATGTAGAGAAAGACCACATTCACATAACTTTTATTATAGTATATTTTAATTGTTCTATTTTATTATTGTTAATCTCACTGTGCCTAAATTGTAACCTTTATCATAGGCACATATATATAGGAAAAAAACAATAGTACATATAGCTTTCAGTACTATCTGCAATTTCAGGCATCCACTGGGGGTCTTGGAACGTAACCCCTGTGAATAAGGGGGGACTGCTGTACTGTATTTAATATCCACAGCATTCCACTATCAGAATATAAGACCATATTCTGAGAGCTGAGATTCTATCTTGCTCTTGTTTCTTCAGTGCCTTGCATATGGTGGTCACTATATGTTGGTTGAATTAATGAATAAATAAGTAGGTAAATTAGAGTTAAGTAATAAGGTAAAATTAACATATGGAGTGAAATTGGTAGAATTTAAAATTCTTTTGTGCATACATACAAAAAAATATAAATATTGGTGATTTACTGGGTAATAGGAACTACTAAAAAATGATGAAGCAGAATCCCCAAATCTTAACAATGGGGATATTCCTAAAGAAATCATGGGACATCTTTGCACAGGAAATTTTCCTGAGCGAGATGAGGAAAAACTGATATAAATCCTGGTGCCATACATATCAGTTTGAGCACGTATTGACCATGCAGCTTCATTTGGACATTACTGTTCTTATAAACATCCTCCAAACCCAAACAGGTGCTGAAGGGAAGACCTGGGTGCTAGCATCTTAAAGGCTTTCTTGTTGAGTGTTTTCTTCAAGAAGTTGCTTTCCCTTGTCCTCACATTAGTTAACCTTGATGTCATGAAATCATCATTCACAAAGTGCAGATTGTCTCCAGGTTGCATAATACTCAAATTATGCATATGCCATAGTTATGATGTTAAAAAATAACCGTTGTATTTAAGATGCAGTTTTTGTAATGCCACTTCATAGCTTAAACACCACTTTTTTCTCCTGGCGTGAATGTGTGGAGTATTCAGAGTCCATAGCGCCTTTCTTTGAATTCATTTGTATTTCCTGCCTTTGTGTGTTTTATGTAAATAACGCATTTATAAAGTCTTCCACTAATACACTGAGGCAATTAATGCCCTTATAAAATGATAGTATAATAATAATAGTGGAGAATCCTAGATTTTTCTGTATTTTTCCCCCTTTTATAGTTGTCTGACCCACAATTCAGGTTTTTTAGCAGATAGTCTTATTTTCCACAATTTTTTATTATGAAAATGTTCAAATATACAGAAAAGTTAAAGAATAATAAAACGAACTGTATATCCACCACCTAGATTAAAATTAACATTTTGCCATATGTTTTACTGAACAATTAGAAAGTAACTTACAGACATGACATTTTACCCCTAAAAACTTACGTATGCATCTCATAAAAATAAAGACACTCTTTTATGTAGCCACACTACCATTACATACCTCAAAAATGAACAGTAATTCCCTGATATCTAATGCTTATTAGTCCATGTTAAGTTTTCCCTGTTGATCCAGTCAAGTTTCACATATTACATTTGATTATGTCTGTCTCTTCTATCTAGAACAGTCTCCCACCTTTGAATTTTTTGCAGGACTTTTTTTTTTAATAGAGCAGGTCAGTGGTAGAATGTCTCACATTCAGGATTTATCTGGTTGTTTACATGTGGTCTGTTTATCTTGTTCCTGTATCCCCTGTAGTTTCTATAAATTAGCAGTTAGAGCCAAACACTTGATGGATTCAGGTTAAACATTTTTAACAGTTCACAGATGTATTTCATATTGTATCACATCAAAAGTCTCAATATATGGTTGACTCACTATCAGCGATGCAAAATTTGATCACTCGATTGAAGTGGTAACCACCATATCTTCTTAACGTAAAGGTATGTTTTCCTGTTGCAATTAAATAATCTGTGGACTGACACTTCAGGAGCATATGGATGGCCTATTTACCAACAACCTTTCACCTGGTGATTTTGGTATTCAATGATGATGATCCTTGCCTGAATCAATTATTTCATCAAGATTTGCAAAATGGCGATTTTCTAGTTCTGTTACTCTTTCTACATTTACTGACGGGCATTCTGTAAGGAAGAGCTTTCCTTCATCAACTGGGAATGCACTAGAGGCAGGGTTGTGCTCAATTCTTTTCCCTTAATTACCAGTTTTCAGAGTAAGGAGTTGGTAGTGATGACAGATGATTCAATGTGTTACAATCAATTATGATCATTGTTTCTGATGCTCAGATTATCCCAGATTTGGCCAGACGGAACCCTTGAAGTAGCTCTTAACGTCTTTTGACATTCCCTCTCTAGTCTTTGGGCACTTAAATTGCCTTCCAACACAGGATATCTCAGGTTCACCTTGCACTTTCAATGCTCCACATATGGAATGAGCCATTTCTCCAGGAATCCCTGGCTCTTTTTAATAGGCAACTATTTAGAAACCAAGATCTGGGCACTAGGCATGCTCATTGCTACTGGGGTATCATTAGCAAGTAGCCTTTGACTCTTTTTACAACCATTCAATTTAGTCTCCATAAAGACAACTCTTTGCACCAATTTCATCAGTTACATAATATCTAATTTTGTAATGGGAACTATAATTACATACTGGGACAGACTAATTTAGGAGCAAACAACTAAGTCTTGTTAAGCCTACAACTAAACTGAAGAGAACAGAAGTGTTACGTATACTAGAAAGCAGCAAACTTAACCACAAGAGGTCTTGTGCCAAGGCTATCAGCAGATTTTACAGAGGAAGGGAGCTTCTCAGTTAATCTGGCAATTGGGTTAAGTAGAGAGCAGTTAAGAGAGCAACTAAATGCATGATACATACTATATTGTGTTTTAACTATTACATATCTTGATAATTTACTGTATAAGCTAATCACACACCTTTCCCATCACATTCCTTAAGGCAAATTTCTGATCTAAATTTGAACTGAGGGTCTGTTTCATGCAAATCTAAGTGCTAGTTTTTCTTGCTAAACTTTTATTTGGTGCTTAAAACATTAAGGCTATTAGATTTCATTCTTTGACTATCTTTTGCTATCAATTTACTTGCATGTGCCTGTAAATGTAATTAGGCCTCTATTTCTGTTATTCTCCTCAGGACTCTATATTTCACTATAATTATTAGACCCTTAGAAACTGTAGCCATTAAAAATGGCAAGCATGTGCACTACAGTGATATGTATAAATATGTGTGTAGCTTGTAAGCAACATTGAGTCCTCTGGATGGATGGGGAAAGTGATGCCCCTGATGCTGAAGTGTCTTGCCTGAGGTCATATAGTCATACAGTGACAGAATAAGAATTGGAACCCATGGCTCCAGCACTTAGTTGAGTTCTTCCTGTAAAATAATGTTAAATGAAAATTCAGAGCACAAAAAGTATGTACCTACAATTTTATAAAATAATGTATTTTGATGAGATTAGAGCATTGAAAGTTTTTTATTTGTTTTGTCTTCCCTCCCATAGAGTTCCTTAAATTCAAATCTTTAAATGAGAATAGCCCAACAAAGGATGCACTCCCCGACTCCACTCCAATTTTGGTCTCCCACCCAGATCTTTCTCAAGTCAGAACCACATAGTCATTGATCACCTGGAACTATCTCAAAAGTGCCTTAAGTGGTTTAATTTAAAACTGAATTGTTTTCACCCCAAAACCTCTTTTTTAATTCACTGTAACTTTGACAGGGAAGCTAGAAGCCACTCTCTTCTTCACCAGTAGTTGTTTTAGTCCTATTGGTTTTACCTTCTATATATTCCAGTTCATTCTCTCTTCTCTATCCCCACTGCCACTACCTCTTTTCCAGCTTTTAATCAGCTCTCATTTAGATTATTTCAGACCCAGGTAAGTGTTCACCCTGCCCCTGACCTCACCCCTTTCAATGTATCTTCTGCACTATTGGCCAAAGTCATCTGAAAACATCTCACTAGGACCACCACGTACAGCTGTACAGCTTGAGTAGTGAATAACCATACAAGGTGGCCCTGCATTTGACCATGTCACAGTTTGCTTTGGTATCTTCTCATTGTCAACAGCAAATGGATCTCACTCTTAGCCACACACAGAATGACCTGGGGAGCTTTTAGAATTACCAATGCCAGGGCCCCACTTCCAGGAATACTGGTTTATTTCATTTGGGATGGGGCCTGGTTATCAGTATTTCTTCAACTCCCTGGGTGGTTCTGATGTTCTAAAGTGGAGCAAGGGCAGAAGCAGGGAGACCAGTTAGGAAGCTATCACAGTAATTCAGATGAGAAATAGTGGTGGTCACAGGAGAGGTAGTGAGAAGTGACTCAACCCTGGATATATTTTGAAGGTAGAGTCTATAGAACTTCCTTATGAATTGGATTGGGAAGTGAGACAGAGGAATCAAGGATGACTGTCTCAGGGCTGGCCCAGTGGCATAGTGGTTAAGTTCACGCACTCTGCTTCGGCAGCCCGGGGTTTGTGGGTTCAGATCCCAGGCACGGACCTACACATTGCTCATCAAGCCATGCTGTGGTGGCGTCCCACATACAAAATAGAGGAGGATTGGCACAGATGTTAGCTCAGGGCCAATCTTCCTCACCAAAAAAAAAAAAAAAAAGAAAAAGAAAAAAGATGACTGTCTCTCCTACTGGAGAATGTGCTCCTACAAGGCAGAGACTATGTCATTCATTTCTGTATCTCCTATACCCAGCACAGCACCTGGCACATAGTAAGCCCTCAGTAAATGTTTGATTAATGCATCTCTGCAGGAACTTTTGCACAAAAATCAAGATTGTATTCTCTAAAAAAAATTATTTTACATGTCTGTCCAGAACTGTGAAAGGTCTGGGATTTTACCCAACTTACTAGCTAATAAACTAGCCTGTTATTATTTCATAGATGCTGTCAGAAGACATGAGATTCCTAGTTCATAGACAAAGAACTCGATTACTCATGGCAAAAGCAGTTGCCAGACTTCACATGTGAGCCAATTACCCATGGCCCCCGCCCCCAAGTTGCAAGAAAGGGACAGAGGTGGGCCTAGATGGATTCCAGCACAAACAGTGGGCTGCATTACAGGAAAGCAACATTGAGCTTGGGGGAATCACTACTTTTATAGTGAACTGGTAACAAGCATGGGAATCACTGATTTTATAGTGAACTGGTAGCAAGCATGCTCTTTGACCTGGGGAGACACTGACTCTGTATTTGCTTGCTGTTTTACAACCTTGAGAAATGGCCCAGGTAAAGAACAGATAAAACCTTGCATTCTTGGCATACCCAGCATGAACACGTAGGGATGCTCAGGGCCCATGGCATACTGCCTCTCCCAATAGTGTCTTTTCTAGTGTCGAACACTGGAAATTTCCCACCGAGAATGTGGGAGCCATTCTGGCTTATAGGTATAGAAGATAAGAGGCAAAATGAAGTTTCTATTTCAAGTCTACAAAGTAGAAGTCTTTTCCTGAAGAAAAATCTTAGGTCATACCAAAATAAGATGCATATCCAGAGGTTGAAAAGTAATGATCTCACTCCACTGTACAGCGACTAAAAACTACACCTGGAATACTACATTAATCTGAGCATCATATTTTCCACTGGAGTATAATATATTACGTTCAAGTAGTTGAAAATAAAAGAATAATTCCTGGCACATGAAATTCAAGTTTCAGTGTCAATAAATAAAGTTTTACTGGAACACAGCCACACTCATTCCTTTAAGTTTTGTCTATGGCTGCTTTCCTGCTACATCCGCAAAGTTATGAACCATAGAGAGACCGCAAAACCTAAAATATTTACTATCTGACCCTTTATAGAATGTTAGCCAATTGCGTCTACACAATGGAGCGGGGGTTTATTGGTTAAGCCAAACACCAGACAAAGTAATAAAAGGTACAATACTTATATACTTAAGTATATACTATATACTTATAGGATGTGGGGGAGGGGAGTGAGAGTGTCAGGAAATGGAAGTAAAAGGGTATGGAGGCACGTGGCCAGAAGTCCGGGTAAAGAAGAGAGGGGTGGTAAACAGCCTCTTCAGGAAGCAAGCAATCGACGTGGCCGAGAGAACCCGGGAAGAGCAATGATGCCCTCTGCCGGCCTTTCCCTGCCTGCGCGCCTACAGACTCTCCATCTGAGGCATGCGGTAAGTGGGGAATGTGGGGTGAGAGGGTTATCCGAGCGGGTTCAAGAGGAGAGGTCTTCCCCTTCTGGAGTGCCAGTGTTCACAGACTCGTTTTCCAGTCTTGCGAAAGGAAACGTGGGTTAAAGTTAAGCACTTTGTTCCTAACGCGCCCTGGAACTGGGGCGTCCCTTTCCCTAACTTCAGTCGCTCACTCAAACAAGACTGCAGGTAGAGTAGCTTCTCAGAAGTGAGTCCTCTTTTCACTCTTAACTGTGAAATTCTTTGTAACCCCCACTCCCCATCGATGCCCAACTTCCTCCCGCCTTCAAGGGGCTGCAAGTCCACCCATGTCAGCAGGGTGACCCGCTCGCTCGCCCCGGGGACGGCCCGCCGTCCGGCTGAATGGGAAGTGACGGACATGGGACCAAGCTCACCTCCTGCAGGGAAGGGTTCGGACCTAAAGTTCGTTCAAAACGGCTTTGGGAGCAACAGCTGCCCCCTCCCCCAGCAACTATGATCCGGGAGCCTTCATGACGGACAGCTCTGCGGCCCAGAGACAGACCCAGGCAGAAGCCCAGCTTCCGGCTGGAAAGGAATTCTGGGACACTGGGCGGGGCCAGACGCGCCAGCGCTGCTGGGAAGTGTGGTCTGTAGCCTCCGCAGCGCAGGCGCACCTCGTCGTCTCGCCCCGCCCCGCACGTTCCCGAGCGCCTGTGCTCTGGCTCACCTTGCTGGGAGGAGAGGCGGCAGACGGGAGAGGAGGTGTCCACCTGCCGCCCTCGGTGCACTCCCGGACGTCTCCAACTGAGATGCTTTAGGGAGCTCAGCTTTCAGGTTACGGAGGGACTTGACAGGGTTTCTCCAAGTAACCGCGTTGGCCCGCATTATAGCAGTTACCATCATCTCCCTCCAAGATTGCAGCAGCCTTCTCGTTGATCTCCAACTGAAGCCTCATGTTACCTGTCGACCTGCTTCAACAGTCATCCAGTCTCGTTTCCAATCTGTAGCCCGCCACACTTGCACCACCTGCACACACCGCCCCAGTTATTTTGAAACCAATCTCAGCGTCATATTATTTCACCTGTATAAATTTCTAAAGATGGAGATTGTTTTTAAAGATAGTGACATATCTTTATTGCATTTAAAAAGATAATTCCTGAAGATTATCAAATATCAAGTGAGTGTTTAGATTTCCCTGCTTGCTGTAAATTTTTTGCGCTTTTTTTTACAGTCTGTTTATCTGAGTCAGGATCCAAATAAGTTCCACACTTTGAAGTTATGTCACTTAAGTCTCTTTCAATCTACAAGTTCCACTGACATATCTCTTTTATTTCTTTCAATATATTTCTTGGAGAAACCGGGTCTTTTGTCCTGTAGAGTTTCCCACAATCCAGACTTTGCTGATTAACTGGGGTGATATTTTCTATGTTCTTCTGCTCCACGTGTTTCCTATAAACTGATAGCACAAGAGGCTTGATCCAGATCAAGTTCAATTTTTTGGCAAAAATACTTCATAGGTCTGTGTTCTTCTATCAGAAGGCACGTAATGTCTGCATTTCTTTTTTTCTGATGTAACCAATCATTGATGATCATTATATAGATCCATTAATTTATTAGGGGTTGCAAAATAGTGATATTCTAAATCTATAATTCCTTCTTCATTTATAAATTGGATTATTCCTGTAAAGACAAATTTCCCCCTCATCAACTAGTGGGCTACTCTGGGGTACAGTTTATATAGGAAAGTGATAAAAGTGTGATTTTCCTTTCTTTAACAGCTTTCAAAATAAGTTTATTCCCTAGGATACTCCAAAAGTGACCAAAGAGATTTTTGTTTATTTAGTTGTTTGCTTCCTTGCTTTTTTTTTTTTAATTTTTATTTATTTATTTATTTCCCCCAAAGCCCCAGTAGATAGTTGTATGTCATAGCTGCACAGCCTTCTAGTTGCTGTATGTGGGATGCGGCCTCAGCATGGCCAGACAAGCAGTGCGTTGGTGCACGCCGGGGATCTGAACCCGGGCCGCCAGCAGTGGAGCGCCTGCACTTAACCGCTAAGCCACAGGGCCGGCCCATGCTTCCTTGCTTTTTAAGGGTCATTATGAGTTCAGGTATTTAAAATATTTAATATGTTCAAATTCACTGCAGTTATTATTTTTATTGATGCTCAAATTGTCCCATCTTTGACCTGTGGAAGTCTTTTTAGGTTGGTTCCTGAGCACTTTAACATAATTGGTTATCTTTGATACTTATTTGTTTTCTGAAATAAGGTGTCCAGGTTCATCTTGCATACTTCCTGCCCCAGAGCTGGTTTTAACTAGTTCTTCAAGGAGCCCTGGTTCCTTTTAGTGGGAACAGGTATTTAGAGACCACAATCTAGGTGCTAGAAGTGTTCATCATTAGTGAATAGTGTTGTTTCTCGGCCTTTTCCAAATAAATAGAGATAGAGTTCAAACTGATATTTCCAATTCAAATTCAGGACAACAAGATTTTGACTTCACTCATCAATCTTAACATCTGTATCTCGACTCTCCCATGTTGAAAACCCAGATTCTCAATTATACCAATAGAAGTACTAATTTGCTTTATCAAACAATACATAAACAAGTCCCAGAACAACCATAACATTACCACAAACAGTATTATTGAAAAGTTTAAGAATTTTTTAAAAATTATTTCCTTTTATTATACCCTTGTCCTTACATTATACCCTACTACTGATGTACAGTCAAATTTGTGTGTATGTGTGTGTGTGTGTGTGTGTGTGTGTGTGTGTGTTTCAAATTAACGTATTTTAAAGTAACTTGGAATAATTCCTCTCTGGGTGTTATAACACCAACTCGAAACACAGTGTGGTAGACTAAATAATGGCCCCCAAAGATATCCAGGTCCTAATCCCTGGAGCTTGTGAATGTTACTTTATATGGCAAAACAGGTTTTTTGGACATAAATAATTAAGGATTGTGAGATGGCAAGATTATCCTGGATTACCTGGGCTTGTCCAATACCTTGAACACTGCTGCTCCTCTCCTGTGAAGAGTGCAAAGGTGGTTGAAGCATCCCCTCTCACCAAAGAGTGGGATCAGGAAGAGAAGTTCTTCCTCTAAGGATGGTGACAAACTTCTAAGCAGTGTATTGGTAGCAGTCAAGATTGAAGAGATGGCCTGGGGCCTTGGACCATTGCTGCCTCCTACTTACTCAAAGAGTTGAAAAAAAGCCATCCAAAGAACTATCTTCTAGGGGCTGTAGGAGAGGCATCTTATGAATCAAAGGAGAGTCAGGTCAGAAATGTGAATTCATTCTTTAATGGTGAAAAGTTTTCCAGCAGTATACTGTTTGATAGCAGGATTGAGAAGGCAGGTGTCCAAAGGTACCTGACTTTCTCTGCAGTGTGACTGGGCTGATCACAGTTCTCTCTCGTCTTTCTTCCCCACTCATATCATGCCCAGTCTCCAGCCCATCACACTACCACCACTGCCCCATACTCAGCAAAAGGAGGGAGAATTAGCTCTGCATTTGCAGTTCCTACAGATTTCAGTCCAACATACCAAACAGATACTTTACAGATACTTAAAAAAAAAAAAAAACACACCACCACCGAAGTCTCCTCACAACAGCAGAGACCCTCCAACCCACCACAGCAAGCATGATCCTCCTCCTGCCTGAGCCCAGGCTTAGCAGATGTCCCTGGGGAGGAAAGCCTCCCTGGGAAGGGTTCATTGCTCTCTGGAATTCAATGCTTTGGACTTCTTTGCATCCACATCTCATCCATGTGTCCTTAAAAATGTCATTTTTAAAGTTTATTCCTCTTTTCTACTTGCTGCAGTGGGGGTGCTGGTCTGTTGCAATCTGTACATCTGACTAGAAGCTATTCCAACTATTATTATTTGGAAAAATAAGAGTCTTGGAAATATAGGTCTCTGATAGAGGGGAAGGATGCCAACTAGAGGAAAATGGGAGTATTTCCAGGCATGTTGGCTTTTTAATAATGAATTTAAAGAGAAGCAAATTCTCATGACTGTGTAAGTTTTCTTTGAAACAAGCAGCAGTTTTTTTGTTTGTTTGTTGGCGTTTTTGTTTGTGAGGAAGATCAGCCCTGAGCTAACATCCATGCTAATCCTCCTCTTTTTGCTGAGGAAGACCGGCCCTGAGCTAACATCTATGGCCAATCCTCCTCCTTTTCTCCCCCAAAGCCCCAGTAGATAGTTATATGTCATAGCTGCACGTCCTTCTAGTTGCTGTATGTGGGACGTGGTCTCAGCATGGCCGGAGAAGCGGTGCGTCGGCGTGTGCCCGGGATCCGAACCCAGGCCGCCAGTAGTGGAGTGCGCACACTTAACCGCTAAGCCACGGGGCCCGCCCACAAGCAGCAGTTTGAATGTAGGCCTGGAGAAGGAGGCCACTTGAGCTCATCTAAAATTTGAGTTTTGTGAGGTAAATAAGACTTTTGTGAAAAAGTTGGAGGCGTGGCAAGAAAGTAAGAATAGTGAGGAACCGTGTGACCAACTTTGATGGGGTGGGGACTGAGGGACAGTGACAATGTGTGGGGTCAATGGGTGGAGCTCTCTCAGAGGTAAAAGGATTTGAGCATTTTGAGTTCTTGAGCAAGTAAGCTGATGTACCCACGTGGCGGTGAGAGAATGGGGCTCTGATATAGATATTCCAGAGGTAGTGGAGTTTCTGGTGATGGCAGGGGCTGTGGGTGCACAACTCAGTGTGAGGGCTGAGGTCAGCGGCAATGAGATGCTCAAAGAGCACCGGGTCTGGGCAGGGCTTGATCGCCCTGTGGATACTGACTTCACTGAGCGTGAAGCTAAGGCTGGGGGCTGACACGGAGTTTGTGAGCAAAAGTCCTCAGTCAATGAGGTGGGAGGCGGGGTGACCAGCAGGTCTGTAGGGAACAATAATACGGCAAACATGAAGCTGTATCCATGAGGTTTAAAGGAAAATAAAGCAAATTATTTTCATGTTAAACTTTGGTTAAACCTTTTGATTGTGCTGTCCTATTCTCTATGTATTTTTCTTGTGAGGATCAGAGAAATGGAGAGTTTACGGAGTAACAACATGTTTATGATGTGCAGTGAATGTAGATATTTGCAATTTTTCACATAGACATCTAAACTTAAAAGAAAATAAAGAGAATGTTTAAAATGCAATTTTTGTATTTTGAAAATGGTAATATCCAGGAGAATTAAAGTAGGGTGGAATCATTGTTTAACCAATCACTCCTTATCTAAGAGAAAAGCCTATCTTTTAGTCTGTAAAAATCTTTTTACCAAGTATAAGGCATCCTGGGAAAATGTCTCTGACAACTTTAAAAAGTAAAAGTAATGAAAATCAGTATTGTTCAAAGGAGCAGCTTTGTTCCAGTCTTTCGTCTTTCACTTTGAGTGGGTAAGGATTTGACAGCTCTAATGCTCGCTGCTGCTAAATTGTAAAAGAGGGTAGGGAATACAGTGAATTTAATTAAGGATTTAGAAATTTAATTTATCATCACTTCCAGGGTTTGTGAATATTACCTCCAGCAGAAAATTCCAGCTCTGGAACGGAGCACCTTCGGGCTTCTCTAAGTCCCAGTGGCCATTCCTGTGCTGTGGTGATGGATCCGTCCACAATGACCCTGTGTCAGCAGGAATGTTGTTGCTTTGACTGGGCTGTTGGCCAGATGCAACAATATAAATTTAAATACAATGTCTATGATATTAGGATATAATAAAAAATACACATTTTGAGATTTGTCCTGAGCTCCTGACCAGAGCTCCTAAAACCCTTGCAATTTTCTAAGTGGTAAGAGAAATAGGAACATCATTTGTTATATTTGGGGTTTGTGAGTGATAAAGGTGAAAAGAGCATCTTTTGTTATTCATAACATTACTTGAGTTTATGTTAATGGGGTGACTTTTGTAAAGCCCCTAAGGATGGGGAGCTGGTTGCCAGGGGAACCAACCATGCGATTAGAGGGTTGGAATTTTCATCCCCATCCCATGGGGACCTCTGGGAAGCAGAGACGGGCTGGAGATAGACTTACTCATCAATGGGCAGTGATTTAATCAATCGTGGCTATGTAATGGTTAAGGAAAAACTCAGTTTTTCACTTCCTATGAAGGAAAAAACCCAGTTCTTCCTGCTATGTCTTTCTTTCCGGTGAGTCTCCTTTACTACCCACGAAACACCTCACTTCTGGTCACCAAATGCCCATGTGGAGCTTTTTCCTCACATCAAGCAATTCTCTGTGACACCAACTGGATGTCCTACAATTTTACTGGATTCTGACACTATCTACCTGGAGAGAGCGTCAGATCCCACAGGTTAAGGGCTCAGTCCCACAAGACTGTTTCCCACTTCAGATGCCGTTCACAAGCCTAGGTTATCACCTGTGCTTCTGACCAACTGGCTATAGATGGGAAATTCCAATGACCCCCTCCTCAGGTTCGATTAATTTGCTAGAGCAGCTCACAGAACTCAAGGAAACACTCACTTATATTTACCAGCTTATCAAAGGAGATGATAAAGGATATAGTTGAACAGCCAGATGAAGAGATACACAGCGTGAGGCCTGGGAGGGTCCTGAGCACTGGAGCTTCTGTTCCCGTGGAGTTGGGGTGTGTTACCCTCCCAGTGTGGAGGTGTTCACCCACCTGGAAGCTCTCTGAACCCCCTATTATTGGGATTTTTATGGAGGCTTCCTCACATAGGCATGATCAATTATTTGCTCCACTTCCAGCCCCTCTCCCCTCTCTAGAGGATGGGTGATGGGGCTGAAAATTCCAAGCTTCTAATCATGGCTCGGTCTTTCTGGTGACCAGCCCCCATCCAGGAGCCCACCTAGAGTCATCTCAACAAAACAAAAGATGCTCCTAGGGCTCTTATCACTTAGGAATTTACAAGGACTTAGGAACCTGTCATGGACAGAGTCAAAGACAAATATTAGAACAAGAGATGCTCCTAGTGCTCTTATCACTTAGGAAATTTACAAGAGTTTTAGGAGCTCTGCGCCAGGAATTGAAGGCACAAAGACCAATATGTATATTTTCTGTTATCTCACAGTAGTGAAGCCTCCATAAAAACTCTAAACAACAAGGGTTCAAAGATCTTTCAGATTAGTGAACATGTTGAGGTCTGGGAGAATGGCACACCCAGAGAGGGCATGGAAGCTCTGCACCCCTCCCCCACACCTTGTGCCATGCATCTCCTCCATTTGGCTGTTCCTGAGTTGTGTCATTTGTAATAAACTGGTGAACATAAATAAATATTTCCCTGAGTTCTGTGAGCCGCTCTAGCAAATTATCAAATCCTATGATTGTAATGAATGTGGAAAATACTTGTTTGCATTCATATTTTATTCAACATCAAGAAATCCACTCTGCAGAGAAATCTTTTCAGTGCAAAATATGCAGAAATATTTCAAGCAGAGTACCCACCTTATTCTACATCACAGAATTCAAACAGGCAAGGAAGCCTTTGAATGTAAGTAATGAGCTTTCAGCCAAAGCTCATCTCTCACGCATCATCAGAGAATTCATACTAGAATATATGATTTTAAAACAAGGGTAAGAATTGTAGGAATGCCTCAGTCCTAGATCATCCCTTACACAGACTCGGAGAATTCATACGGAGAGAGGCTATGCATGTACTGAATGCGGGCGGTGTCTAGTAAAAGATCATCTCTTACTTCCTGTCAGAGTATCCAGACTAGGGAAAAACTCTCTGAATATCATGAATGTAGAATGTCTTTCCGTGATTACAAAATCTTTTGTGAACATTAGAAGATTTCTACTGGAGAAAATCTTGTGAATGCATTATATTTGAGAAAATCTTCACTTAGAGCATTGAATTTATTCTGCATTTGAGTGCTCACACCAGAGAGGGACCCTACAAATGTAATAGCTGCGAAAAGCTTTAAGTCATAGCTCATCTCTTATTGCCATCAGAGGAGTCCTATTATGGGAGGAAAACCCTGTAGTTGTCCTGAATGTGGCACAGTTATCAAACAAAGTAGGTATCTTATTGAAGATCAGATCAGAGAATTGTACTAGAAAAAGATCTTACCAATGTAAAAACTGTGAGGAAATCTTTTCACCAAAGTATACACCTTCCTAAACAATAAAAAATTCATAGTAAAGAAAAATCTTATGATTATTAATTAATTAATGTACAAAGACCGATGTGATCATTCAGGCCCATTTTGACCTCAGAAGATTTTTACTGGAAAGAAATCCCGTGAAGTACATGCAAAAGCTCTCAGCCAAGACTCACACCTCACTGCATATCTGAAGATTAACTCACAGAGGCCTTCATCACTTAGGTATCATCATGTAATATGTGGTGGAAGGAAATTTTAAAATGGTGTTGAATGTGAGAAATCCTCTAAGATTTTCTCTCCCTGTGTTCTCAGTATGTTCTCAGATGCTGGTAAAGTTGAATAAGTCAGAGGGAAAGAGGGCTATTTTTTAATGTACAGTCATGAAAATCCAAACTTTCTACAAAATCAGAAACGTATTTGCCGAAACTAAAATTACAATATTTAGTTTAATGAACTTAAAAATAACCTTTTAGTGCAAAAAAGGATATACACACACACATTAACCTATAACTATGTTTCTAACAGTATATTATCTTCCCAGTCTAATTACTAAAACTGTTTATTCCAATGAATAAATAAATAGCCTTTAATCTCATGGTAAGTTTTGAAGTTTTGTTTGGCCCTAAAATATAGTAGTCTAAGTTCTTATCTATTTCTTCTTTGTTCTCCAACATCAAGCTAGTCATGATTTTTTTTTAATGTGGGCACGAACTCTGGGAAATTTGTGAGGAATTCCTAAATCACCAATCAGAACTTCTTTTGTTGTCTATTAAAGTTTTATAATGACTTTTTTATTTTAGTATCTTAAACTCCTAGGTAATATCACATAATTTGTTCATGAATTCTCTTTTTGGGTGCATCGAATCAAAATGTTAAATAAGATATTAATGAAAAATTCTGGAATGGATTAACATTTCAATGTTTAAAATATAGTCAGTTCTAAAAAATAAATAAATTTAAAAAATAAAAATTAAATTAAAAATATATAGTCAGTTCTTCTATAATGCTTATTTTGAAAATTTGTTCCATCCCAATTGCTGTATCAGGAAACAATTTAAGCATAATGCAAAGTTTGATTATAATGCAGAGTTTGATTCTGTGTGATTTCATCCATGAAAAACATGAAGCGAATGCAGAAAACTGCACCCAGCACACCCACGCCATGTTCAGGAATATACAAAATACACACACACACCTCAAACATCCACCACACATCCATACGTGATGTTACAACTTTCCATCCAATTTCAGATAACCCTCTTTCCACCATTTCACAATAAATCAAAAGCTGCAGCCCTTCGGATGCCCACTTCCACAAGCAAAATTTTTCAAAGTAAAGTACCATTTATTGTAGTATTTCTGTATTTCCTAAACATCTAACAAGTGTAAAACTGTGCTACCATTTTACACTACAGCAAAACTAACTGTGTGGCTACAGATGGAGCTACAGCTTAGGGGCTTTTAAAGAATCTAGTCATCTAGTAGCTAAGCCTTTGGCGGGTTCAACAGCGAGCAAAAGCTTGAGCAGAATTAAGACTTCTATTATATACACAGCTAAGAGGGTTATTCTATCTTAGAGACTTACTATCTTATTGCTTCAGGAAGTACTCATTTTCAGAATAGGAGCAAAAAAGAAAGAGGAGGAAAGTAAAGTTATTGGATACAGTTTTGGCATCGGCTGATGAAAGTAGGAATGTACAAGTTCTCAGTCAGGAAATACAGCCTTCCTTTCCTTCGCACAGGCACATTAGAGGGAAGCTACCTGAAGACGTGGTTAACAACTGTCCACAGCTCCGGGCAGCCTCTGTTTTCTTCCGGAAATAGATTCCATTGTGTGGAATCACACATTGCATGTTGGGCTAGAGGAAGAGAAACGTGAAAGAAGACCGGGACAAGAGGCATTTTCTAATTGGACACAATGATTCATACACAGCCGGGAAACGCACAAGCACTAAGCGGAATGTTTAGGGAAGTAGTCTTAAGACTTTTTGAGCATACATTTCTATTAGTAAAAATAGCTCTGTGCACTCACCTTCGATATAGGTTGTATATAGGTTATATTACATGGTTCATTCATGCACTCACACCTGCTTTCACACTCTGACTCCCAGGAGGAATCTAGAATATGCAAAATGCTCCTCCCTCCACATTTCCTGGTATAAGAAGGAGATTCCAAGAGCGAGATGGAACCAGAAGTTACCTTACTTTTTTGCACGTGTGTTTGGAGGTTTTTCTCTCACCGAGATGAATTTTGGAAATTTTATAGGTTACTCTAGATATACTGCTGAAGCAACAAGATTAGAGAAAGACCAACGGGGATCTATACCGTGTTGATGTAAAAAAAAATGAGTAGTGGGCTAAGCAGTCTGCTCAGGCCCACACAGAAGGTGAATCTGACCAAAGGCGTCACCGATCTCCCAAGTGGGTCCATCATTGCATGTCTGCATTTCTTGAGGCCTTCTGCATGCCTAAGTTTGTCCAGCAAAATGTGGTGTGAATCCAGCCGAGATTGTTCTATGGAAAGGCAGGTGGTCCTAAGCCCTGAGAAGCATCCACGAAGAGGTGAACCGAAATGCTGACCCTGAACATCTGATGGCCCAGCCAGTGGATAAACGGTGGTCTGAGGAGGAAGTCGTCTACGGGGACTGAAAATCCAGACAGTGTGAGCATGTTGTTGATTTTTCCCAAAGGGTAGATGCAGTTGATCTCCTTATCCTTTTTCTTTCCCCTCTGCCTCTCTTTCAATTCACTGATTGTTCTCTTTGAGCCTGTCAAGTGTCAAGTTTATCCCATACGTAAAGTAACTATTTAAATTTTAATAACTTTTTTATTTCCAAGATGTGAAGATTTTTAGTTGTTTCTTTGTAACATCGCCTGTTCCTGCTTTGTTTCTGATTGCTTTTTAATAATTTCTTGCTCTTTTTTAAAATGAAAGTTATTCCTTTTTTTATCTCTCTGAGCATGCCACACACACTGTACTTATATCGAAGTTTTTATCAGTCTGTTCCAAAGTGTGAATTTGGAGTGGATTCACATTCCAATTTTTTATTTTTTGGAAAGTTTTTGTTTTTATTTTTTCTCTTTTACTCTGGGCTCACGCCTTCCTATCTAGTGGTTTTGCAGTTGCTTCCGCCTGACCCCAGGCTCAGACATACTCTTACAGTGACATTTTAGGACTCTCCTGCTCCATGCTGGTTTTGGAGTTATGCAGAATGAGGTAATAGGCCAACTGGTGACTTGGTTGCAAGGCTCATCTGTGTCTTCCTACCTCCCCAGTCTTGCAGCTTATGAAATGCCATCTCCCCAGGTGGCAATCAGTAATAGTTGTTTGTTTTTTCCCAACCTCCTTTCATGACCTGTTCTGCCCCTCACTTCCAGCAGCGACCTTGTGTGGAACATTTTTAGTTCTCTTTGTCCCATAGGATTCAAACTCCCAGCCATTTCTACTGACTTCCGGACCAGAACACAGCACACCCGAGGCTGCAGACCTCTCTGCTTTACATTTCCGCTCTTTTCTGCCTCATCTTTTCTATCTTCAAGTATTCATCTGGTCTTTGAGTTTATTTAGTTATTTTGGGTTTTCTGTTTCAATATGTTATCTGTCACTGCTGTATGTTTGGTGCAGAGAAGGTACGTCAGAGCATGAACTCCCCATCATATCCCCTGCCTTTCCTCTCTGCCTCAGGTTTTGATGTCTAGCGGCTACTATGCACGAGAGGTTTTGTGTCTATTGATGCAGCGGTGTATCGGGTGTGCTTTCACAACCCACCCATTTACCAGATAGTTTCATCAGCTGCCAGATCTTTGATGAGATGGATGGGGAAGGCTCTTTATGGGTAGATTATTTCTGAATGACTTAATAGATTTTAAGTGAACCAGCTCTCTCTTTCCTGCCTGGAACCACTAAAAGAGATGTTGGATTACAAAATTGGAGAGATCTGTTCCAGATTTAAATGACCTCCCTTTCTAAGACATTACTTAAAAGGAATGCACAGCAGCCAAGTTGTTTTTGAGAGTTGAATCAGTGATTTTGTAATAACCACACTTGATTACGAGCTTATTAGGCCATCTCATCCCAGAATATGTAACACCAAAAAGCATGTTACTGCCTCGCTAGAGGATATCCAAGCCTGTGGATGACTGGGGTAAAGCTGCACACATTGGACCTCAGTGACCACCTACAGTAGGATGCCTCTTATTTAGGAAGTTGCTTTTCCCCAACCCAAGGCAGATCCTTCACCCACCAGAGTAAGGGAGCCCACCACCCTTCTGGAAGGAAGCAAATATGGCCCAGGGCTCACGGATTTTGGAATCCAATTGCCTGAGCGTGAATCCCAGCTCTGCCACTGGTTGGCTCTATGAAATCGGGCAAGTTAACTCTCTCTGCCTTCATTTCCTCATCTGTTGAGAAAGGAATAATAATTGTCCTCCCTCCTGGAACTCTCTAGAGCATTAAATGAAATAATGTGTGTAAAATGCTAGCCTGGAATAGTACGTCTGTTCCTCAAAAAATTAATAAATGCAGAATTACCATATGATCCAGCAGTTCCACTTCTAGTTATATACCCAAAAGAATTGAAAGCAGGAACTCAGATATTTGTACACCGATGTTCGTAGCAGCATTATTCATAATAGCCAAAAGGTGGAAACAACCCAAGTGTTCATCAGAAGATGAATGGATAAACCAAATGTAGTATATACATACAATAGAATACTATTCAGCAATAAAAAGGAGGGAGATTCTGATACGAGCTCCAACATGGATGAAGCTTGAAGACCTTATGCTAAGTGAAATAAACCAGGCACGAAAGGACAAATACTGATTCCACTCATATGAGATAACTCAAGTAGTCAAACTCATAGAGACAGCAAATAGAAGGGCGGTTGCCAGGGGCTGGGGAAGAGGAGAATGAGATTGTTTAATGGTTACAGAGTTTCAGTTTTGCAAGATGAAAAGAGGTCTGGAGATGGATGGTAGTGATGGTTGCACAACAATGTGAATATACCTAATGCCACTGAACAGTACACTTTTAAATGATTAAGATGGTAAGTTTTATGTTATGTGTATTTTACCACAATTAAAAAAAAAAGATCGCGGGCCAGCCCAGTGGCACAGCGGTTAAGTGTGCACACTCCGCTGCGGCGGCCGGGGGTTCGGATACCAGGTACGCACTAACGCACCGCTTGTCAAGGCATGCTGTGGCAGCGTCCCATATAAAGTGGAGGAAGATGGGCACAGATATTAGCTCAGGGCCAATCTTCCTCAGCGAAAAAAGAGGAATATTGGCGACAGATGTTAGCTCAGGGCTGATCTAACTCACCAAAAAAAAAAAAAAGATGAAGAAGAGCCACATGACAGTATTTGCATTTGCTATAAAATTACTGTTCATTTCTTAGTCCAATAAACTTTTACTGAACAAACATTCTCCAGATCCTGTGTCAGGCACTGTTGCTCCCAAGAGGAATCAGACACTGGCAGACATCTAAACAATGTGTGCGATAAAGTGTTCTGGGTGATAAAATGACATGAGTGGCACAGGAAAGCAAGTAGCCAGTTCTTCTTGGGAGGCCACAGTGAAAGTGAGGAAGCCTTTCTGGAAAATGTAACCTGTGCCCTGAATCCTGAAACCTGAAAAAGTAGTCATCAAGCTTTGGGGATTGGGGAGGGAGAAATTTGAGCAATACCAGAGGCCTGACATGTTCTGGTGTGTTCATGGCCGTGCACTTGGTTCCACTGGGCTCTAGGTGACAGAGGAGGCCTGGGCCAGCAGCAGATGGAGCTCGAGAAGGAGGCAAAGGCCAGACCACAGGGGCTTCTGGGCTGGGCAAGGTGTTTGGACATTCACCTATAGGCAATGGGAAGGGACTAAAAGGTTGTTTAGCGAGGGGGTGACACAATCACGTTGGAGTTAGAGCCATCACTCAGCACCAGAAAATTAGTGATCCTATTTGTTCATTGTTGTTTCCAGACTAAATAGCAACTGGTAAAAAGCCAAAAAGGCTAGTGTTTTCAAGCCTGCTCAGAGAGAATGATACACATGGGTCTGTGAAACATCAAATGCTTATTCAGACTCAAATTGCTCATAATTGGAAGGAGTACTTAGCTATTTGCACACAAATCTCAGTCTGACATAAACCTGTTACACTGTGCCACTCTAGCAGCAGAGAAAATTTCTCTATTCCTTTTTCTCAGTGGTGTTTCAAATTGAGCTTTTTTGATTATGACCTTGTATTTCATCTCAATCAAGTAGCTTTCCAATAAAAAAGACTTATGTAACCGTTTTTCTTAATGTTCAAGAGCCTTGCATATTCCTAGTGAATCAGGAAATTAATACTTTATACTGGCAGCTACACACAAACCTAGAGTTCATTATGGGGACTATTCAGGGACTGTGAACAACACAGACCCTGAAGCTTGTCCCAAAGATCTCCGTGGAATTTGAAGGAATCTACATCAGCTATAGCCAGAAAACCTAGTTCCTATGAAGTCAAAACAGCGTTCTTGGGTTTCTAGGAGATGAAGCAAACTATTAGCATCCTAATGCTTTGCTAGATGGTAGTACTTCTTGTTTTCACCAGGCTGCAAGGAATTCTCACCATTTATTCAAGGACAGCCCATTTCATGCAAACAGATATCCTTCCTAGAAATCTGCCCACCCTCTGGTTTGCCATATCCATACAGAACAAGAACTTGCCAGGTGCTTACAAACATTGTCTCGTGTTAGGCAAGGTATCAAAAAAAATCTTGTTTCTCAAGGAAATTTTAGAGAATCTGCACCAAATAACTCAGAAAGTCTGTTGTTTGCAAACAGGCCAGTATGGTTTTGAGTTGTGCGTTGAGTAAAGTGAAAAGACTTAAAGAGCATTACTTTGCGTGCTGCTCTGGCTGTGACAAGCATCTGCAGAATCTCCTAAGCATTATTCCCATCGTGGGATTCGAGAGTCAGAGGCTGGAGTTTGTACCACTCAGTTCTCTCTGAAACTTCAAGTCGGCACCTCAGCTAATCTGTCCATCAATTTTGTGAGCAAAAACTAGCAGCAACCCCATAAGCTTCCCAAGTGACAAAGTGCGAGCCCGTTATTTCACTGCCTTTCATCCCTGGTTGACAGAAGATTCTGATTCTTGTTGTCTAGAGCAATGGTTCTCAATCAGGGGTGATTTTGTGCCTCAGGGACATTTGGCAATGACTGAAGACATTTTTGGTGTCATGACTGGGGTTTGGGGGAGTGGGAGAGGACGTGCTACTGGTATCAGATGGGTAGAGGCCAGGGATGCTGCTAAACATCCTACATCACACAGGGCAGCCTCCCTCCCACACCCAAAGAATTATCTAGTCTAAAATGTCAATAGTGTCAAGATTAAGAAACTCCAGTCTAGGGCCAGCCCCAGTGGCCTACTGGTTAAGTTCGGCACATCCAGGTTCAGTTCCCAGGCATGGACCTACACCACTCCTCTCTCAGTGGCCATGCTCTGGGTGGTGGCTCACATACAAAAAGAGGAAGATTGGCAACAGATGTTAGCTCACGGCAACTATTCCTCAGCAAAAAAAAAAAGAAACTCCAGTCTAGAACTAGAATCCAAACAGCTGAGTGCCTACCACTTAGTCCACTCAGAAAGTCAAACTTTTCTGCCCACCAAAATCATTCTCTTTTTTTGTAGTGACGCAGGTTATAGCAAGGTGCAAGACTAGACTACATTTCCCAGCCTCCTTTGCAGTTCAGCATGACCATGTGACTAGTTCTCACCAATAGAATGCGACCTGAAGTGATGTGTGTCACTCCCGCCAAGGCTTCTAAGAATTATCTTTCCCCTTCTGCTGGTAAAATGTAGATGACAACTAGGCTATGGTAGAGCCACAAGTTGGATCCTGGGTCCCTGAATCACCATTTGGGAGAGAGCCACTCATCAACTAAGAGTACATGCTGAAGTCTGTTATGTGAATGAGAAATAAATTTCTTTTGGTTTGAGCCAATATATATCTTTGGGTCTACTTGTCACAGCAGCTTAGCTCATCCTAACTAATAAACAGCCATTCCCCAAAGCCCATTTTGGCCCTAGGAGCCTTGGGGAGCTGAGACCTTTGAATGAGGCAAACATGGCAGGAATCTTTCCCTTGAGGTTAGCTCGGGGTTCCCCAACCTCTAACTGGCAGGGCTGCACATGTCAAAGCCTGCTATTGAGGGCCCCTTCTTTGCTCAGCACAGCCTCGACTCCAGCAGTAGGTTGCGATATGATCCCATCTCTGTGGGACTTCAGTCCCATCAGAATGAATAGGGCACTTTGGTTGCAAATGGCAGAATCTCAACCAGAACCAACTGAGGCAAAAAAAGGAAGAGGTTCAGATAGCCCAACCACAGGAAGCAGCTGGGTGGGCCTGGTTACAGGGACAGCTGGAACAGCAGGACTCTCTTTCTCTACCTCTTACCTCCACTGTTCTGGGTGTGTTGGCTTCATTCTCACTTTCTACAGTTAAGCCTCTTCACACAGGAGGGAAAAGACACATCCTTGAGCTCATATGCTCATGCCTGGCCAGAGGGGAAGGGTCTTCCCTGCCTCTAGTTTGAAAAACCCTGGGAGGGACTTTGGTCGAACATTCTGCAGTGGCTGGAGCAGGATGTGTTATCAGAAGTGAGGAATGCGTGCTGCTCCGACGTAAACCATAGCCGTACACACATTCTAGTAAATTGATGTCTGCTCACCTTCCCCTTCCACCTTCCCAGTGACCATCTTTGCCTCCAATCCCTGCTGCTCTGAGCCAGGGAATCAGGGTGTAGCCTCAGTGAGCATTTCACAGAATTCTTTTCCCCACAAACCCTTCCCCACCACTCCTACCATTGGCAGCAAGCGTTGTCCAAAATGTGACAGGAGAGAAAATTCTAACTGTGGAAGAAGTGATAAACCATAAAACATAATGGCACATGAAATCTGCTATGTGACTAAAGTTGGAAATTTTTCAGCAAGATAAACTGACAACCATATATTTCAAGTGATCTCTCTGCAGTTTCTACTGGCTCGTCCTAGTTTAACTCATTCATAGTGTTTATCACACTCTGCAGTTACTTGGCTTATTTCTTCACTTATTTATTGTCAATCTCTTCTACTAGAATGTAAGCTCCCTGATCTGGGATCTTGTCTGTCTTGGTCCCTGCAGTGTTCCTCATGCCCAGCACCATGCCTGGCATGCCCCTGCTTGTGACATGTGCAAGCCTTTTGCCAAGCTCAGAGTGTTCTGGGGTTTTGCTGAGGGTCCATTCCACGTTTTCTCTGATGAGGGTGGATTAAATGTCTGCAGGCACTTCTTTGAATCTACTGTTGCTTGCATCACCCCTTGCAGAAGTTCCTTGAAGTCTCTGAGAACTGAACAGCTGTTTTCTCCTAATTTCTAGTGTAATTTCCCACTACTTTGTAATTCTCTTTTAGTCACGTCAGTGATAACCTGGAAGATGGGGATTCCTGGTACAAACAGAGGAGTTAAGATTAGAGAGGCATGAATGGATATGAGTGATCACTCTTTAGAGATGGTGTTCATAGTCTCAATTCCGAAGTTTTTTCCATTCATTACATAAGTATTTATTTATTGGCAGGGGCTGAATTCACTCTCTTGAACCCAAAGTTCCAAGTCCTTGTGTTGACTTGTCTGCAGCACTTGCCACCACTGACTACTCTTCCTACCTGCCACTTTCTGCACCCTTGGCTTCCACGGCGCAGTCGTCCAAGACCCTGCTTCTTCCTAGTTTGCCTTCTTCCTCTTTGACATTACCTCCAGGTTCTCTTCAAAGGTTCCCCTTCCTCCTCCAGCATGTTAAACAACACAGTGTCCCACTGATCTGTCCTTGTCCATCTTTTCACCCCCGGTGACCTCATCCACTCACTTGGGCTCAGTTACTTCTAAATGTGGCAGTTCTCAACTGCGCGTGTCTAGTTAGATCATGTTCCTCTGCTTTCGCAGTATGCCTCTCAAACTCAACAGGTGCAGAACAGAAGTCATTTTCTCCCCACACTCTCACTCCTCTAGCTTCTTCTCTTTCACTCAGCATCTTCCTGCCCCTCATCCAGCTTGTAACCAAGTCCTGTCAATTCTACATCCTCAGCATCTCTCTATGACCCTGCCTCTCCACCCTGACTACCCTTGCTTCAGTTCCAGCCTGCGCCATTTTTTTGTCTACTAGTGCAATCTGTCTCCTTACCTCCAGTTTCATACTCCTATTAGCTACCTCCACACCTCCTCTAGAATAATCTTCCCACAACACAGCACTGTCACATCACTCTCTGACTTTAACTCTTCAACGCTTCAACACCTTGAATGCAGGATTAAGCCCCAAATCCTTGTCACCGAAGGCCCTTCATGGCCAGGCCCCTGCCCACCTTTGCTGCCCTTGCACCCCGTACTCCAACTCTCTGGAACCATTTGCAGGTGCCCCATGTGCCAAGCTAGAACACGCTACTTCCTCTTTGCAGAACGCCTCTCCTTAGTCAGCCTGGAAAATGCCACCTGCCTTTAATACCCAGTTCACTGGGATGCCTCTATCAGGACCCTCTTCCTCCTCTGCAACTCACTGTGCCCCACCCTGTGTGTATCTCCATCACAGGCCCTATAACACTTTACGTCATTTATTTGATCACAAGTCTGTCTTCCCAGCCAGACTATAAATCTCATGACACATAGTAGGCTTTCAGGATATGTCCCACGAGTGGATATTACGCACATGCGAACTCCAGGATAGGGAGACTTTGTTGTTTTGTACTCTGCTGTATCCTCAGAGCCTAAAACAGTGCTGCTGTGTAGCAGATATTCAACAAATATTTGTTGAACCTGTGAGTGAATACAAATAAAAATATACATACTAAATGTATATCATATACATATTTTCTAGAGACTGACTCTTCAGGAGTCTATGAATCTATGGGATTTTTCTTCAAAGCAAGCCCAAGGAGACATTACTATTCCTCCTTCCCCTCAATGGCCAGATACCAGCCAAGCAACCATCGGCTTCTTCCTGGGCCTCCCAGATGACTCATGAGAGCTTTCTTGGGGAGGCGTGGGAGGAGACGATGGTTGACAAAAATAACCACAGGCACTTGAAGCATCATCAAGCCTCTGTCTGTAGAATGAACAACAGGGGCAAATCCAAAGGTTTCTCCCAGGCAGGGCAAGGCAGGTACCCATCCTTCCAACACCAGTGGTTATCAAACACTTACACGGTCAGAGAGTTGGACAAACTTGGGGTAAATGAAATAAAATAGCCGCTGCTCCTGAGCAGTCAGCTGCTAGTGTTATAATGTGAACATTCTTTGTAAATTGTGAAGGAAACATTAAACATCAGTGATTATTAAGCATCATTAAGTTGATCATTCCCTATGCGTGTCTTTTTTATTTTTTACAAACAGCTCTCCCGTACATAATCTCATTTGACGGTCACAACAACCAGGAGAGGAAGGCAATCTTACAGATGAAGAAAAAGATGCAGAGAATCAATGACTTTGCTTAGAGCCTGATTTTCAAAATGGTCCAAGGACCAGCAGCATCACTATCACCTGAGAACTTGTCAGACAGGCAAATTCTGGGCCCCACCCAGATCTACCCAAATCAGAAACTCTGGGGTGAGGCCCAGCAGTGTGTTGTAACAAGCCCCCCAGGTGATTCAGATGCATGCCAAGTTTGAGAGCCACTGACTTGGAGTCAGGCAGGTAGCAAGTTATAGACCCTGGGTGGAACCAGGATATCCTTAGGCACTATCCTTCCCTGAGCTACTTGCATGTTAATAGCTAACAGTTTCCTGCTCCTGTTTGCCCCATGAAGCCCTGCACAGACCAGTTCCAGCTACATCTCCAACCTCTCTCCAGTCCACTCTCCCTCCCACTGGCCTCCTCTGTTCCTTAGACATGCCAAGGTCTCTTCTGCCCCCAGGATCTTTGCACATAGTTTCCTCCACCTGGAATGTCATCCCTCCTGGCTTGATTCTTCTCACATTAAGTCTCAAGGTGAGCATCCTCTCTTCAGATAGACCTTTCTAGGGCATCCATAACCCTGTCAGATCCCTCTATTTATTCTCATCATAGCATTTGACACCTGAAGTTACCTTGTTTGTTTGTTTACTAGAAAGTAAACTCCCTGAGGGCAGGGTCCTGTCTTTCTTATCTACTATTAGCTCTGTCTCCAGAGCCCACTACAGTGCTTAGCACATGGTAGACACTCAACAAACATTTACTGAATAAATAAACCACAAACTAGAGGTAACTTGGAAGAAGAAAAAGGCAATTTCCTCCATTCCTAGCTCCTGTAAGAAAGGCCGGTCTAGGCTATCCTTTGGGGAGGTTGAGAGGGCAGTTAACAGTTTCTCTGACTATTAGGGGAAGCTGGTGAAAACGCCCACACAGCACTTGCTTCCCAAGGACCCGCATAGCAATGAATTAAGCTGCAGTTGCCACAGATGGGGAGGGGAGGGAAGCTGGTTCTAGATGGGAAGAGTGGAGTGGTGGGACCCAGGAAAAGGTGTGGCTTCCCTAAGACCAGAAAGGGGGGCAGCTCTTTTTTTTTGTGGTAAAAAGACACACAACATGAAATCTGCCCTCTTAACAAATTTTTGTGTGTGTGTGTGAGGAAGACTGGCCCTGAGCTAACATCCATGCTGATTCTCCTCTTTTTGCTGAGGAAGACCAGCCCTGAGCTAACATCTATTGCCAATCCTCCTCCTTTTTTCCCCTTTTTCTCCCCAAAGCCCCAGTAGATAGTTGTATGTTGTAGTGGCACATCCTTCTAGTTGCTGTATATGGGACACGGCCTCAGCGTGGCCGGAGAAGCAGTGCATCGGTGTGCGCCTGGGATGCCAACCCGGGCCGCCAGTAGTGGAGTGCGCGTACTTAACTGCTAAGCCACGGGGCCAGCCCCCTCTTAAATTTTTAAGTGTACAGTACAATGTTGTTAGTATATGCACATTGTTGTACAGTAAATCTCTTGAAATTTTTCATCTTGCAGGACTGAAACTCTAATATTCACTAAACAACAACTCCCCACTTCCCTCTCCCCCAGCCTCTGGCAACCACCCTTCTACTTTCTATTTCTATGAGTTTGACTATGTTAGATACCTCCTATAGGTGGAATCATATAGTATTCGTCTTTTGTGATTGGCTTATTTTGCTTCGCACAACGTCCTCAAGGTTCATTCACGTTGTAGCATGTGTCAGGATTTCTTTCATTTTTAAAGCTGAATAATATCCTATTGTATGTATATACCACATTTTTTAAGCCATTCATCCACTGATGGACATTTAGGTTATTTCTACCTCTTGGCTATTGTGAATAATGATGCAATGAATATAGGAGTGCAAATATTTCCTCCAGATCCTATTTTCAATTCTTTGGATAAATACCCTGAAGTGGGATTGCTGGATCATATAGTAGTTGTATTTTTAATTTTTTGAGGAATTTCCATACTGTTTTCCATAGTGGCTGCACCATTTTACATTCCTACCAACAGTGTACAAAGGTTCCAATCTCTCCACATCCTCACCAACACTTGCTATTTTCTGGGTTTTTTGATGATAGCCATCCTAACAGGTGTGAGGTGATATCTCATGGTTTTGATTTGCATTTCTCTGATGATTAGTGATGCTGAGTATCTTTACATATACCTCTTGGTCATTTGTATGTCTTCTTTGGAGGAATGTCTATTCAAGTCCTTTGAAAGGGCAGCTCTTTTTTGGAGGGAAGTTTTGCAAGAGGTGGAGGCCCATTGGTGTCCCATTTACCCGGAGTGCTCTAAATGAGGGATGGTAAATGGTTGCCCAAGGAGGGAAGGAGCAGGTGACTTGCCTGGGAGCCCTAGACACAATCCTAGCGCTCAATCTTGGCGCAGAGTAAGAGCCTTCAGAGGAATCAGGCAGGCCACGTCAGCTGGAGGATCAGCCAAGACACTATGGTGATGACTCCCATATTCTGGACTGCATAACCCCCTGGGTTGCAGGTCAGTCTTAAGGAAGGCACTGCCCTGAATGTGACTAAACTCCTGTGGCTGTCTATTTTTGTTTAAAATGAGGTAAAATTCACATAACATAAAATTTACCATCTTGGCCATTTTTAAGTGCACAGTTCAGTGGTGTTAAGCACATTGACATTGTTGTGCCACCATCACCACTAGTCACCTATTCACAACTTTTTTGTCTTGCAAAACTGAAACTCGGTATCCATCAAACACTAACTCCCCACTACCCTTCTTCCCCCAGGCCCTGGTAACCACCCTTCTACTTTCTGTCTCTAGGAATTTGACTGCTCTAGGGACCTCAGGTGAGTGGAATCATACAGTCCTTTTGTGTTGGCTTATATCACCTAGTATAATGCTTCATCTGTGTTTTAGCATGTATCAAAATTTCCTTCTGTTTTAAGGCTGAATAATATTCCATTGTATGTATATACTACATTTTGTTTATCCATTCATCTGTCAATGGACACCTGGGTTACTTTGACCTTTTATGAATAGTCACCTATTACGAATAATGCTGCTATGAAGATGGATGGAGAAATATCTGCTGGAGTCCCTGCTTTCAATTCTTTTGGGTATATACCTAGACGTGGAATTGCTGGGTCATATGGTAATTCTATTTTTAATTTTTTGAGGAATTACCATACCATTTTCCATAGTGGCTGCACCATTTAACATTTCCACCAACAGTGCACGAGGGTTCCTGTTTCTCCACATCCTCATCAACACCTGTTATTTTGTGGGCTTATTTTTGATAGCAGCCATCCTAACGGGCATGAAGTAGTATCTCATTTTGGCTTTTATTTGCATTTGAAGTGATGTCCAGCATCTTTTCATTGGCCATTCATATATCTTCTTTGGGGAAATGTCTATTCAAGTCCTTTGCCCATCTATTAATCTGATCATTTGTGTTTGTGACTATCTATTAAACTTTCTATCTGGCTTTCGATTCTGCCATTCATGAAGTAGTATAGGTCAGGTATTGTGTAAAGCCAGTAACACACACAATCCATTTTATCCTCACAACAACCTTGAAATGCAGGTACAATTAGTATTCATATTTTATAGAAGAGGCCCAGAGAGGTTAAACTACTTGCCTGAGGTCACACAGCTGGTAAGTGGTTGAGCGGGAACTTGGACCAGGCCTGTGTGATTCCAAGCCCTGGTTCATAAACCTGGAACTCTCACCACCTCTCATCACCGTGCAGGTTGATGGGGAGGCTGGGACAGGGCTCTCTCACAAGTCACATGGGTCTCTCCTCTAAAGCCCAGCATGCTAAGAAGAATCCCAGGTTGGGGGTTAGGAGCCTGGGATCTGCTAGTCTCAGCCTTGCTCCAGCTGGCCAGGGGGAAGCTTCCAGCATAGTCACCCCACGGCACTTGGCCTGTGACAACATTGAGATTCAAGGGAGATTACAGATGGGAAAGTGCTTTGAAAAATCACAACATCTCAGAAAGAAGTGCAGCACTATTAGGATTCACAAGACGGGTGCATAAATTGTGCCTGTGTCTCCTGGCACCTCAGAACCTGGGATTGTCTCCTGGCCAGTTGTTCACAGAGGGTCTAGGGTGGCGCAGGTCCTGCTTTCTGGTGTATCTTTTCTCAAACACCCACAGGCGCCCAGCAGAGTGGGTGGGGAGCAGTTGCAGCCCGGTGCTGGTCTCCTTGTGGGGACTGGCCTCTATTGCCAGTGGTATTCAGGAGGCAGAGTTATCTTCTGTTACGAAAAAGACAAGAGGACAACTGTGGCAGCATACCAATGGTCTCCCAAGGATGTCCACGTCCTAATCCCCAACAATTGACTTTGTTTCCTTACATGGCAAAAGAGACATTACAGATGTGATTAAGATCTTGAGATGGGGTGATTATCCTGGAATATCTGGGAAAGCCCAATGTAATCACAAGGGTCCTTGTAAGAGGGAGGCTGGAGGGTCAGAGAGAGAGGAGATGTGAGGTCAGAGTGATGCGATTGCTGGAAGGGGACATGAGCCAAGGGAAGGAGACGGCCTCTAGAAGCTGAAAAAGGAAAGGAAACAGATCCTCCCCCAGAGCCTCCAGAAGGACTACAGCTCTGCCAAAACCTTGATTTTAGCCAGTGAGACCCATTTCGGACCCATTCCAGAACCGTAAGTTAATAAAGTTATATTCTTTTAACCCACTAAGTTTGTGGTAATTTGTTACAGCAACAATAGGAAATGAATACTCAACAGAAAATGGACAAAAGATGTGACCAGGCATTCAACAGAAAAGGAAATACATGGGCCGGTAAACAGAGACAGTCAACATGGTCAGTGGTCTTGGTCAACTTCGGGCCGAGTGGCTTAGAGTGGCCATTCTCATTCTGAAAGAGAGAAATAGGAAAGAAGGAAGGGGTGACAGGTTCCAAGCAAGTCCAAACCTAGTCTTTGTTAAGGCAGCCTAAGCTGACTAAGACACCAGTTATTGAGGAAATGCAAATTAAGGCCTCAATAAGATTCCATTTTAATTGGCAAAGTAATTGGAAAAAAATAAGAAGCCTATCAATAACAAGCATTGGAGAGGAGAAGAGGATATGGACGCGGGGGAAGGATCTCTCATAGGATCCTGAGGGTGGGCCAGTAATTTGGTGGAAAACAATCCAGCATTAATCCTAAAGTTAACCATTCCACTCCTAGAGCCATTCCAGATGTACAGCTAGAACGTACAAGAATATTCATAAGAGTACTCTTCCCAGTGGCAAAAGGCTAGAAACTTCCTGAGTGACTGTCAGTGGGAGAATGGAGAAATAAACCACGGTCCACTGTACAATGGACTATTATACAGTCAAATGAATGACCTACAGTGACATGCAGCATCAAGGATAATTCCTACCAATACAACGTTAAATGGAAAAAGTAGCTCTGAAAAAAATCCCGTAGAGCAAGATATCCTTTTATGAAGTTAAAAACAACCAAAATAAAAAATGGATACCCTTTAGGAACAGACATAAATGCAACACAACTATGTAAAGAATGTGGAAACAGAGGAAATGGGTGGGAGTTTGGCTAAAACAAGATTGGGCATGATTTGAAAAGTTACAATCTGGACAATAGAGACATGCGGGTTCGCTACGGTAGTCTCTAGAGCTTTGTGTATGTTTGAAATTTTCCATTGTGAAAGAAGTTTTAAAGTAATATAAAGAGGAAAGCAAGGAATGATGAACACAGGATTCAGGAGGCAGGAAGACGGAATGGAACCCTACAATGAAATATCAGTTATAGCCAAGGGCATGGCTTGGCTGTGTTTTGTTTTGGATGGTGAGTTCATGGGCAATTATTACATAACTAACTAAATAACTAAACTAAAGCAAGCCATGCATGGAGCCATGAAGAAATAATTGGAGAAGTAGAGGGAAGAAAAGCATGCAGTCAGCCTTGTACACAGTTCTCAGTGGCACTAGGTGGACGGAACACAGGATGTGTCCTTCTAGGGCTCTGTTTGCATGGAGAGAGCCTGGAGACCTGGATGCAAGTTCTCCTCCTGGCTGGCTCTTCCACTCCTCTCATCTGTGTTCCTGACTATCTGGGAGCATCCTCTCTGGCACAGGCCCGGGCAGGGTATCTGAGGGCTTTGGGGGTCCTGATTAAGAGCTGGTCTGATGTTTGGGATGTCACACGGGGGGTCTACCCGTCCCGGCAGACTTTCAGACTAAAACGTAGGGGTTTATATTCATCCCTGGCACATGTCATCATTCAGAAATCCTGAAGCACTTAGCTGGTAGCGAAAGAATGTACCAGGTATTGGAAGAGCTGCTTAGAGAGAAGTAGGCTAAGGGGCACCCTAGAAAGGAGGTGGGTCTTCCTCTGGGAAGAAAATGAACTAAGATACAGGAACCACTTTGTTGCTGTGTGTGTGTGTGTGTGTGTGTGTGTGTGTGTGTGTGTGTGTGTTTTCAGTGTTCCCTCAGGGTCAGTTCTTTCAGTGACGCCCTAAATTCCACTGAGTCCAGAAATGGTTCTGTCCCCTGTGCAACCTTAATGAAACCTCAGGAGAGAAAAACTCTTACTCGCTTCCTCCCCAGTCCCAGCTCACTGGGCTCTTTTCAAAGTGTGGTCCCTGGACAGACCAGACTGGCAACTTCAGGATCCCTGGAAACTCATTAGAAATGCAAATGCCCCTGATTTACGGAATCAGAAACCCTGAGGGTGGTGATGGGGGAGCTGTGTATTAACAAGCCCTCCAGGGGATTCTGATGCGTGCTCAAGTTTGAGAACCACTGGTTGAAGTACATTTTATCCCACCCCTAGACTCCTTCTGGCTTCACCTCCTTCCCTGACAGTATTCCACAGGTCACTGCTTCCAGGATTTAATGTCACCTATTTGCTCTAAGGAAATCCAACTCTGGTCATTCTAATCCCTCACTTCTTGGCTCTGATTCTTGAGCTGCCAGGAGCTGCTGGAGCAAACCTCATGGAAACAGGATGCTGTTCCGAGCTCCTGTCTCCCACCTCAGCAGAAGGCTCTCCACACCGCCCATCCTGCCTCCCCTCCCCTCCATCTGTCCCAGCAGCTCCCTCTCCCATTCCCCTCTGCTGCTGTCACATTGTCACCTCTCTCCACAAGCCTGTGCCCTGCCTTCTCCCCTGGCATTAGCAGGTGGCTGTCTATGTCACTGAAAAAAAGTAAGACCACGGGGCAAGAACTCCTCCAATTTCTCTCCCCTCTGCAAACTTATTTGCCTCTTTCCTCCTCTTTCCCGAATCAGTGCCCAAGTCTACCTGAAGCTTGTCTGAGGCTCATCCCTCCAGCTACGTTCTGGCCCACCTCCCATCCACCTCAGCAGGGGCCTCAGGCCACCTGCTCTCCCTCTCTGGAGCTCCTCCTTGCTCAAGTCCATATTCAAAGACAAACAGCAGCTACAGGACAACAACATTTTCAAACAAAAGTGTTTTAAATATATATTGAGCATCTATATTCTCTAAGGCAGCGCAGACTTGGTTTTGAATTCCAGGTCTCCAATTACTGTCAAGGAGGCATTGGCCAAATTGTTTATTTTTTCTAAACGTCAGCTTCTTCCTCTGTAAAAAGGGGTATTATAAAACTTTTTGCATAATTATTAAGGATTAAATATTGTCAATGTAAAACGTATTGCAGCAACAAGAACTTGACATATTGGATAAAAATATTTACTGTTTGATCCATAGATTAGATGTGTTTTTTTTAAGCTTTTTTTTTTTTGAAGAAGATTGGCCCTGCGCTAACATCTGTTGCAATCTTCTTTTTTTTTTTTCTTTTTCCTCCCTAAAGCCCCAGCACATAGCTGTGTATCATAGCTGCAGAGTTGTAGCTCCTCTATATGGGACACAGCCTCAGCATGGCTTGATGAGCAGTGAGTGGGTCCACGCCCAGGATCCGAACCAGCAAACCCAGGGCCACCGAAGTATAACATGTGAACTTAACCGCTGCGCCACCAGGCTTGCCCTGAGATTAGATGTTTTTATTTAAATATTTATGTAATCTGAATGATCTTTAAATTTCATTAAGCATCTTATACTTCAAATTCCTACAACATGAGCAGAAACTGAAGGGAACGTTCAAAGGAAAATCATGACGAGAATTCCTTAATTCCAGGTTTGATGGTGAGAAAAGCCCAAGGCTTCCTGTGTTACAAAAATTATTTGCTTAAAAGAGAATGACCAAAATAATAAATTCCATGATTCCCTCTTAATAAAATGTTCTATCTCCCTTGTAAAAAACAACAAACAGCGTCTTCTCTGCCTGTGCCCCTCTGGCTACTGTCCTATTCACAACCAAGTTTCTTGCAAGAACAAGCTACCTTAGCTCTCAACTCTCTTACCTGCCTCCCATTTGCTCCTTAACTCCGTGCAAACTGATTTCCTGAAGATCATCAGTAGCTTCCATGTCAACAAATCCAGCTGGCACTTTAGTGCTCTGGTTCATTCAATCATCTTACCGAGTGCCTGCCAGGGACTGAGTTCCTGGCACTAAGCTAACACATTGGAGGTAGCTAAGCATTGTTTTCATTCAACAAGTATTTTTTGAGTTCCTTCAATGTGCCAGGCGCTATGCTCTGTAGGCACTAACAGACAACCTGCCCTTGAGGAGAATATAGGCCATTACAGCAGCATCTGGCACAGGCAGTGAGACTTGAATAATACACGAGATGTACACCTCATGTTAGCAGGTGGGAGGCAAGAGAATCCCAGAAGCCATCCCTGAGGAAGTGACACCTGAATTTAGTCTAACGGATGAGGAGGGATTGACCAATGACGGGATGAAGAAGGATGCTGCAGGCAGAAGAACAGTATGTGCCAAGCAACAGTAGAAACATAGTACAAGGTATGCTATCATATTCACAGGGTACCATAGTCACAGAGGAGGGCATAGGAAACATTCAGAGAAGGCTTCCTGAGGGAGGTGACACCTAAACTGAGTCTTAAGGGATCACTAGGCATCTGTTAAGGAGGTGAAGGACATCCCAGGAAGATAATGCTGTGTGTGCAAAGGCACAAAGAATGGCATCTTGGGAGAGGTGTAAGTAACATGGGATGATGGCTGAAGTGTAGGCCAGGAGGACAGGGTAGCACCTGGGGGACATCAATGCCATGTTAAGCAGTTTGCACTGAAAGTGATAGCAACCATTGGAGAGGGGAGAGTTTGTGTGTGTGTGTGTCTCTGTCTGCTTTTCCCCTTTCAGAATGATCGCTCCAAATGCTATATGGAAGATGCATTAGAAGGGGCAAGACTGGAGGTAGAGAGACAAGTTAGAAAGAAGGCTATTGTAATGTAATGACTGGGGTGAAAAATGACAGATCCTCAACAAGGCAGTGGCTGTAGGATGTAATATTTAAACAGTAGGATCAATGATATAAAGTAATATCAACATAGGCTTTCGAGTCAGACAGACCGAAGTGTGAATCCCAGCTCTGCCCTTACTATCTGCGTGACCTTGGGCAAGTCACTTAACCTCTCTAAGATTCCATTTCCTCACCTGTGAATTCAGGACAGTAATAAAACCAACCTCACAGCTGTAGAAAGGATGAAAGAGCATAATATATGCAAGGACACAGCCCAAGACTGAGCACATGGTGAACGTGCACAAACGAGAGCTCCCGTCCTCAGCGTCATTGACTGGACTTGTTGACCAGATGCAGATACTGAGGGAGACCAGAGTGCACAACGACTCCAGGGTTTCTGGCCTGCTGTTACTAACAGAAAGCAGGGACAGGAGTAGGCAGTTTGGGAAGAAGGCCTGGAAGAGGATGCACTCATTTCTTGGGTATGAAGTGCCCACTGTTGGAAGAGCTCATCCTCCACGGGTCTCTTCACATCTTGCTGTGTGTGCCAAGAATGCAAGACTCTGAGCACTTTTTACCTGGGCCACTTCTCAGTGTTGTGTTTGTAGTGAGCAACCTTGAGGGATGAGGTATTGTTTCTCTCCACGCTTGCTTACTGCTTTTGATATAAGCAGTCGATTCCCAAGGTCGGTGTTCCTCAGCTGTGATGCAAACCCACTGCATGTGGAACATCCATCTGGGCCCATCACACTGCCCCTGTGGGACTCAGAGGCAAAGGGAACTCATGCAAATACGCTGATGCTCATGCTATGCGCTGTGCGTGCCTGGGTAATAAAGTCCTACGTCTCTGACCCAGGAGTCTCATGTCTTCTGTCAGCATCCATGAATCAGTGACAGGTTAACTTATTAGCCTATGAGATGGAAAGAGAGACTTGGAGTCATCAGTGTGTGCATGGTGGGTAATGACTGGGAAGAGGTCTGGGGCCGCACCCTGGGTGACATCAACAAGTACAGGATGGGGGTAAGGAAAGGAGCTCCCAGAGGACCTCACAAAAGAAACCTAGAGGAGAACATTTCCCTACAAGCCAAGGGAGTAGAGTTCCAACCAAAACAGAGTAGGCAACAGGATCAGATGCTGCTTAAAAGTCAAATAATATAAAGACTGAAAGTGGCCACTGAATTTAGCAACTAAGTCACTGGCAAGAGACATTTCAATGACATGGTGTGGCCAGAGCCAAACTGGAGTGGGTGACAAATGAATGGAGGTAAAGAAGGTGTGAAAATCAATATAAGGTATTTCCAAAAAGCTTAGCTGAAAAGAAAAGAGAGAGGTGGGGCATAGGTCACCAGAGGGGATAGGAGCAGATGCAAGTTTTCTTTCTAAATAGATGGAGGAGATTTGAGTAGATTACATACTGAAGAGAATAAGCCAAAAAGAGGGTAAAGTGGGGGGAAAAAAAGAGCAAGGAGAAGACGGATGGAATCAGAGCTCTGAAGACGAGGAAAGGGATGACCTTCAGATCGCAGGTGAGGGACTGGCCTGGGCCTTCTTTCACTGAGATGGCCTTTGCCTCAGCCACACACCCTCAAGCAGGCCAACCTGCCAGCTTGGGTTGTGGTCTGCCTTCAGGTGGGTGAAGCCCACTGTCCCTAGGGAGGGGCCTGGTCAGCAAGTTTCCTGGTGGCCACCCTTGCCTGGTAGTCTTGCAGACCAGAGATGAGAGGCACTGAAGTATTTCCCAGCCTCAGTTCTCTGGAGATGCCAACAGGTGTGTTCTACACACAAAGGGTCCCGGAGAGTCTGGAATGTGTTGCTCTGAGCCCTGTGAAGCCAGCTTGCAGGAAGACTGAGTGTTCTCTGCCAGCAGAGATGGGCATTTGGGAGTGGGGAGTCCAAAGGGAAGAGAAAGCCTGCTGGGGAGACACAGGGCCTCCTTCTCCTGGTACTCAGGTTGACGGAGAAAACACCTACGGAAAGACCCAATGATCATTCACAATGTAGGAAAAGGAGCTGTCCTTTGGGGAACACCTGTACTCTGCTTGGAGTTTCTGTATCCCCGTCATCTCGCTCTCCCAGTTCCTGACACAGTGTTCTCGTCCCCACATGACAGAGGAAGGAGCTGAGGACTCGCCTGATGCTCAGGGCTCAGTACACGGTCGGCTCCAGCTCTCTATGATTTGGGATCTGGCTCTCCTGCCCCTGCAGCCTGCACTGTCCTTTCCCCCTAAAGGCACCCAGGGCCTGGGTCAGAGGCCAGTGCACACAACTGCTGCCCCTCCTGCAGCCCTGCAGCTGAGACCAGAGCAGCTGCCCCAGCCTACCAGGGTGGTCTGTGGTCTGTGACAGGAAAGGTCCCTCAAGTGCCTTAGCCTTCTCTCTCGGGCCCAGGTTGGCTTTCCAAGCACCATCAGACCCCAGGGGGTCTGGTCCCTGATGGCCAGGGAGGGAGGGGGCCAGTAGGAGTGTGCATTTGGGCCTATTCGCAGGCATGCCTCTGCTTTTCTGTACCGAGATTACCCCCAGGAACCTTCTCCAGAGGTGTGAGAGGGAGAACAAGAGAAGACAGCAGTTCTTTACCTTGACGTCCAGACCCTTTGAGAGACTGACGGAATCAAGGGACTCTTTCCATAAAAGGGCACACACACAACACACAACCTTGCACATAGTTCCCGGGTTCACATACCAACCAGCACCGCCAGCACCTGCCTCCCCGCAGGCCAAGCGTCAAAGGACAGTAATCAGCCGAGAGGCTGGCTAAAATTGCTGATTCCCACGCCCCACCGCGGAAATTCTCACTCAGTGGGTCTGGGGCGAGGCCCGGGAGTCTGCGTTTTTAACCAGCGCCTCAGGTGACTTGGGCGCTGATGCTTAGCGGAGCCCACTTTGAGAAACCCCGACTCTGGGACTGAGAGACTCCCGCCCCGCCATGCTCCAAACTTCCCCCATCCGGCCGGGCGCACGGGCCTCACCCTCGCGCGCGATCGTGGAAGCATCTGGGGAACGTGGTGGGGACCGACAGCGAGGGCCCTTGGGGCCTGCCTGTCAGCCCCTGTCGTCACCGTGCCACGGCCCCGAGAGGCGCAGCGCGGCGGCCGGCAGGGGGCGCGGCGGTAGGGACGACGCCGGAAGGGGGCGCCCAGCAGCCCCTGGCCCGGAGCGGAGGGGCGGGAAGGAGGCGGGAGGGGAGGGCAGAGAAGGGAGGGAAGGAAGGAGCGAGGCGCGCGGCAGCGGCGCGGAGGCCGGGCGCGGGCGCAGGGGCGGGAGCGGGAGCCCGAGCCGGGGGCGGGGCGGCCGGGGCGGGGCCGCGGGCTGGCGGCGAGCGCCGAGGGAGCGCGCCCGGGGAGCACGGAGGGAGGAGCGAGGGGAGCGCGGGCAGCTGCCCGCTCCGGCCCCCGCGCCGCCCGCGCGCAACAGTTCCCCCAAAGTTGCAGCCCGGGAGGCGGGCGCGCCCGGGCAGCCGAGGGGCGGGCAGCCGGCCGGGGACGCGGCGTCGCGGCCCAGCGCGGACGGTGCCAGCGGGCAGCGGCGGCATGGGCACCCGGCAGACCAAGGGCAGTCTGGCGGAGAGAGCCAGCCCCGGCGCGGCGCCGGGCCCCCGCCGCGAACGGCCCGACTTCTGGGCGTCGCTGCTGCTGCGCGCCGGGGACAAGGCGGGGCGCGCGGGCGCCGGCGCGGGGCTGCCCCCCTACCACCGGCGCGTCGGCATGGTCCAGGAGCTGCTGCGGATGGTGCGCCAGGGCCGGCGGGAGGAGGCGGGGACGCTGCTGCAGCACCTGCGCCAGGTGAGCGCGGGGAGGGTGCGCGGGGGGCGCGCCTGCCTTGGGAGCGCCCCGCCTCTTCCCGAGGAGCCCAGGGACCGCCGAGGGGCACCGCCCAGAGCCCCCTCTCGCGTGGATGGAGCCTTGTCTGGCAGCAAGTGCCCTGGCGCTCCGGCTGAATTTAAGGGCCTCAGGGCAGAGCGGAGGACGGCTAGCCGGGTGAGGCCCGGGTGAGGGAGACCTGTTGGAATAATGTCCCCGCTGTCTCCCTCGCAGGCAGAGAAGGAGGCTGGTCCCGGGGATAGTTGGTGGGCGAGATGCAGGGAGGGATGCTTGGTCTCGGTCAGGGTGCTGTTCTTCCTCTCTTCCCGTTGATAGTCACCCCTGCCAAGGGTCCTCAAGGAATGCGCAGTTGTCAGCTGAACCCGGCTTCCTCAGGGGAGGTCCAAGGGCACAGCCCTAGGGCTGGTAAGTGCCAGTCCCTAGGTCTTTTGCCCACGTGGGAGGCATCCTGGATTGCGGTTCAGGTGGGAGACAGTGTTTCATCTCCCCTGACTAACTTTGACAGGTGCTCAGCCATGAGCCCCTGCTGTGCAGTGGAGAGAGGGAGAGGGGAGCTAGATGTGGTTTCCTGTGTGACTGCCCGGCTGGCAGGACCTTCAGGAGGCTGCCAGCACTCTGCCTTCGGCCTGTTCTGTCCCTATCCCACTGGTTAGGTATTGACTTTGCAGATGTGGCTGGTCCCCGCTGCTTTGGGGCTGCCCTGGGGCGGACGCTGTCATCCACCTCTCTTTGGCTTGTTTTCCTTCCTCGCTGTCTTTTGAGGGAGGGAGTGGCCTGTTCCACGCATTATGTTGAATAGGAGAGAGGCAGGAGGGTGCAAAGCTGCCCTTCTGCATTACCAAACAAGGTGTCTTGGCCCAGCTTTAGGGGGTAGCCAAGGGCAGGCCCCATATTCTTGTTAGATTGACACCATTAGTGGTGGAGTCGGCTGCGGATGGGGGAGGGGGAATCTCAGGTGGCCTTTCTAAAGTTTTCCCGTCGCTGATGAAAGAGGCTGTGGGAGCGCCTTCCTGGGAGGAGCTTCCAAAATCTAATCAGAGGCACATCCCTCCTGGATTCTGTAGCAACCCCTCCCCACTTGACATCCGGTGTGCTGTTACCCTGGAGCGTGTGTTCCCAAGGTGTGCACTGGCCAGGGAGAGGGAAGCATAGACTTGAGAACTTGGGAAGACTGGGGCTTCTGCTTGCCTCTGCTTTTCCAAACAACATCCAGAATGATGCCTGAAATGCCACTGGATCCCCAGTGGCTTTTCTGACTTGAATCTTCAAAGAAAGGTGACGTTACACACCACCCAACTTTAGCAGTGTATATTTCTTTGTCTTTCAAAAATTGGAAACCAGTGTATGGCCTCTGTGGAAACTCTTTTGCTTTCAAACAGAATAATGGATTTTCCAGACCATCATATCCCCTTTGCACCAGACAGTAAGAAGGTTTTACTGATCATGTGCTATTCCCCCAGCACCAGGGTGGGTGCTTCGGGGGATGCAGAAGAGTAGAGGAGGCTGACAGGTAGGGGTCAAGACAAGCCCTCCTTGGAGGGTGAAAAAACAAAGTGAAGCCAGAATTCTTAAGGGCCAGTTGGGTGGGGCCTGCAGGAGGAGGCAGACACCTTGAGCTCCTTAGTCCCTCTGGGGCTGAGTGTGATTCCACATCTCAGGAAGCTGAGTTTCTCCCTCATTTTTGGAGAGTAGATAAGCCCCTATGGCTCCCACAGGGTCTCTGAGACAGGGAGCATTTCCTGAGAAATGTCAGTCATGTTGGTGTCCTGACGCCCTTCTTAGTGGCAGGACTGGGAGTGCTGCTGGGGGCAGGAGGGGGTTAATCAGACTTTCCCCTTCTCTCTGAATGCAGAATAGCTTGCCCTCCAGCTCCGGGGTAGTGTGTCGGCCTCCCTTAACCTCTGGCTGGTGGGTGAGGTCTGTGGGCCTCTCTAGAGCCAAGGATGGGCCTGCTCAAGGGGCCTAGAGAGCTGCCCTGTGTTGCTTGGAACGTACAGATCAAGGCCCCTACAGGAAATGGTTGTGGGCCCTGGGCCGTGTGTGAGGAGAACACTGGGTGTCCAAATGTCCATGAGAAACAGGCGGTGTTCTAGGACCCTGAGGCTGTTCAGAGGAATGTTGAGCTGGATCTGTGCTGTGCACTGAAGTGGCTCCTTCTCCCAAACTGTGTTTTCCTTTCTAGTTTCCTTCTCTAGTCTGGAGGTGGTGATGTTCAGAAAGGGAATGAGCAGTCACTGAGAGACAGGAAAACACCCAGGGCGTCACCAGGGGTCAGACAGGGAGAGCCTCTTTCAGCAACGCAGCAGGCAGAGACGGGTGTATGCAGAGCCCAGGTGCTGAGTCCTGCTGGGAGGCTGTCCAGGATCCGCGAGGTGGGCGTCAATGAACAAAGACAGACTGAGAGTAATAGCAGCCAGGAGAGTAACAGCCACCCCCATTTGCATGTCACTGTCTCCTGTGTTTGATAATGTGTGTTTGGCTGCCGGATTTGTGTGTGTCCAGAGCCCTGGGTTGGAGGGGACTTGAGATACTCAGTCCCTGTGGTTCTTAACCTCCTTGAGTCCTTGAGCTTTTTGTGGCCACAAAAGAGCCCTAGACACTATTCCCAAACAAATGCACCAACATGCAAAATGTTGCAAGAATTTCAGAGGGTTCACAGACCCCAAGAAGAGAATATGTTCCAGTCTGGTACCGTGCCTCTCCCCCTGCTCTGTGACGTGCTACAGGCTCGGGATATGGAAACAGGGACTCTGGGACCATGTGTGGCAATTCATGGTGGCTGCTGGAGCGGCTTCTTCTGAATGCCCTTCTTTCTCATCTAAGATTTCGGGGGTGGTTTCCTTGATTGGAGACTCTCCTGCCTGTCTGTGCTTGTCACTTGCTGGAGAGGTATCTGGAGGCCTCCTAATGTTAATGATCCTCAGCTGCAGCCAGAGGTGCAGGCGGGATGCCAGGAAGCTGCCTTAAAGGAGCAGAGAGCAATCTCCTTCCGTTTAGGAGCAGTGTAATCATGAGAAGAGCCTGGGGCCAGCAGTCAGCTGTGGCGGCTTGCCTTCTGGTCTTCATTCTGCTTTGACCTTGGACCCGGAAGATAACCTCTGAGTTGTGTTTCCGCATTTCCCAAAGGGTATCTGGGATACTGAGCAGAGCAAATGCTACAAAGTATGAGAAATTGCGTTGGCTCTGCAATCAAGACACTTTCTCACAGTGACGATGATAAGAAACAGGAGGATCTGCTCTACTTTGGGCCTGGCCAGGCGATGGGTAGGGTCTTGATATCCTTTCTCAGGCTGGGGCCAGGATTTTTTTTTTTTTTTTTTTTGAGGAAGACTAGCCCTGAGCTAACATCTGTCGCCAATACTCCTCTTTTTTGCTGAGGAAGACTGGCCCTGGGCTAACATCCATGCCCATCTTCCTCTACTTTATATGGGATGCCGCCACAGCATGGCTTGGCAAGTGGTGCATCAGTGCGCGCCAGGGATCTGAACCTTGGAACCCCAGGCCGCAGAAGCTGAGCACACGCACTTAACTGCTGCGCCACTGGGCTGGCCCCTGGGCCCAGGATTTTTGGGATTCTGTCTACCTGCCCAGGGCTCAGTCTGGATCAAAAGCTCACTGCCAGTTCAGGAGCAGTCTGGGGCAGTGCTCATGGGGATAAAAGATGCCAGCTATGGATAGAAGAAGCCACTCTCCCCTCCCCTGGTCCCCATTCCTACAGGCCTCACCCTTCCCCAGATGTCTCTCCCTAAGTCTTGGGGTCAGGTTTGCCATCTTTAAGGAGCCCTGGGGAAGAAGTAACATTTAGTCATGGAGAGAGGGCAAGTGCCAGGCTACATGGAGGGTGGGGTGTCAACTCCTCAGCCCAGCGGTTTCTCTAAGTCCCAAAAATCCCAGACTGGGTTGTCAGCCAACTTCATGGAGCACCAGAATAAGGGATCAGTTTCCCTGCGATACACCAGGCTGAAGTGGCCCAGCCTCCCTACCTTCCCATAAGGAAAGTCTGAGCAGGTTGGTTTACTGCCACTCGATATGGTGCAGCCCTTTTGTGCAGAGCTGTTCCAGTGTTACCCTGCTGAGCCCCACCCAATGGTGTGGCTCGGGCATGGACTTCTGGTTCCGTCAGCTGTGGCCAGCGTGGCAGAGCTGGCTTTACACCTGGGAGCATGAGCCACATCAGCTAAAGCAAAAAATAACCCTCTGGGACCTAGGATGACTTGCCTCCCAAGGAGGGCTGGATGGATAATGGACAAGCACTTGGAGGCTCCCTGGGGACCTGGAGACTGGACAGTTCTTTCCTACCCAGAGACAGAAAGATGAGCAGAGTGACCTTTGAAAGTCACCTTTTTCCTCTAACAGCCCACCTAAGAAAATCTCTTCAGGCGAGCAGGTTGCAAAGTCACCAGACACTGAGTAGGGATTTCCCGCACCCTTGGCCCTGATCGTCTTCTTCCTCCACCTGGAATGCATTTCCTTATTTCCACGGAATGCTCCTTACCTTTCCAAGGCCACCCTCCTGGCCGTGTCAGCCCATGCCTCTGAGATCCAGTTGCCTGTTAGGGACTGCCACACTGGGTGGCATTTAATCATCTGTACACAGTTTTTCCTCTGATGTCCATTTCGTTTGTCAGACCAAGTCATATCCTTCCTGAGGGTGGAGACCCCACCACCACCGTTGTCCCTGGCATGGTATTGAACACCCACAGGCCTGCAACAATCTTTAGTGAGTCTGTGTGCTGTGAAGATGTGCATCTGTCACCGCTGGCACTGTGTGTCCTCAGAAAGCACTTGGATCCTGGCTGCGGCTGTGCATCTGGGGGCTTATTTACCAAGGTTGCCAGTACTGTCATGAGATCTGGCGAGTTTGCTTTCAGTGTGGTTGGATTCCTGGGAACCATGTCCCCGGGGCTTGGCTGTTCCTAGCAGCCTGCCAGTTGGTGGTGTTCTTGGAGAGAAGAGTGGCATGGTGCCCAGCCTCTGTGGGCACCAGGGGATCCCATCCGGCAGGTGCAGTCTGGGGCCTCTGCTGAGGTGGCGGGAGGGGAGCAGAGCCTGATGGGAGAGCCTGGCCTCCGCATTCCTGATCTGCTGCTTGTGCTGAATCATGTTTGTTCCATCCACAGTGAGAAACCTTCCTTTTTAGAATCCGCCGCTCTCTGACTGGGCTGGGCACAGGTATTTCCAGTGATAAAGATGCAGAAGGAATCTGATGCCAGGGCCTGCTTTGCTGGTTTCCAAGGTCGGGGACATGGCAGCCTCTGTGTGGCCAGGCATGACTGCAGGGCCTGGGGCTGGGCCAGCTATCCTGATTTCAGGTCTGGTGGGATGGGGGCCTTCTTTCTGGAACAAATGTCTACCTCCTTAGAGATGACCAGAAACTGCTTTGCTGTCTCTATTCATCTCCTAATATACCCTGGGCGCCACCCATGGACCGCCCCCTTGGTGGAACCCCCCTTGGTGCACTGGTGCAGCCCCCTCTCCCCTTCCCCCAATGTCATTTCGTTTCCATGTGCACTTTTTTCGGGCAGAGGCCATATGATCGTATACTGGGCACAGCAGGTTTTCAGGAAATCCTTATCGAATGGGTTTTAAACTTCTCCTCAGGCACACTTCCCCCTGGCCACTGCCCTAGGTGTCTCTCTCAGGAGCCAGTGGGGTCTGGCTCGGACTTCTCCAGTCAAGCACGGGAGCAAGTCATCCTTCCAGTAACCCTCAGAGTTGGCACCATCACTCTTGCCCATTCTCAGGGTTCTAGCGGCTGCGCTCTGCACCCACAACACCTCCTGCAGGTGAGACCCACCTTGCAGAAGGGTTATCCAGGTGATTAGGGTCTTTCTCTGGCTTCCCCAGCAGGATGCCCAAGGAATGGGGTCAACCTCGGAAGAGATCGCCTACCCAAAGTGGGGGTCTCAACCAGCCATGTTCCCCTGCCACCCTCCCGCCAAGAGCAGCGCTGTGGGTGACTAGGAGAAAAATGGCACACCCCCTCTGTGCTCCATCCCCTAGCCCCTGCTGGCTGTATCATATTCTTTCTCATTAGGAGAAACTGGAGGGGTGGGAGAGGGGCCCAGTTGTCTAAAATGGCAGACTCAGTGGCTGTATCTTGGGCTCGCTGTCACTAAAAGAGTTGGCTGTTCTCATGAGAACAGTGACCTTGGCACGTGGAGCAGGGGCAGGGGGCCTGCTCTCCTCCCCACCCCACCCACCGGCCCTGAGCAGTGCCCACGTGGCTCTCTGGGAGCATTTCCCAGCTTTTTTTTTTAACTTTTATTAGCTCAAACTCCTGGCTGCTGCAGCCATATGGAGTTCTGCCGACGGCTGCTGCTCAAAGAGATGTGGCATTTTGATGTTTCTAACTTTGTCTTAATCAGGAGAGACGCAGGAGTCCAGCTGAGGGTGGAGAGTGTCAGTGTGTTTGCCTGCAGAGGTGCCTCACTTTGGGTCTGAGGTCCGTGCCCACCTCCAGAGCTGTCCCCACCCCTGCTCTGTCCTCCAGGTCCTTGACGGTCTTTCTGCCTGTCTCCCTCCCACTTCCTGCAGCTTCTCTTTGTGTCTGTGTGTTTCTCTCTCTGTCTCTCCCTTCCCTGGGTGAGAAGCAGACTTTTCTCGTGAGTCTGCCCGACCTCCGTCAGCTTCCCTCTGCACCCCCCAGCCTCCGCAGCAGGAAGAGGGGCCTCTGGGGCCCGTGAGAACTGGAAGGAGTTGGTGGTGGTTGAGAAAAGGTCCCGGCTCGTTTTGGTTGTCTAGGTGGTGCCCCGGCACCTGGGGCGGGATGGCAGGCACTGGAGACACCCCTCCCGTCTGCGTGTTGCTTTCTGGTCCATAAAGCATGTTTTCATGTTTATTTTTCTCCTTGAATAGTCTTGTGAGGTCGGCAGGATACCGCTTCAGGTAAAAAATGGTGGGTTTTTTAAAATATTATAAAAGCAGTGTATAATCATTGTAGGAAAATGAGAAAATACAGAGGAGCCAAAATAAGACAGTAGGAATTAATTCATCTGTTCCACCATGGAGGGCCTGTTCTTCCAGGCACTGGGGACGCAGCAGGCAACCAAACAGGAAAAACGGTAGTAATAATTGTTCCCCTACCACATGGAGGGATTGTGAGCATCCAAGAGGCTTATGCGAGGGCTTGGCATGGCCCAGGGTAAGGATTCTGTGGTGGCGGTGGCTGTCTTTGCTGCAAACCAGGAGCCCTCAGTTCTGGTCCCAGCTCAGACCCCAACTTGCCCAGCTCTGTCCCTTCTCTGGCCTCAGTTTCCCCATCTGCAAAATGCAGGAGTGTGTGGTTGAGATGAACGCTGAGGTTCTCTGCCACTGCTCAGGTTGCACCGGGCTCCTGTGGCTTCAGAAACATGAGTGATCATTCATTCCCATGTGTGGTCAGTTATTCCAGGCCCTGAGCTGGATTCACATTTGTGCCCTGAGGTCACTCCTTTCTCCGCTGCTGGGACGCAGGGAGAGGGGCTTCCAGAGGGAAGCAGACCCCTAGGTCCTGGGGCTGATCCACACTCAGCCCCACACTGGCTCTCCAGGCTGCAGAGGCCAGCCTGCCTAGCTGACAGCAGTCCTAGCTAACCTACCCCTCATCTGACAGAGGAGGGTAGAAGGCCAAGTCACATAGCGTTGGGGGCAGAGGCCAGAGCAAGGAGCTTGTAGACTTTCATGTCGATCCAGGCTGCAGTGCGTGAGCAAAGAGCCTGCATTGTCCCTTGAGCCGTGGGCCCTTCACCCAGGGTGTCAGGGAGGAGAACGAGGCCTGTCTCCAGCCTTGGGCAGGCCCTCCTGGGACCCACTGCTGGCCTGACTCGTCGTGGGCTCCCTCTCCTTCCCCTCCACCCTGGGGAGGCTGCCTGGGCCCCTCTCACATCTGTGTCTCCCCTCTCCCTCTCCCGAGGCCCACCCCACTTCGTGCTTCTCACCTGTCCACAGAGATCCAGACCTCCCAGCCCAGGCAGAGCCTCGGGGGTCTTTGTCCTCAGAGCAAGAATGCTGCCCTGTGCCTTCTGCTACCTGGCCATGCTAGTACTTGGTTCTTTCATTCGGCGGACACTTCTGGGCACCTGTGGGTGGATGGCACCGGTTGGAAGAAGGGGGAAAGTAGAGCCTGCCACCGTGCTCATTACTAGACGGGATCAGAGAGGCAGCCGGTGCTGTAGATGGGTGGTGAGTGATTGTAGAGCCAGACAGAGCCACTTGGATTCTGCCTCTGCCGTTGACTCTCGCCACAGATGCAGAGTAGCCAGGCTGGGCAGAGAGCTACAGGAGTGGCAGTGGGGGACAACAGTGGAGGACATTCGCAGGTGCAAGGCACACAGCACACATGCTGGCTGCTGTGCAGACTCCTCCCCACGGGGCTCCTGAGTGGACATGGGCACTGGGCCTGGGAGCTGCGGGGAGCCAACCCTTCCCACTTCCTACTTGGGGCTTTGCCTCACTTGCGCTGAATGGCCCCTCCTAGGTGCTCGGGCCTGCCCGTCTCCTGTCCACACCTCCTGCCTGCCCTCAGCCCAGGGTTCCCCAGAGCACACCAGTGCCCTGCACGGAGTGCCGGCTCTCTCTGTGCCCACGCAGGACACCCCGCCCCCACCTCACAGCTGCTCTCCCTGTGGAGCCACCACCCACAGCTACAGGCTGCCCAAGGGGGCTTGCAGGACCGTCTCCCACTGAGGGCCACCAGGCAAGGGGTAGGACCCCAAGGAAGCCCTGCCCACTCAAGCACACCATCCATCTGCAGGGATCTGGGACTTGTGGCCTGGGAAGGCGGCAGCCTGGGACCCCAGCCCCTGCTGCCCTTACTTCTGTGCATGCAGTCACTGCCCCCAGTGCTCTGGGCTCAGGCCCCACAAAGAGGGGCAGGATTCCCTCCCATGGTGCTGGTGTAGACAGGGGCCAGGAGAGCCCACCCCACCCTGGACCTGGACCTGGACCTGTCTGGCCAGCACATGCTGTACCACAGTCAGCTGGTCCCAGCATATCTGGCGGCCCCTTGCCACCTCACACCCCTCTCCATGGCCTGGCTTGCCCCCTCTGCACCGGCCTCTGCCTTATCCGAGACCCGGCCCATGGAGCCATGGGTGCATATCGAGGAGAGGGCTGTGTGTAGATCACAGCAGGGTTGGGGAGGAGGGGACAGGAGCTGCAGGTGCTGCTGGGGAGGGAGGGCTCTGGTCAGCTGGGTGTTGTGCAGGCTCCTGTGGTCCCAGAGGAATCCCAGCGAGGAACAAAACCTGTCTTTCTGATTTTCCCTCCTGGTAAATGGTCAGATGGGAATTGCTTGGCCCACTGCCCCAGGGGCCAGTACCTGTAGCTCAAATGCAGGACCAGGACAGGCATTTCTCTCTTCCTCTGCTGAATGCCAGGCTGCCTCACCCCGCCCGGCCTGTCCTAAGGATGACACCCACCCTCAGACACCTGCTTGGGTCTGGCCATCCCTGGGAGTGTCCTCCTCCGTTGCACCTGCCGGGGCCCAGGTGTTGAAGCCTCAAGCTCCAGGATCCTGCAGTAAACTCAGCATGGCTGTGAGGTGTTTGCCAAGACTGGTTTATAATCTCTTAGTTAGGGCTCTAATGCCCTTCCTGTGGGATGTTACTTCCTCAGTAGGTACGTGAGAGAGCAAGGGCTACCGAGGAGGTGGGGGGAGGGGGGGCTCTGGGCCCACCTGTACCAGGTGCTGGGCTAGGCTTCAGGCTTTTTAATGGGCTGCCTGACCATATCATACATTGTGATCTCACTGGCCCACTCCTGGCAGTGGTCCTTGGTCCCGGCCAGCAGAGGATAGGCAGGGCTGGGGTTTGAGTGTCCTTAGAGGTCCAAGGGGCCTGGATCTGCCCCGTCTGCCTCCCGGGAGAAGTGCGAGGGAGGGAAAGGGGCTCCCTGGTTCCTTTTGGTGAGAAGCCTTCTGCAGTCAGAGCTGAGAAGCTCTAAGGCTGTGCACAGGGCCCAGAGAGGAGTCGTGGTCTGTGCAGGTCACACAGGACTAGAACCAGGTCCAGCCTCCCGAAGCCCTGTCTCACCCAATGACCCCTGGAGAAGCATCGGAAGTGAGGCCTCGGTCTGTCCCAGTGCGTAACTTGGTGCTTTCTGAGCTCCCTCAGGTGGGGCAGGTGGCTCAAGTCCCATCCTTAGGGGCACGATGAAGGAAGGGCTCTGGGAGTCCATACGTGGCGGAGAACGCCTGCCACCCCTTCTCTGTTGCATGACCTGGCAGGAGCAGGAGGTCGGGAGGGGCAGACCTCGGGAGAGGGGAAGGGTGGGAGCGTCGTGCCCCTGAGCACGTTCTCTCAGTAGCACTTTTTCAATAGTTTGTATTTTAAAGTAAGATGTTGAGACAATGGTGGCTAAGGTGAACTAATGTTGGAGGAAGCAGAGAGCAGGACCATGACCTGAAGAGAACATGGTCCCAGGAAGGGGCATGTTTCATGAGTTCATTGACCCCACATTAGAGCTTGGCCACACCTTTGCTCCTGGCAGCCTAGGGAAACCAGGGACTTTGGAGGCGTGTAGACCATTCAGTGAGTGAGTCCGGGTGACCCAAAGATGCCTTATCACCTCAGTTTCCTTCAGTGAGATGTAGGACAGCTCTTAGCCCATACAGTGCCTTTGTGAGAAATAGAAGATGACACCTTCTGGTTGGCAGAGCCAGAGTAAAGACTTGGTGAGTTCAGCCCCACCCAGACACCCTGTGCAATGCACGTCCTGCACAGCTGTACTTGGCAGCCTTGGTGAAAGTGCACAGGAGGGGCCGGCCCCGTGGCTTAGCAGTTGGGTGCGCGTGCTCTGCTGCTGGCGGCCTGGGTTCGGATCCCAGGCGCGCACGGATGCACCGCATCTCCGGCCATGCTGAGGCGGCGTCCCACGTACAGCAACTAGAAGGATGTGCAACTATGACATACAACTATCTACTGGGGCTTTGGGGAGAAAAAGGGGAAAAAATGAGGAGGATTGGCAATAGATGTTAGCTCAGGGCTGGTCTTCCTCAGCAAAAAGAGGAGGATTGGCATGGATGTTAGCTCAGGGCTGATCTTCCTCACAAAAAAAAAAAAAAAAGTACACAGGAGATCAGAGTCTTTATCAGCTGAGGCCAGTCAGGAGCCTCATGCCTTCTCCCACTCAGCTCTTGGGGCATGGCCTTCCCAGATCATCCAAGGCAGGGAAGAGTGACATGTCAGCCAGAACATGCTTTCTGCCTCTGAGCCGGATGCTTGCCCTCTTCCTCCTGAATCAGAGAGCTAAAGCAATTGGACATCTTCTTCTAGAAGGTTCTGGCTTAATATTCCTGCCTCGCTAAAGGCATCAGACAGAATCAAAGACATCCTGAGTGGGTCTGGAGTCAGGCCCAGTCGGGAGCACCAGGGGACAGCAGGGGCATCGTGGTAGCCTTCCTTGCTGGGTTCCCCGGGGCTCCGGCCCCAATGTCCCAGGGATCCAGGAATTCCCCTCAGCTTCCCAGACTGTTTACATTCCTGCCTCTACCAGTTCTGGGGGACATAAGGTCTAAATGCTTCCCACCCCCTGTAAATAACGTCCACATCTCCGGACTAAATAATTCCATTCCATTTAATTTCTTCTAGGACATGCCAGTCTTCTGAACTTTTATTATTCTTCTCAACTGCAGACCTATGTTTTCACTTTTTTCTGGAGTTGTGGAATATCGGGGTAAAAGCACTTTTAGGCAAGATCCTTGCCCCTGGGGTTTCCAGACAGCTGCCAGCCCAGAGACCATCGGGCACAGAGGGGGCCGGTTCTTGCATACGGAAACTCAAACACAACAGGTTCCAGGCCGCCTGTTCCAAGAATTCCCATCTCTCCAGAAACCGCCTGCTGGTTGAGAAGCGGCCCAGTCAAGCAGGGTGAGAACAGTGGAAATGTTTTTAGTAAGATACGTCTCAGAGAGGCTGGTCCACAAGCCAGGACCTAGAAGAAGGCACTCTGAAGGGTGTGGGGGACACGAGGGAGTGGAGGGATCAGGCCTGAAAAGAAGAGAGGGTATTGGGATGGAATTAGCAAAACTGTTTTAGAAAACTGGTGAGGGCTGGTCAGGAACCCAAAGGAGCAGGGCAGCTGGTTGGGGACGTGAGAGCAAAGCGCCCCGGCGTGTTCGCTCCGGGCTGTGCTCTTGAGGGAAGAGGCCCACGGAGTGAAATCCTGGAGGCAGAATCCGGGGACGCTGGGATGGAAAGCTCTGGGCCTTCACTGGGCCTTTGGCTGCCCTGTCACCTCTCCCACCTCCACCTCCACCGCCCCCCCCCGACCGGGTCCTCCAAAGCTGTGGACAAACTCAGTGACCTCCTAGAAGCCCCTCCCTTCCCCGAGGACACTGCCCTCACCCCTTCCTTTGCAGCCTGTAAGTCTCACCGGTTTCTTCTTCTTGCTGCTGGTTGTGGCCCTGTTCCTTCCATCTACTGGGAGAATGAGGCCCCGAGGAGGAGCAGGGCCTTGAGATGGGGAAGATTCCACCTGCTGCAAAGTCCTCAGAGAGGGCATCTGTGGCTCCTTTCCTGGGCCAGCTCCTGCCCTCCCCACCGCCCGGAGGATGACATGCAGCTCCATAGTAACAGGCCACCGAGCTCACTGATTCTGGTTTGAAAGGTCTTGGGGAAATTGGCTGAGTGTGGAGATGCAGGCAAGGCCTTGCCTGCGGCCACGGATCCTGGGGGATCTCCTCCTCGCCCCCCCCCCCGCCCCCCCCCCTGCACCACTGCCTTCCTGGAGTTGGGAGTGGGCTGGATTCCTCGTCCAGCGTGACTCATCCCTGCTCACCCAGATTCTTGGAGGCTCTCCTGGGCCTTGCCTCTGACCTAGAGATTTAAAGTGGTAAAGACCGTTCATTTGTTGTGAGGATTAATTTTGTGTCAACTTGGCTAGGCCATGGTACCCAGTTTTTGGTCAACATGAGTCTAGATGTCACTGCAAGGTATTTTTTAGATGAGATTAACATTTAAATCAGTGGACTTGGAGTAAAGCCGATGACCCTCCATAATGTGGGTGGGCCTCATCCAATCAGCTGAAGACCTTGAGAGAAAAGATTGGAGGGAATTCTGCCTCTAGAATGCCTTCAGACTTGAGACTGCAGCATCAGCTCTTCCCTGGGTCTCCAAGCCTGCCGGCCTGCCCTACAGATTTCAGACTTGCCGGATCCCACAGTCACATGAGCCAATTCCTTAAATCTCTTTCTCCCCCCGACCCCCAACAAACCTTATTGGTTCTGTTTCTCTGGAAAGCCCTGGCTAATACACTTGTCCTCCAAGGGCTGGTGGCTGGGAGAGACAGAGTTAGAAACTTCTGGGGCTCTGGGGCCCTCCTGTCCCTGCCACTTGCTCACTGTGTGAGACAACCCTCCAGTCCTCAGCTTCTCCCTCTGAGAAATGGGCTATTCCCAGGGAGTCTGTGCTACTGGAAAGCAGGTTGTCGGGGAGTCTAAGTCGTTCCTCCACCTCTTTGTTGTTACCTTCAGTTCCTTTGACAAGAGACCAAACCTTTCATTTAAAATGGACAAAATATGGGCCGGCCCCGTGGCTTAATGGTTAAGTGAGCGCGCTCCACTGCTGGCGGCCCGGGTTCGGATCCCGGGCGCGCACCGACACACCGTTTCTCCGGCCATGCTGAGGCTGCGTCCCACATACAGCAACTAGAAGGATGTGCAGCTATGACATACAACTATCTACTGGGGCTTTGGGGGAAAAATAAATAAATAAAATGGACAAAATTTACCACAGAGAGGGACAAATGGGCTTCAATGCCTTCGCCGGAAGGCATAAACAACTGATTCAGATTATTTCCCAAGCAGAGAGATCAGGAGGGCACTGAGATGGATGACAGAGTGCTGAGAATTCGTGGAATGTAGGAGCCGGTGGACCTCAGGGACCCTTTGGCCCCAGATTTCTGCGGAATCCCAGTCCCACAAGATGCTCTCGAAGGGGAAGGAGGAGCTTGGGAAATAAGTTTGGGAAACAGTGCAGATGCCACCACCCTTTCAAAGAGTCGTAAAGCACAGGGGCTAAAACGTCTGACAGGAGAAAGGAGATGGTTATGTGTTGAATTTCTTGTGTTTCAAACTTCTGTGGTCCAAGGCCCTCTTCTGCTGACCTCTCCGGCTTTCTGCCTGCTCTGTGGGAAGAATGAGCTGATGCAATCCTCTTTGGTAGGTGGGGTTGCTGAGGCGTGCAGGGGTGACTTGCCCCAGGCCACACACTGACTCAGGGACCTGGGAAGTCTCCTGCGCCCACCCTGAGCAGAGTATGCATGGAGCTGCGACCACGGGGAGCAGACCAAACCGTCCTCAGGCTTGCTATGCCTCCCAGCTGACTTTATATTTTTCTAAAGAGAAAGCATCCTTTTGGTATTTATTTGTTGCTACTGCTGTTTCTTAGGCTTTAATTAAATTACACTTGGCAACAGCCAGGCATCTGTTTCCAGAGGCCTGTTTCATGCAGAGGGTGTCATTTTTAAAGACTTCAAAGTTAAAAGACAACACACAGCCATGAAGCCCCTCGCCGAGCAAAGCTGCCGCCCCGCCCACCGCATCCTGGCAGGGAGGGCAGACCACTTGTCACAATTAAGGAGGACCAGCCTGCTGGGATGCCTGACTTCAAAACCCTGCAGGGGCCAGGTGGCCTTGGAGGAGCCGGAGAGTCACCAGGTGCCCCTGTGGGACGGCTGCCCGGAGGCCACTCCTTGCCCCTTGCCCCTTAGCCAGCTGGGCAAGTTGGGCAGGGGGCAGTAGGTGGCCAGTAATCTCCATCAGCACTCTCTTGACTCAGACCTCTGCAGAGTGGCCCTGTCCAGTAGTGTCTGGCTGGTGTTGGTTAGCTGGGTGCTCCTGGGCATCTCCTTGGGTGCCAGCTCCATGGGCCTGTGGGGGTGGCAGGCACCAAGCCAGCCTGCCCTCAAGAGGCAACGTCCAAGGCTGCGACCAGGGGCCGAGCAGTGTTCACCCTGGACACAAAAGGATGAGAAGGCCTCACCATCTAGCAGGGCTCCAGTGCTGTTGGGTGTTTCTTTTAGGGATAGGGCCGTGTAGTGGTTGCTTTTATGACTGTTGTGTGTTAGCTTTGCCCTTTCGGTGTTTTCCAAGTCTGAGTGGTGTGCCTCTGGCTCTTAGCTTCAGTAGCCCTCCCTCTCCCGGGGCGCCAAACTCCCCGGCCACAGAATAAGAGTTGCTGCTCCTGGACCTCATCTGCATAATTGTGTTCTTGAGACGTTTTTGGTGTTCTTGAGGGCGTGTTTGTACACACATGCACACACACCACACATATATACACACACCACGCATGCATACACACACACATACCCCCACACACACATGCTTACATATGCACACACATACCACCCATACAGACATGCATATACACACCGTGCATACACAGTACACACACACCACACATACATACATACATACATACACACACCACACATGCATACACACACATACACATACATACGTACACACCACACACAGTACACACACCACACATACACAGTACACACACACACCCCACACACAGTACACACACACATACACATACCACACACACACACACACACACACACACACACCCCTACACCCCAGACTACTTATGGCTACTTGGGTTTTCTCAGATACTAGTCAATATATTGAAGTGGAAATTTTAAAGCCTAGTGTTTCCCTAAGACTTTAAGTTTAACCTACAAATTTCATTATTCTGCTTATGAATCTAGTAGATTTAAACAATCACATTTAAGGGTGGGGGGTTTATGACTTCATTACCTAAATTTCTTTAAATATCTTAATGATTTTACAAATTTAACATATCCAGTTTTCTTAAGTTATAAATACCCATCCTGAAAAGCAGGACTTTGCCAAGTTCCTAAACAGTTCTTAAAATTTAACACATTAAGCTATAAATAGGGTGAATTTTAAGTTCTCTTAAATATTTCAAAAGTGTCACAAACTCAGCCAAATCCTCTTTCAACGTTTTGCTTAAAATCATAAGCCTCAAGTCAATTATTCAATTACCCGTTTTAAATTGGAATGGCACGGTTAATCTGTTGGGTACTCTGATATACCTACTTCTCTCAAACGTTACAAATGTGTGTGAAATACTAGATTGATACGTTCTTAACTTTATCTGAGGTTGATTGACTTCAGTATCTCCTGGGTTAATTGAACCCTTTCTGGGTTAAGGACACTGTCTTGAGGAAGCAGTTCGACTCTTCAGAGCAAATGAGCAGGGGCATGGTTGCTGGAGCCTTCGCACTCCCAGTGCCCACCTCCAGTGGGTGATCTCGCCCAGCCCTCTGGCACAAGTTGGTTGTTCCCTCCTTCTCCAGTCCTCAATCTCTCCCACCCCCAAACTCCTCCTCCTCCTCCCCCATCCAGGCGGCTGCATCACTGGATGAGGTTCTATTTATTGCCTGATTCACTCCGAGTTCCTTCTCTGTTCTTCCTATCCTCAGGGCCCCACGTCTTGCAGCTATTAGTGGCATCCTCTTAGATGGTGCACCCCCTCACACCCTTGGCTCCGGGATCTTGCATCCAAGGTCTTGCTAACGATGAGAATCACAGGGAGCCAGAAGGAAGATTCCTTAGTGGCTACCTTCCTTCATGGTACAGAAATCTTGCTACAACAGTGCTGAGTAATGAGCATCTCTCTACTGCTTACATACTTCCAATGACTGTGAGCTCACCACTTGTTTTTTTTATTGTGGTAAAATATACATAACATAAAATTTACCATTTTAACCACTTTTAGATGTACAGTTCAGTGGCATTAAGAACACTCACATTGTTGTGCAACCATCACCAACCTACAGAACGCTTTTCGTTTTCCCCAGCTGAAACTCTGTACCCATTAAGTCCCCATCCCCATCCTCCTAGCACCTGGCAACCATCCATCTACTTTCTGTCTCTATGAATTTGACTCCTCTGGGGAGCTCATATGAGTGGTATCATACAGTCTTTGTCCTTTTGTGTCTGGCTTATTGCACTTACCATAATGTCCTTAAGGTTCGTCTGCATTGTTGCAGGTGTCACAATTCCCTTCACTACTTGTTCTAAGATGATCTGTCTCATGGTGAGTTGAGAAGCATCTTAGGGCAGGTGGTCCTACAGGATGCATTTCTGACAAGACCAGTCTCACCTCTGGAGCAGACAGCAAAGGAACGTGTGCTGGGGATAGCTGCACCCAGAGAGGACCCAGGCTGGCGAACACAGCAAGCAGATTTCTGATAATAATGGTCCTTGGTTGCCCACCACTGTGTTCCTGGCTGAGGTCCCCACTAGCCTGAGTAAGGGAAGGGTCCCGGCCTGCATCTCCTGACCTTTTCTCCCTGGTGTATCTCCTGGGGAAAATGCCACCTGTTTTGATCTGGTGTATTAGTTTCTAGGGCTGCCATAACAAATGACCACCAACTTAGAGGCTTAGAACAACAGAAATTTATTCTCTCACAGTTCTGGAGGCCAGAAGTCCGAAATCAAGGTGTTGACAGGGCCATGCTCCCTCCAGAGGCTCTAGGGGAGATTGCGTTCTGTGCCTCTTCCAGCTTCTGGTGGTTACGGCTGCTGCATCCATCACTCCAGTCTCTGCCTCCGTCTTCATATCGCTGTCTTCTCTGTGTGTCTCTTATATGGACACCTATCTAAATCCACCTATCATTGGATTTAGAGCCCACCTGGATAATCCAGGACGATCTCATCTTGAGAACGTTAACTTAATCACATCTGCAAAGACCCTTTTTCCAAAAGGTAATATTCACAGGTCCTGGGGACTAGGATGTGGACATGTCTTTTGGGGGCGCCACCATTTAGCCCAGTGCACCCCTCATCTGTTTCTCACATTCGGTGTGTACATCTACCCCAGGTGTCCTCTCCCCCGCAGCACTTTTAAGACTTTGCCCACCTTCCTAGGAGGCCGTTGTCTTCATTTAGCAAGCAGCTGCCTAGAGTCTGCACCAGGCCCCTTCACTCGGAGCTGTTCTGGCTTCTCTTCCTGGTGGCTTTCTGGGACATTTCCCTAACAGCACCTGACAATTCCCTTCCCTCCCCTGGGAATCCGCCGGAAGGCAAGCCAGAATGTCACCCAGCCGAGGCCAATATTCTAGACTGTCCCTTCCCTCAGGAGGAGCCACCTGTGATGTTCTAGAGGCAGAGGGAAAAAAGAAGCCTTTTCCACTTCCTGCTTGCCCTCTGGACTCTAATTAATTTCCTTCTGGTGGACTGTGTTTGATTAGAACCTCATTAAGTAGCTTTGCACATTCGGGCCCTGCTGGTTTAAATATTGAAGCTGTCTGCCTGTGCCGGTTAGTGTTCAGATCTTGCTGCCTCCCTCCTTTCTTTGGCTCTGTTGTTGCAGAAGCTGTGTGGTCACGCCTGGAGGAGAGACAGGTACAAGCTGATTTCCCACGGGGCCTTCCTTCTGGGAATGGGTTTAAAACCTCGAGTGTAAAAGAGAAGGGGGTGGTTGTGGTTTAAAATAGTGTATGCCCAGCAGCCTCATGTGGCTTCCCCCACCTTTCCCCTAAAATACCTAAGAAGACACCAAAAAAGGATGAAAAACACTGAAAACAAAGACAGGTGGACAGTCTGGGAGGAACCTCCTCTCGCACTCAGACAGATGGAGCTGGTCCCGGCTTCCCCTCAGGAATCTGAGACCTCCCAAAGGAAGAGAGGAAATCCCTTTTTCCCTCAATCTGAGGGCTTCACCAATCGGGAAGTCAGGCAGTTGCCTTTGTCCCACCCGTGATCATTTTGGGGTAGAAAGAACCCTGCCTCCACCCTCCCCTTGCTGACCCCTCCTCCCGGCTCCTTTCTGCATGCATTCACAGAAAGCAGCTCTCGGAAGCCACCACCACCTGGCAGGGCAGGAGAGAGGGTAATTTGAGAGGTATGCCACCAGAAGTCCAGCATGGCCAGTGGGCTTGGCCAGGGACGGGAAAAGTCCTGGGATACGGACACTGTTGTGGCTTTCCATGGACTCCACTGTTGTGAGTATCAGAGACCCAGGCCATGGGGGTGAGTGAAGATGTCCCTTCCCAAGGTCAGAGTCACATTAGCTCAATGTCCAGGGCTGGGCCCTGAAGTGGTGGACTCAGCTCTTACCCAGAGAGGCAGCCATAGGACAAGGCCACGACTCTGGTCACCAATTCCAATGTATGGGTGTGGTTTTCCACACCAACAAGCAATTCTCTGACACCAGCAGGGCATCTTACAATTCAACTCAATTCTGACACTATCCACCTGGAGATTGTGTCAGATCTCACGTATTAAGGGCTCAGTTCCACAAGAATGCCCACTCCTCCTTCAGACTGTAATCCCAAGCACAGTTGTCACCTGTGCTTCTGACCGACCAGCAATAGATTGGAGTTTCCCATAAGCCCCTCCTTGGGTTCAATTAATTTTCTAGAGCGGCTCACAGAACTCAGGAAAACATTTCACTTACTAGATTACCGGTTTATTATAAAAGGCTATAACTCAGTAACAGCCAGATGGAAGAGATGCACAGGGCAAGGTGTGGGGAAAGAGCTTCCCCGCTCGCTGGGCATGCCACTCTCCCTGAATCTCCACGTGTGCGCCAACCTGGAAGCTCTCTGAACCGTATCCTTTTGGGGTTCTTATGGAGGCTTCATTTCGTAAGCATGATTGATTAAGTCATTGGCCATTGGTGATTGAACTCAACCCCCAGCCCCTCTCCCCTCCCCGCAGGTCAGGGGGTGGGACTGAAATTTCCAACCCTCTGATCACGTAGTTGGTTCCCCTGGCAACCAGCCCCCATCCTTAGGTGACCTAGGGGCTTTCCAAAAGCCACCTCATTAACGTAACAAGAGATGCTGTTGTCACTGTCATCACTTAGGAAATTCCAAGAGTTTAGGGGCTCTGTGCCAAAAATGGGGACAAAGACCAAATATATATTTCTTATGATAAATCATAATATCACACTAGACAGATGATGGATGGGGTCTCACTAGATCACGCCTCCCTCCTTCAAGGGTGAGCAAGTTGGGGGATAAATACTATGGGAGCTGAACCCTGACCTCTGAAAATGATCTACAGCGGGATCCAGAAGAAATGAACTTTGTGGGAAAGGAACAAAATGCCACAAAAGGAGGCCAAGCTGAGATGGGGAGAAAAAACAGAGTGAGATGAAAAGGGAGATTAATGAGGAAAATAAGAATTGCAAGGATATGAACTGCGGGCTGATTCTGAGACCTTACTGGAAGCAGCGGGAGTGGAGTTGACGCTGCAGCACGTGAGATCAGCAAAGGAGACTCTCTGCAAGGGTGTGCTATGGAAAGACCGTGAAAAAGATAAATTCAGAAGGCACTCAGAGCCAGCGTCGGTTTCCTGATGAAGAGACAGGCTGTATAAAGGTCCGTGTTTGTAGAGGAAAAGACCCCAACACTGAAGATCAATTCAAAGAAAACATGCACAACTGGACACACAGTGACAGAAATTTTTAATAACCAAGTGTGATGGGGCAGAAAAACATGGCCAGATGCACATACCCCCTTCTTTTGCTCCCTCCTGTCTCAGGAAGGTGTGTGTATTTGCCTGCCTGGTGCTGAGAGGGTTTGCGGGATAGAGATTAGAAATTGAGAGACAGTTGGGGTCATGGGAGAGATACAGCGAAGGGATTTTAGGAGTTTTGGGGAGTGTCATGAAGGGATGCCCTTTTGGTGACTTTGAGAGATTGTCATAAAGATATTAACTGCTTCTTAGGCTACTCTGTATGTTGAACTAATGGTCCTGGGAAGGGGACTGCCCAGAAGAGGCAGCTAGAGCTTAGTGACAAAGACAATCCTATGGACGCCTGGGCACAAAAAGCGGCAGAAGACAAACACCAGGCAGCCTCAGTGCTGTCTGCGGGGCTGAGTACCGAAGGCCAGCCGAGGAACGAGTAACACTGTGGCATTTGGAAGGGCCTTGCTCTCCAGCTAGGTTGTGTTCAGGTGCGACTTCAGCATAAAGGATTTTTCAGATAGGCAAGAGAGCTGAGAAAATAAACCACTCGTGTATTCCTTCTGAGGGGAAAGCTCGTTCTGGGTGAAGTTCTCCAGCACAGCAAGAGCACCAAGTACAAGTGTGTGTCTAGTCAGGAGGAAGGCCTGAGGGGTGGCAGACAGCATGCCAGCTCAGTCCCAGTGACTTGCAAATCTGTGTCCAAACCTGAATGCAAAAACAATGAGAGCAGTAACCTGGATCTAAAAATCTCCAGTTAGACCAACAAAGGCCAAGAAGGGGAGGAGCTGGCAGGCAGACAAGTGTCAGAATCCCCTGCTGACCCTTCACCCCAGCCACTGTCTAGGTCGGGGTTTGTCCCCTCAGAGTCGGTCCTGGGTCCACAATGTGCCAGCTCGCGAGTCTGGAGCCAGCCCCTTGGATTGAATGCTGCTCTTTCTCCCAGACACGGGGGCCAGCTTCCCTCTCCTGGACCCCTCAGCACCACCACACAAAGCCACACCTGCATAGTGGGGGGGCCTCACTGAGGGGTCAGGTAATGGAAGAGAAGAGAGAGAAGGCTAGCTGTGTGTCCAGTAGGAGTTCTCCAGGACCCAAAGGGAAGGCCTTGGGAAGATAAACCTTTCCCAGCAGCTCCCCAGCTCTAACCTGTTTCCCTACCCTCAGTTTGGCCCCTTTCTCTCAGAGTACCCCATTCTTCTAACCCTGAGGTTCTCAAACTTCTTTTGGTGTCAGGATTCCTTTATACTCTTTTTTTATCTTTTGTGTGTGTGTGTGAGGAAGATCAGCCCTAAGCTAACATCCAATGCCAATCCTCCTCTTTTTTTTGCTGCGGAAGATGGGCCCTGGGCTAACATCCGTGTCCGTCTTCCTCTACTTAGTGTGGGACGCCGCCACAGCAAGGCTTGACAAGGGGTGCGTCAGTGCACGCCTGGGATTCGAACCTGCGAATCCCGGGCTGCCACAGCGGAGTGCGCACACTTAACTGCTACGCCACCGGGCCGGACCTTATCTTTTTTTGTTAATTGAGATATAATTGACATAGAACATGGTGTAAGTTTAAGGTGTACAACAGGTTGATTTGATATATTTATATTGCAACGTGGTTGCCGTACATGTTAGCGTTAGCTAACACCCCTGTAGTGCTACGTAATTATCATTTCTTGTAGTGGTGGGAATAATTAAGATCCAGTTTCTTAACAAGTTTAATGTTTATAATACAGTTTTGTTGTCTGTAATCACTGTACTGTGTAGTAGATCTCCGGGATTTATTTGTCTTCTAGTTGTAAGTATGTACCCTTAAACATCTCTCCCATTCTCGCACCCCCCAGCCACTGGTAACCACCATTGCAGTCTGTTGTTTTCAAGTTTGGTTCTTTTTAGATTCCACATACAAGAGATATCATCAGTATTTATTTCTCTGTCTGATTTATCTCACTTAGCATAATGTCCTCAGGGTCCATCCATGTTGTTGAAAATGGTGGGATGTCCTTCTCTCTCATGGCTGAATAATATTCCTTTGTATGTATATACTGCATCTTCTTGATCCACTCATCCATTGACAGGCACTTAGGTTGTTTCCTTGTCTTGGCTATTGTAATAATGCGGCAGTGAACACAGAAGTTCAGATTTCTCTTCAATATCCTGTTTTCATTTCCTTTGGATATATACCCAGAAGAGGGATTGCTGGAACGTATGGTAGTTGTATATTTAATTTTTTGAGGAACGTTTATACTCTTTAAAATTATTGAGGGGGCTGGCCCCATGGCTTAGCCGTTAAGTGCGCGTGCTTCACTACTGGCGGCCCGGGTTCGGATCCCGGGCGCGCACCGTCGCACCGCTTGTCCGGCCATGCTGAGGCTGCGTCCCACATACAGCAACTAGAAGGATGTGCAACTACGACATACAACTATCTACTGGGGCTTTGGGGAGAAAAGGGGAAGAAAAAGGAGGAGGATTGGCAATAGATGTTAGCTCAGGGCCTGTCTTCCTCAGCAAAAAGAGGAGGATTGGCATGGATGTTAGCTCAGGGCTGATCTTCCTCACAAAAAAAAATAAAAAAAAATAAAAAATAAATAAAATTATTGAGGACCTCAAAGAGGTTTTCTTTATGTGGGTTATTTCTGACGAATGCTATTTACTGTATTAGAAATAAAAACAAAAATATTTTAAAGATTTATTTGTTCATTTAAAATTAACAGTAAGCTCACATGTAAAATAAATTTTTACAAAAATAACTATATTTTCCAAAAGAAAAAAAACTTTAGTGAGAAGTGTGGTGTTGTTTCACAGTGTTGTGAATCTCTTTAGTGTGTGGCTGGCTTGACAGAAGACAGCTGATTCTTGTACCTGCTGCTGTGTTCGGTCTCGTGATGGGTTGTTTTGGTTGAGGTCTACGAAGAAAATGTAGCATAACGCTGATGTGTCACTGGAAAAGAGGACTTCGCAGAGTCCTTGAAAGGGTCTCAAGGGCCCCCTTCACCCTTTGAGAAATGCTGTTCTCACCTTCCTATGTGAATCTCTACTCACTTTTTTGAAAGCCACACCCCTCACCCCAAGCCCATCATCTTTCTTCCCATCGGAACAAGTCCCCAAACCTAGTTCTTCAAATCAGGTAACATGGGGCCCCCACTTCTTCAAGATGACATGCTGGCCGTTGGCCCCCTTGGTCCCAGGAGAGTGACACTCTCCAAGCCAAGCTGCCCACAGCAGTGACTCAGGCACACCTGCTGATGTCCCTAGGTTTTCTGATGAGGAACCATCCACATACACAGTTCCTAGAGGTGATACCATTTAGACTCATAATGGGAAGCTAGGATTTTCCTCACTGCCTGGTATTTGCAAGGCAGACCAGCCCCTCCAAGGCCAAAGCCGTGGCCAGCGCAGCCTGGAGGAGCCACCTGTGGAATTGATTCTTCCTCTTCCCCTGTATACAGCAGGCCCACCCCCGCTTTGTCCCTTCCTAAGAGCTGGGGCAGAGCAGAGCGTTGGAGGCCCCTGTTGGGTAGCATCAGTAAGGCCGTCAGTGCAAAGTTGTCCCACAGTTATCCCCAATAAACTGGCTTGGAAGTGGGACCATGGCGAGGACGCTAAGGAAGCCGGAGGTGGCCGGAGCTCCTCGGGACATGAGAAGCGTCCTAAAGCAGCATGAGCATTCCGTGCGCCTAGGTGGGGTCCAAGTAAAGAAATAAAGCAATAAAATGTGCAGCAGCCTTTGTCCGGTCCCCATCTGGTTTTCCTTGTTGCAGCTCCTTGGAGCCCTGGCACCTTCGGGAGCCCCACCCCAGCTGGAATTCACAGGGAGGGCGGTGGCCATGACTCACAGTTACCCAGAGCGCAGCAAGCAGGGCCACGTCTGCCTTCCTGGGGAGACCCTCCTCCCCGCCCCCTTCCTTCCTTCCCACCTCTTGCCCCTCCCAAGCAACAACTAAATGAACCCAGACAACAGCAGCCCGGAGAGGTGGAGCCACCGTCAGCAGGCTGGGCACCCAGAGTGAGGGTGAGGGCCAGAGGACTTGGGGGGAGGGAGGCCCTGGGGAAGGACATTTTGCATCTTCCCAGACCTGCCCCAGCCCCCTGGATTAGCAACTAGGGTTTTCTTGGTCCTTCTAGGATGGGATGGCCTCTACTGGCCTGGAAAGGAAGACAGGGCAGGGCTGGTAGGAACACAAGACATGAAGCAATCATCCAGTCCAGGGTCTTCAAGCTTTTTTTTTTGGCAACAGAACTACTTTTTTTTGACTGAAGGGCGGCCAGCAGAGCTGCTCTGCTGAGAGCTGGGCCCACAGCCTGGCTGACTCTCTGGCCTCACTCTTGTCACCATCAGCCCCCAGATCCTGGAACACAGTTTGGTGTAACTACTAATGCGGTTCATCTGCCCATTTCACAGATGGGGAAACAGACCCCAAGACAGAAGTCTCTTGCCCACAGACTTAAAGTGAGTTGGGGGTTGGGTAGAGCCTAGAATCCAGTGCTTTCTCCAAGGGGCATTCAGGGACAGGGAGCAGGGGCGGCTGTAAGAGGAGACCACTAGGCACGTGTCGTGGGGCAGGGGTCCACACTGAGGAGAGTGGTACCCAGGGCGAAGTGGAGGAGGGAGGAGGCTGGCGTTAAGTCGACACCCCACAGAGGGGCAGCCCAGCCTGCACGACAGACAAGAAAGTAAATAAATCCATCTCTGTCCTCCTCCAGTGGCCACAAATCTGGCCTCTGACGTTGGGAATAACCACCCCTCCATCTCCACTCCTGGACTCTGCCTTCTGCCCCACCTCCCTGCCCCCGGGCAGGGGAGCCCCAGGGCAGGGGAGCCCCGGCCCTTTGACACATGGGCCTTCTGAGACCCTAGAACGTGAGCCCTTGACTGCCCACTTCCTACATGCCCAGCCTCCTCCTGCCCCAGGGAGGGCAGAGCTGTGGTTTTGCACATTATTGGGTGATAATTAGTGTCTTGAGGTCACGCATGTCTGCATGACCCCGATACACCCTGCTGACCGTGAGGCCAGTGTGGACTGTGCACCAAGCTCCCGTCCTGCCCTGACTCCTGGGTTTTTCTAGAGAGAGAGGTTGTGGTTTTTGTCACGTTCTCAAATGGGCCTTTGGTCCAAAAGAGGTGAAGAAGCACTGATGGGGGGAGGGGCCTTCGGTGGGGGGGCTGCGGAGGAAAGGCAGTGGGGTGGGGGCGCTGTGTTGGTGACTCTCCTCCCTGCCAGAGGCTTTACAGACGTTACCTGGTTTTATTTCTCTCACCTACCTGTGATGTAGGGTGCCTGCCCCCATTGTACGGATGGAGAAACTGAGACTCAGTGACATTAGGTGGCTTGCCCAGGACGCAGCCTGGCTGAGGGATTGAACAAGCCAGGGCAGGGACAGAGGTCCAAGGCGGTGTTGCACTTGGTTCCCCTAGGCCCTCAGCTCCAGAATGTAGCAGGCAGCACTTCAGAAGCCCCCCTTCCCCTGCATCCACACCAGACCTTGAGCCCCCGGACCTAGGGCCCCAGTAGATTATTCCAGCAGCCAGAGAGCCTGGCGCAGGGCATGGCAGCTTGCCTCTGAGGTTCATTCCTGCCGAGTGGAAAACAAAGCCCCCAAGACTGGCACCTTGGTGTCCTCGATGAAGCTTGAAACCCATTCCTTTCTAACAAGGAGGAGGGAGCAAAGTGCCCCTAACAGTCGCCGCAGGTAGGACCCGGCTGGAGCATGGGCTCAGTGAGTTTCCCTGTAGGGCAGGGGCATGGTGTCCTGGCCCCTCCAGATCCATCCAGCAAAGACCCTTTCTTTTCTCTGCTCTTAGAAATGTCAGCCACGAGGGCCGGCCCAGTGGCGCAGCAGTTAACTTCACGTGTTCTGCTTCAGTGGCCCGGGGTTCGCTGGTTCAGATCCTGGGCACGGACTGACTCACCACTCATCAAGCCACGCTGAGGTGGTGTCCCACATAGAAGAGCTAAAGGGGCCTACAACTAGGATATACAACTATGTACTGAGGACTTTGGGGAGAAAAAAGAAGAGGAAGTTTGGCAACAGATGTTAGCTCAGGGCCAATCTTCCTCAAAAAAAATAAAAACTAAAAAAAAAAAAGAAGGAAATGAAGGTACCTAAAAAAGAAAAAAGAAATGTCAGGCATCAAACCACAGGGCAGCATCCCTGCCCTCCAGCCTCTCCCCTGCCCTGCTCACCTGCCCTGGTAGAAAAGGCAGACCAGGCCCCAGGCTGAGTCAATGGCCCACCCCTCATTCCTGAAATTCTTTTTTTTTTGAACATCTTTATTACATGTGATTTTTTTCTTCCAGTGTTATTGAGATACTGTATAAGTTTAAGTGTACAGCATAATGACCTAACTTACATCTATTGCAAGATGATTAACACAATAAGTTTAGTTAACATCCATCACCTCATATAAAAATGTTTTTTCCTTGTGATGAGAAATTTTAGGATATACTCTCTTAGCAACTTTCAAATATACCATACAGCAGTGTTCACTATAGTCATCAGTTGTACATTCCATTCCTGAAATTCTGACAGTTAAAGAAGTCAACCGTTCTGGGCCTTAGTTTCTTCATCTGTAAATTGGGAATAATGATGCCCAGCCTACTTGCCTTATAGGGATTTCTAAGAATCACATGAGGAAGGCCTTTAGAAAAGCTCAGGATATCCCACCGAAATGACAGAGAGCAAACCCCTGCTAGGATGCACCTGTCACCCACACATTTCCTGTCCCCAAGTCACTGGACCCTGGCAACCCAGTCTGGGAGCCTTCCTCTCTGGGCTGTGCTGGGGCAGCAAAAATGGGTGGTGCCTGCTTTCCTTGCCTACCCTCAGTGCCCCTTTGGCCCTCATGGTGGGGTGGGGGCAGTCCCCTGGGATGGGAATGTCGTCATTGCGTGGTCTGTGCAAGGCATCACACTAGGAGCAGGAAGCACAGCCCCCACCCAAGGACTACAGAAACTGGGCAGAGGGGTTTGAGAAAAGACAGAAGGTATAGCCACGCTCTTTCACATATAGAGAGTATGAAGTTGAGTCCAACACTAGAGTAGAAAACCATGGTTCTTTACTTCTCTAAAGCAATTAACTTCATTTCCAGCTCCCACCAGCTTGGCTGGTGGGACATTCAAGCTTAGTCGTGTTTGGGGGGCCTGCCCTTTCCCTGGTCTTGTGCGAGAATCTTGGGATCTTACACAGAACATTTGGAGCAGGGCCCTTGGGTCCTAATCCGCACTGGGCACTGCTCTTGGCCAAGCCCATGGGGTCCCTTGCTGGTGGGCAGGGGTCTCTGCAGAGGCTCCTAGCTGGGGCTGTCAGTGTGTGGTGCCCCCAAACCCCTGACCCTCGTCAGGCTTGGGGAACCTCTGCCCCAGCCTCACCCAGAGCCCCTTGCCTCCATGCTCACTCGCCTGCTGTTAGGAGGACCCCACTTGATATCGTTCCTTAGGGAGCCCTGGTGGGGTTTTCTTCTGGGTGCCTGGCAACTTCTCCTTTCAGCCCCACAACTCGGAAACCCCCCAAGGCAAAGGAACACCAAGGTTGGGTCATCTATAGAAGGAGCAGTAAAAATGTCCTCAGAAGCAATAAGAAAACAAATAAATATCAATACATGATCACAAGGGAGGGGAATTTTACTATGCATGCCGTTTCCAAATTTTGCCCTGGCTGGAGAAGCAGCTATCAGCACTGTGCCAGCCCCGCTTGGCTTCATCCTCAGGGGATCCAGAGAGGCGATGGTTGGGAGGCTATCCTGGGAGAGGTCCATAAACGGGGAAGGCTGTCTCTACGGGGGCTTGTCCTGGCCCCCTGGGGGAAGTTCTGTAGATGCTTCCTTGCAGGTTGGGAAACCTTTTTGAAGGGGAAGTCCCCTCCCTTACCAGGGCTCTGGGGGAGGCTGAGCTGCCTCTAGGGGGCTGTTCGGGACATATTGGGTGGGACTCAAGGGTAGGGCGGGACCGCCCCTGACCTCTGGGCATCCTTCACTCTTGCAGGACCTAGGCATGGAGTCAACCTCGCTGGATGACGTTCTGTACCGCTACGCCAGCTTCAGGAACCTGGTGGACCCCATCACACACGACCTCATCATCAGCCTGGCCCGCTACATCCATTGCCCCAAGCCGGTAGGGCGGCTGTGGTCTAAGCCAGCCAGGTCCGGGGTGTGAGGCAGGGCCTTTCTGGGCAGAGCAGCTCAGTGCCCAGGAAGGGCTGGAGGATGAGCATCCTCATGCAAGCACTGAGGGGATGGGCCTGAGGTGCCCACCCTGTCCTGAGGCCCAGCATCCATGGCAGAGGCTGCATATGGGCACCATCAGAAGAGATTTTCTTTGGCCCCACGGGGTGGCTTAAACCTGGATTCATTGCCAACATTTAAAAATCAGAATATTTCAAAAAAAAAAATCAGAATATTTCACACAATCCCTCTATTGAAAAATGTGAAGCTCCAGCAACATGAAGCTCTCATTTCTATAGGGCTGGAGCTGAGTAGCCACCCCTATTATGTGGGGCTAGGGCCACCATGTACAGTTGTGTAGGTTGCACCCTGCACAAAGACTTGTAAACACAGAGGTGGCATGGGGTGGGGGGTGAGGGGTGGGAGACAGTTCAAATCCAGCCCTCTCTCTGCCCACCAAGCCATGGGCACTGGTGCAAGACTGTGTCCACCTAGAGGTAGACTTTTTCTCATTTGCACAAAGGTCTCATATAAGTCTAGCAGTGATCCAGCATGGTGCTCTCCAGTTTGCCTCAGTCCCCACCACTCCCAGTTGTCTTTCTCTCTGAGGCTGTGTCATTTTACACCCACCCACTTCACTCAGGTCTACTTCCTGCCTGGCTGCTGGAGCTGAGAAGGAAAAGCTCCAGGGCTCTCCGGGCTCCACAGGCACTGCTCTGCCCCTTCTGGATGGGAGGATCTGCCCCTCTTCTTGCTGGCTCCAGGGTCCAGGCTGGCTTACCCAGAGCTGCCCATGGGGACCTTGGCGGGGAAGGAGAGGGCCAGGGTGGGGCAGCTCCACACTTGAGCTTTTCTCTCTGTTTTGGTGTCTTTACTCCCATTATTCAATTTCCAGCAGCTTCCAAAAGAAGCACTTCTTCTGGCAGGGGCAAGAAGCCAGAGCAGGATGGAGGAGTGAGGGAAGCTTCTGCTCTGAGTAGGATCTAGAATAAGAGGGAGCAGGTGGTTCCCAAGCCCAGCCCTCGCTTGGCGCAGACTTTAACATGGTCGCCCAGGGTGCTGGCCCCGTGCTCTGGGGCTGAGCCTCTGTGCAGGGCTCTCTGGGGCCGAGGCTCTGAGGAGGGTTAGCTGTGGGGGGCTGGGCCAGTCGGGAGCAGGTCGGTGGTGGATGCAGCAGAAGGCGGGGATGCTGGGCTCAAATGTGCGACGGCAAGAAGCCAGTGATGAGGGTCGGTGGCCTGGGACCCTCAAGGCATGGGGAAGAGGAGCCAGTGTCAGGAGCCACAGAAACCGGCTGGAGCTGGACCCACCGTGGCTTCTCATTCAGCTGACACCTGGCTCAGCCTGGGCAAGCTGAGAGCAAGCCCTGCAGGTGTCAGACCCCGCCTTCCCTAGGGCGTGAATTGAGTCGCCCCAGGTGAGAGGGGTGATAGAGTACAGGGCACTCAAAGCAGCGAGAACATTTTATGCCCAATTTAGTGTCAATTTAGTGTCGAGGAAGACGAAGTTCGGGTAATGAAGTGATCTGAGAAAAGTCACATCCCAGGCCAGAAGCCCGGGTGTGGTTTGGGCCCCAGTGCTGCACAGGGTGCAGGCCAGTGCTCAGGGGCTAGCTCTGGGCCATCAGTGCTCACGTGGGGTTCGCAGGGCTGCGCAGGCTGGGGGTGGGGGGCCTGTGTGCGAGCAGCTCGAGCACCCGCCTCCCTCCCCACAGGAAGGGCCTGCAGGGGGTTACCTGCCCATGTCGGACCCCAGGAGACAGGACAGGGCCAAGAAGGAGAGGAGGGCCAAGGGACCCTGCCCTGCGATCCATCCTTTCCGTCTGGGTGGGGACCAGAGGGCCATACGTGGGTTGTCTCAGCTCAGGCTGCTGTAACAAATCACCACAGATGTGGTGGCTTATAAACAACAGAAATTTATTTCTCACAGTTCTGGAAGCTGGAAGTCCGAGAGCAGGGTGCCAGCGTGGTTGGGCTCTGGTGAGAGCCCTCCTCCTGGTTTGCAGATGGCCGCCTTCTCACTGTGGCCTCACATGGCAGAAGGAAAGAGAGCTGGCTCTCTGGCCTCTTGTGAACCCTCATGACCTCATCTAATCCTAATCACCTCCCAAAGGCCCCACCTCCTGACACCATCACATTGAGATTGAGGTTCAACATATGAATCTGGGGAGACATTCAGTCCATTGCACAGTGTAACCTTTCTCAGGTCACTTAATTAGCCGAATTTCAGGGGCCAGCCCTGTGGCTTAGCGGTTAAGTGTGCTCGCTACACTACTGGCAGCCGGGGTTCGGATCCCGGGTGCACACCGACGCACCGCTTCTCCGGCCATGCTGAGGCCGCGTCCCACATACAGCAACTAGCAGGATGTGCAACTATAACATACAACTGTCTACTGGAGCTTTGGGGAGAAAAAGGGAAAACAATAAAAGGAGGAGGATTGGCAATAGATGTTAGCTCAGGGCTGATCTTCCTCACCAAAAAAAAAAAAAAAAATAGCTGAACTTCATTTTCCTCAGCTCTAAAGTGAACATAACAATACTCTCTCCTGTAGAGCTGCTTTGAAAGTTCAGTGAGATGATTTACGAGAAGCACTGGTGTGTGCCTGTCACAGCTGAGTGCCCTATGCGCAGAGGCAAAGGTGGAACTAATCAGTGAGCACCAGCCACGTGCCACGCAGGTGCTCAGACCTAGCAGGTCAGCTGTGGGACACGGAGGAAAGGAAGACACAGCCCCGGGCCTCGGGCCCCGGACCCTGTGGGCTCAGAGTTTTGGACCATAATGGGCTGGCCTCCGACCCAGATTTCCAGAGCCAGCCAGAGTATGGTCAGCCGTGCTGGAGGCCCAGGGGCCTGGCCTGTCCTCTACCCATACCCAAGGCCATGTGGCAGGAGAGGCCCTTTTGAAGGACTCTCTCAGCTGTGGCTGAGGCTGTAGTCGGAGGTCCTGGCTATGGGGTCCCCAAGCTGGTGATAGGGGCAGGCCCTGCACCCACCCCAGCAACCTTAGCTGGCTCAGGGCTGGCCAAGACGTCTGCTCTTAGCTCTTTCATCTGAGAATTTCAGACCAGCCCAAGTGTGGGCCTAGACGTCATAGACAGAGATGTCAAGACCATCAGCTATGTAGGGGGATGAGGGGGTCTCCCTCAGCTTGAGATGGGGTGAAGGAAATGACCCTCTCTGGTCCAATCTCAGGGTGAAGTATCCACAAGACAGATAACCTTCCCACTGCTACGATGACCACCTCGAATGAATCCCATCTATTTTTTCAACCTACCAAACACCAAAAACCCTCTCCTGTGTCCCAGCAGAGTGTGGGCCAAGGCCCTAGAAAGAGGTGGGTCTGTGCCTGCCCCAAGAAGGAGGGACAGGCCCATGACTGTGTATTGATGAACCCCAAATCTATATCTGCAGCCTGGCTTCAAATTCTAAAGTCACCCACCTCTGGGACATTTCCACCCGAGTGTCCCTCAACTCACCACCCCTCCCCTACCCAAAACTCATTCCACTTTTAGCACCCATCATCTGTCAGGAAACTTTAGAGACTCTTTCCTTCCCTGCACCCCAGCCCCACCCCAGCACATCCATTCCATCATGTCTACAGTCAGGTTCCCCACAAGCAGACACTAAAATGAGGGTGTGCGTACAGTGATTGTTGAGGAAGTCTCCCGGGGAAACCAGGTGAGCTCGGGCGCGGTCCTGCGGAGGGCGGGCAGCTTCCACGTGGTCCCTGGGGTACTCTGTGTAAGCTTCTCCACAGGGTTGTCTCCACCCGAGGCGGAAGGGCTAGGCTTGGCAACTCCTGCTCTGGTCAAAATGGAGGCAGCCCAGGGGATGAATTCCCAGCAGTTCTGTCTCCCTGAGCTTGCCTGAGGGAGGCTGCTGCAAAGCAGAACTGGTGCCAGCTCTCCAGGCAGAAGCACATCGCAGAAGAGAGGTGCACAAAATTGGGAAAAGGGGATCCAAGGGGATTCGGATGGAGCACCGCGGGACAGTCAGCAAGTCCTGACAATCCTAGCTCCCTAATGTGTCCAGGCCATCTCCACGGCCTTCCTAGTTCCAGCCACATCCTCCTCCTCCAGGGCTACTAACTGGACTCTGGGCCTCCCCTCCTGCCTCCCTGCCCTCTATACTCTGGGAGCAGCCAGAGAGCAATCTGCAAAGGTAAATTGGATCATTTGTGTACCTCGCTGGAAAACCTTCCACGTGGTGTTGAGTTGTAGTTTAAAACCTAAACTCCTTCTCTGGCCCTGCCTGAATCTCCCATCTCATCTTATCATCTCATCTCTCCCACTCTCCACACTGCTCGCTCCCCCTCCAGCCACGTGGGCCTCCTCTCTGTTCCCAGAGCATCCAGATCCTCTCCTACCTTAGGGACTTTGCTACCTCCTCTGTTTGAGCTTCCCTCTCCTCCTTTCAGACTCAGCTGAAAGGTCACCTCTCAGAGGCCTTTGACCACGGAGGTCTCCGGATCAGCCTCTGTCTCACGCCCTGTTTATTTCTTCATTTATTTCTTCATTTCACTCCCTGGTCTCTGAAATTATCTTGCTTATTTATTTGTTGGCTAACTTACGGTCTGCTTTCCCCACTAGAATATAAACTCCAAAGGCGCAAAAGATGGCGTCTGTCTTGTTCACGGTTATGTCCTGCACCAGGCAGGGGAAGCAGGCGACCCTTTCCATTGTGAATTTTTAAGAGAGTTTAATAAGGGACTATTTCTAGGGTTGTGGGCAAGATTAAGGAAATGAACAGGGGACGTTGAGACACCCAGAGACTAGCAGCAGCAGGAAGTTGTTACTACAGAAGGGGCTCCGGGCGGAAGCTGTGTTGCTGGAGCCGGGATGAGAATGCCTCTTCCAGAACTGTGTTGTATTTTCTATTGCTGCATAACAAATTACCCCAAGCCTTAGTGGCTTAAAACAACAGACATTTATCTTTGTACAGTCTCTGTAGATCAGGAATTCTGGAGCAGCTTAGCTAAGTAGTTCTAGCTTACGGTCTCAAGACACTGGCCGAGGCTGCAAGTATCTGCAGGCTTGACAGAGGTTGGCAGGCCCACCTCCAGGATGCCACATCCATGGTTGTTGGCAGGAGGCCTCAGTTTCTTGCCATGTGCGCCTGTCCATAGGACTCACATCATAGCAGGTGGCTTATCCCAGAGCGGGCGCTCCAAGAGAGAGCAAGGCAGAAGCCACAATATCTTTTATGACCTAGCCTCAGAAGTCACACACCATCGCTGCTGCCATATTCTATTGATGGCCCAGATCAGCCCTGACACATTGTGGAGGGAGACTACACAAGGGCACAATACCAGGCGGCCAGGGTCAGTGGGGGCCGTCTTGGAGGGTGGCTCCCCCACATGCTGAAGCAGAGAAAGAATGAGAAGAATAAACCCCTCACCCCTTCTCTGCTTCTGCCCTCTGATCTCGTTCCAATTGCTCCCATTAGCTGAACCCACCTGGAAGCCAGTGGCAAGAGGGCTGGGAGATGCTGTCTGTAGAGCTCAGCCTTCCAAGCACAGAGAAGAGCAGAGAATGAACTAGCAGAGAGGGAGTAAATGGAAAACCCAGCACACAGTCGCAGTATCTGGAGCAGCGTCCTGCTGGTAGTAGGCAGGGCAGTCAATATTTGATGAATGAATGAATTTACGAACTAGGGAAGCCTTTGGGTGCAGAGCAGTGGAGGGCTATGCCTGCTTGGGTCCTGGGGGCAGCATACAAAGGTGCCTGGGGAAGTGAAGGTGGCAGGTGGGCGTCACCATCTGACAGTTGAGAGATGGAGCAGTGTGTGGGGTGGGGGTGGTGCTGAGACCCCCTCCTAGAGGGGCCTGCAGGTCTGCCTCAAGCGCCTTCCCTGACAGGTCAGTGTGAGTCCCTCAAACAGATTCTTCTCCAGGGCCTGCGGTCAGCAGCACAGGGCGGTCTGGAGGCTGCTGCTTGGACCCGCGCTCTGCCCTGCGGTGCCGAGTCACCCCGACTTGCGCCATGCGTCCCTCCCTCCTTCTTCCTTTTCCACGGTGGGAGGAAGAGCTGCAGAAAGTTGATTCCACAAACTGCCTTTGAGCCTCTGGTGTGGGTTAGGACTCTGGTGCAGGTAACAGAAGCCCACTGGGGCTGCCTCAAGCCAGGAAGAGCATTTATCCTTCGGATACTGAAGGGTCTTGTGGGGACCAAAGGAAGCCCAGCTTGAGGCGCTAGAACCGCAGGGAGACACAGTGCAGGCATCTCTCCCTGTCTGCTCTCTGCTCCCCTCGCTTCACTCTCCATTCCCTTTCCCACACCACAGGGCAGTTTACTTGTCATGGTTCATCCTTGGGAGGAGTTGGGGGTGTGTCTCCGTCTCAGGTTGGGAGTCCCAGGAAAGGGCTGATTGGCTGCGCTCTGCGGGTGCCCGTGGGGTCTGGTTACACAAAAGGACTGCTGGGCCACACCACTTGGAGAAGAAAGTTCCCAGAGGAGAGGGGCCAGCGGACCATCCGAGCGCTGGGTGCAGGGCCCACGTAACATCCGGTGCCTGTCGTCGAAGCCCTGGCCAAAGGGCACTTGGCTGCTCTGTACCTGGGAGGCAGCTGTTTTTCTACTCTGAAACCGCACAGAAACGGCACTTGCTCCTCCTTTCCCCACCTTCTCTTACTCCTCCCCGTCTGGGCCAGTCCTGCTTAGCCCTGGTCTCTGCAGGAGGAAGGTCTGGGGGGCTTCAGAAAGTGATGGAGTTGGGAAAAAATTAGATGGGCTTGCTTAAGGCTGTTCTGGTTGCAAAGGACAGAAACACCTTGAACTAACCTAAGTGAAAGCTTTGTCACCAGGAGGGCGGAGCAGAGCACAAGGCGGGATGGCAGGTCAGGAGTGCCAGCCTCAGAGCCGCACTGAGGTTTGGATCCTGATTCCTTAAGTTGCGTGGCTTGCCAGTCTATTCAGCTTCTTTATGCCTCAGTTCCCTCGTTTGTAAAGTGGGGGTGATAGTAGCGCCTGTCTCCTAGGATTATTGTGGGTTACAGGACTGTGATGAGCTCATGCATGCAACGCACAGGGGCCATGCCTAACGTCCAGGAGATGCTCTGCATGTGAGCTGTTGTTAACTTAGTCCAGACAAGCGGAGGGGGCTCTCACTTCTGGGAGGACGTTAGCTCACGTTTGGTCTCAAGTCAGCTCTGGTAGGTGACCATATCTATTGTCCCTGTTTGGCGGATGAGGAAACAGGCTCAATCCGTCTCCCAGGTGGGGGCCCCAGTGCCTGCTCAGCCTGTGCCTCACCCTGCGCACGGCTGCCCCCTTGCGGCAGTGCCAGCGCACTGCTTTGCTGCCTCTTTTCTTCTTGGTTTCTCCCTTTAAGGCCCAGCTGCCCAGGCCTAGAAGGTGGAGGGAGAGTCCCTGGCCCTGATTTTGGAAACCCTGGGAAGTGGCTGGAGGAGGAGCTGGAGCTGAGGAGCTCAGTTCTCAGCTTTGGAGCAGGTGCTGTGGGAGACTGGCAATGTTCTGTCCCGGGGTGGTCCCAGGAGTGATGGTGGGCAGACCACTGGATCCCACCCTCTGGTCCTTCTTGTCTTTAAAGTGTGTCCACCTTGGCAGCACAGGGGGACCACCGGGGGAGCTTTTAAAAATCCCTGTGCCTGAGCTGCCCACCCCATTGCTGGGGGTGGCCCAGGCAGCGGCATTTTTTAAAGCTCCCCCCACCCCGATTCCTGCATGCAAGAGTCCCAGGTGGACAGCCGCTCTCTATGGGCTGTCACCTCCCATTCTGCCTGTGGCATCCAAAGTTGGCCTTCACCCCAGCCCCACCATGACCGCCCCTCCTTGAGCCTGTGCTGGCCCAGGCCTCTTCACTGGAGTCCACCCTTCTCCTTGGCGCCCATGGCTCCGCTCTCTCCTGCTTCTCTGACTGTGCCTTCTCCACCCCTTCGTGTGCCGTGTGTCCTCCTTCTGCCCCTACGATGTTGCAGCTGTTCCCTTTGCCTTCCTCCTCAGCTCATTCCCCACTCAGGCCAGGGGGTTTAATCAGATGCTGATGAACGTGTCCAGCTCAGACCTGTCTTGAGCCCCAGCCCCATAAATCCAATTGCATCTCCCAGCTGGAGGTCCCACAGGCCCCTCAAATTCCACATGGCCCCAAATGAGCTGGTCGTTCCCTTGTCCTACCTTTCCATCCCCTTCTCCTCTGCAGCCCCTTGCCTTCTGCTCAAGGCAAGCCCAAGGTCCCAGCCCAAAGCCTAGAGCCCTCCTCATCCCCTCCCTGCCCACACCCTCTCCATTCTGTGCACTGTCAGTCGAGTGTGGTGGCCTCCACCTCTTTCAGCCCTGTCCTCAGGCCTGGCCCTGAGTCACCCTCTCTGCCTACAGTCCCCCCTTTCTCCATCTCCCAGTCAGAGGGATGGTCCCAAAATGCAAATGTGATCCTACCGTTCCCCCCCGCCAGCAACTCCCCTGCCACCCCCATGATGGAGCCCCTGCCAACTTCACCACCTGCTTCTCGTCACACACCCCCACCTGACTAGGCTCAGCAAGAAACTAAGTCTAGGAATCAGAATATATCAACTCCAGGTGTTGCAAATGCAATTGCCTGGACTGACACGTGACATTCATTTCTCTCTCGACAGGCTTAGGCAATAGGAAGATGAGTTCGTGGAGAACTAGAGACCAGAGGTTTCGTCTAAACCGATCCTACTCAGTCTCGGGCCTTCCTTTGTCTCCTGGATCCCTGCTCAGATGCTTCATCTCTTTAGTCACTCAACCTCCCTCTTCCTTCCTCCTCTCTCATCTCCCTCCCTCAGTCTCCTTCTCTTGCCTTTCTATCAGCCCTAGCCCCTGACCCTCTGAGCTTCAGTTTCTTCCTCTGTAAAATGGGGGTAAGGAAAGCATTTACTGCTCTAGGGTGTTGTGGGAATTCCATAAAGTCCTAGCATAATGTCGATGTGCAATAATCCAGGTGACAGACAATAGTGACTTGGACCAAAGTGGTGGCTGTGGAGGTGGTGAGGTGGTCAGGCCCTAGATTATCATCTGCTACATGTCTGTAACACCCCCTACACACACCCAAGCCCTTGCACAAGTTGTTTCCTGCTCACTCAGAGATGCCTCGTGTTTCCTTTCTCCATCCAAAAATCACTAACTCATCACCCCGTAAAAGCTCATCTCAGATCCGAGCCTGGGTGGCAGCAATCTTCCTTCTTTACCCTGCCCAAGTTCCGTGTGTCTGTACTGCTCTTATACAGCACAGTATGTATTTAGCGAGCATTCCTGGAGAGCTTACTATGTGCTATGTTTCACAAGTAGTTACTCTTCATCCTCACAAAATGCCTTGTGAGGTTGGTACTGTTATCTCTTCACAGACGAGAGCTGGAGGCAGAGGGATCAAGTAACTTGCTCAAGGTCACACAGAAGGTGACAAAGAGAGGATTTAAATCCACACTCTTTGGCTCCAAGTCCATGCTCTTAACTACTCAACATGCTGCTTCTCCATTAGCAGAGTGGTGGTGATGATGATGATGATGGTGGTGATGATGGTGATGATCAAGCTGGCCTTTACTGAGTGCTCACTCTGTGCCAGACACTGCTGAGCACTGGACGTGGGTTGACGGTTGAACCTCACCACGTCTGCGTCGCTATCCGCGTGTGGCTTTGCATCTGAGCCCTGGCACTTGCTGGCTACTCACTTGCCCAGGGCTCTTGGCCACTCACTCGCCCAGGGCTCAGTGACTGTTGAATTGGCTTCCCTTGGGGTGGAGTTGGAGTCCCTCTAGTCTCTCTCTGCTGCACCCTTTAACCCAGAGTATTAGTTTGCTAGGGCTGCCCTAATGAAATACCACTTAAACAACAGAAATTTATTTCCTCACAGTTCTAGAGGGTGGAAGTCCAAGATCAAGGGTTGGTTTCTTCTGAAGCCTCTCCTTGCTTGTAGATGGCTGTCTTCTGTGTCCTCACATGGTCTTTCCTCTGTACATGTCACTGTCCTATTCTCTTCTCATGAGGACACCAGTCATATTGGATTAGGGCCCACCCCAATGACCTCATTCTACCTTAATTACTCTGTGGAGGCCCTATCTCCGAATACGGTCACATCCTGAGGTATTGGGGATTGGGACTTAAGAATTCTGGGGGGAGGGCCGGCCCCGTGGCGTAGCGGTTAAGTGCGCGTGCTCCACTGCTGGCGGCGTGGGTTCGGATCCCGGGCACACACCGATGCACCACTTGTCAGGCCATGCTGTGGCGGCGTCCCATGTAAAAAAAAAAGTAGAGGAAGATGGGCACAGATGTTAGCCCAGGGCCAGTCTTCCTCAGCAAAAAGAGGAGGATTGGCATGGTTGTTAGCTCAGAGCTGATCTTCCTCCCCCAAAAAAAAAAAAAAGAATTCTGGGGGGACACAATTCAGGCCATAACATCGAGGGTTTCAAACTCAAATGCTTATGGGCCAGACAAGTAACACAGATGAATGAACTGGGCTAGGAAAGACTTTGGCCCTCTCATTATTTTATTTTCCCCCTTTTGACATGGGTAAAAGAGACATGGTAAAAATATTTCACTTTCCCCTTTACTATGTGAAGTACAAGAGCCAGGACATTTGTTCGTGGTGGATCCTCAGCTCCTAGAACAAGTGCCTGGCGCCTAGTAGTGCTCAGTAAATGTTCGTTGAGCGAGTGCATGAGCAGAATGGCCCTGGAGGCTGGGGAGTGGCAGGGACCGTGGTGAATTCTGGCTAAGGGGTCAGCTGACACTCAGCTCCAGTCAATTGTTGTCAGATCGCCTGGCATCAGATTTTTATATGAATTTCATTTTTTCAACCATAGCAGCTAATTCACAGAAACTAAAACCATTGTGCAGATCAGTTTGCAGCCACTGCTCATTTTTTCAACCATAGCAGCTAATTCACAGAAACTAAAACCATTGTGCAGATCAGTTTGCAGCCACTGCTCTCTAAGGGCACCCAGCTTGAGCCAGCAGAGCAGGCCTCCCCCGGCTCTGCCTGGGGTGCATGCTCTTCCCGTGGAGACAGGAAGCTGGAGGTGGGGGCCTGGGCTCCCCTGCCTGCTCCAGAGACTCAGGGCCCGATGCCTGTGGTTGCCTCTACAGGAAGGCGATGCGCTGGGCGCCATGGAGAAGCTGTGCCGGCAGCTGACGTACCACCTCAGTCCCCACTCCCAGTGGAGGCGGCACCGGGGGCTGGTCAAGAGGAAGCCGCAGGCCTGGTGAGTCGCGGTCGCCTGAGGTGGGTCTGCGCTGGCCAGCCCGCCTCCTCCCCCTGCCAGCCTCCTTCTACAAGGGCAGCCCAAAGCAAGTCTGTGCCAGGCTGGGCGTGCAGTGCACAGCACCCCCTCCCAGGGCAGGGGGGGTGAAGGAAAGAGCTGGAACCAGAGGGGGTTGTCTTGGAAGGCTGCCTGAAGGAGGTGAGATGGAAGGAGAATTCAAGGGCTGGGGAAAGCAGCCAGGAGGACATTCCAGGTGAGTGTCAGCCAGGAGAGAAGCTGGAGGCAGGGCCCTGGTCTGAGTTGAGAGCTGGAGAGTGTGGGCCCATTCAGATGGGGTGGGTGGGGAGAGGGTCGTGAGGAGTTTCTAATTCCTGGTGTGCTGAATGTGAGCACTCCCACTGAACCCCCCAGTTCTCCTGAATGTCCCCTAGGGGCACCCAGACCCCTGCTATGTCCCTGGCCCATGCAGCAGTGAGGACCCTCAGGGCCCCCTGAAGATTGGGGGGTGGAGGCACACGGGACACAGAACCTGTGGGCCAAGACAGTACCATAGGAAGCAAGTGGAAGGGAGCCTGGAAGGAAGGCTTTCTGGAGGAGGACGCAGCCCTGCCTTTCTTGCAAATGCCCAGGGGGCTGAGTGGCTTTGTTCTGAAAGACTGGCCCGGTCTCCATGCTGCTGGCGGCGCACCCTTCCAGGTGCTGAGACCGGGGAGGCCCCCCACCCGACAAGAAAGAGCTCTAGGTCCTCCTTCCCTTCCGGACACCCAACCCCCAAAGCCTGGAGAGGAGACGGATCCCAGAAAGACTTTCCTAGGTGGAGGAAGAGTGTGAGGTTCTCACAGCGCTAGCCAAAGAGTGGGGCTCCACCTGCACTGAAGGCAGGGCCCACGTATGGGGACAGAGCAGGACAGGAGGGAAGGGCCCATGGAACCTGGAATGCCAGGAGGAGACTGCAGGAGTTAGTTCTTTAGGATTGAAAAGCTGGAAATTTGAGCTCTGCTGGAATCTAGGGGCCTCCTCTTCTGTCTCCCCAACACACACACACACACAGTCCATTCTTCACTCAGAAGCCTCACCACCTCAGGTAGCTTCCCATTACACGTGAAAGAAATCTAAACAGAACTATATGTGATGGGCCTTCAGCCTGCTCTGGTCTCTCCTCTCCCACTTTCCCTCGCCTAGCCACACAGCCTTCCTGCTGGTTCACAGACACACCAAGCTCTTTCCAGCCTGAGGGCCTTTGCACTTGCCCCCTGCTCTGCTGGAACTTTTACCAAACTTTTCTGATGGCCTGCTTTTTCTTCCAGTGCCAGCTCAAATGTTATGTCCTCACAGAAGCCTTCCCTGAGTAGCTATGCCCTCCAAGCTCCTCTCTCACTTCACTCTCACACTTGTTTGCTATCTCCCCTCTGGTAGAATGAAAACAGGGATCTTGTCCATCTTCACCACTGTGACCCCAGTGCCTAGGACAGCGCCTGGCACACAGCAGGAGCTTAACACACACTGTTCAAGGATTGAACAAGGTAGGGGACATTGCTCTTGCCATTTGACTGGCCATGATCATGCAGCTGGTTAAATGGCGGGTCTGGGCCGGCCCCGTGGCTTAGCGGTTAAGTGCGTGCGCTCCGCTGCTGGCGGCCCAGGTTTGGATCCCGAGATCACACCGACGCGCCGCTTCTTTGGCCATGCTGGTGCCGCGTCCCACATACAGCAACTAGAAGGATGTGCGGCTATGACGTACAACTATCTACTGGGGCTTTGGGGGGAAAATAAATAAATAAAATCTTTAAAAAAAAAAAAAAAATGGCGGGGCTGAATTCAAACCCTAGGCTCAGGCTGTTAACCACCATACTACCTATTTCCAGGTGTAACAAGCCTGCTTTATTAGTGACATTGATAAGAATAACAGCCAACACTTAAATCACACTGAACAAGTGCCAGGCAGTGTTCCAGGCACTTAGATGTCATGCCTTGAGAGCTTTACCTTCAAACTCCTTGGAGTTGCCCCCCCATCAGAGGCGAGATGAGCAACTGTGGGCAGCCTTCCAGCTTCAGGAGATCCCAAGGAGAGGGACTTACCTTGTTTTGCCAAGAGGAAGTCCAAGCTGTGACCTTCAGGTGCTGATGGTTAAGGTAGGCTCTTGGAGCAGGCTGTGAGCCCCCTCTACCTTCCTCTCTCCTTCCAACGACTGGGGCCTCCGGGCTTGCCTGGGGTACCTGGAAATGCAGAGCTGTGGCCCCAGAGCAAGGAGCAGGGGAAGAAAGCAGAGCAAGGGGTGGCAGGTGGCAGGCAGTGGAAGGGGGTGGACAGCACTCAGCCTACAGGAGCCAGCAGCTCCCACGAGACTCGGAGCCCTGGTGCCTCCCCTGCCTGCTGGCCTGCAGGCTCATCTGGTGGCGAAGATGGCCTTGAAAGGGGGACCTCAGAGACCTTGCGCCGCTCGTGGGGAAGCAGTAAGCTCAGCCCAAGTGAGTAATAATGACAGCAGCAACATCGCTCACCTATACAAGGCACTGTTCTAAAGGCTTTGCATTTATTAACTTAGTTCACCTAACAACCCTGTGGTACTCAATCAGCTCCACTTCTCAGGTAAGTCACTGAGCCGCAGAGAGGTTAAGCACTAACTAAAGGTCACATGACTGGGAAGAGAAGGAGTTAAGATGCAAACTCAGGCCTTTGTGGCCCCATGTACCCTTAGTCACTGCAGAAGCACTTGGGCCTTTCCCTTGTGGGTCCTCAGGCTCTGGCCAGCTGGGTCCAGCCAGGCTGAGATGTGAGGTAGGGCCAGGGAACCAGAGGTCTCTGGTTTCTCCCATCCCTGGAGTTGCAAGGCCGAGCAGAGGCCAGCTCTTTGGTGGTGGCCACTGCTGCCTCTGGGGAAAAGGCTTGCCCCACTTTCTTGAATCTTGCTTGTCCTTTCTCCCTTCAGCCTCAAGGCTGTCCTGGCCGGGAGCCCTCCAGACAACACAGTGGACCTGTCAGGCATCCCGCTGACCTCCCGAGACCTGGAGCGGGTGACCAGCTACCTGCAGCGCTGCGGGGAGCAGGTGGATAGCGTGGAGCTGGGCTTCACAGGCCTCACAGACGACATGGTCCTGCAGCTGCTGCCAGCACTCAGCACACTACCCCCGCCTCACCACACTAGCGCTCAATGGCAACCGGTTGACCCGGGCCCTGCTGCGCGACCTCACCGACACCCTTAAGGACCCCAGCAAGTTTCCCAGTGTCACGTGGATCGACCTGGGCAACAATGTGGACATCTTCTCATTGCCCCAGCCCTTCCTGCTCAGCCTGCGCAAGCGCTCCCCAAAGCAGGGCCACCTACCCACCATCCTGGAGCTGGGCGAGGGCCCAGGCGGTGGGGAGGAGGCCCGGGATGGGACACTGGGCCAAGAGGACCCTGGAGGGGGCCCTCTGGCCCCTGCCAAAGACCACGAGGGCAAGGAGACTGTAGGTGCAGCCCAAACGTGATACACAAGTGGGGGACCTCACCAGGGAGCCCCTGTGGAGTAGGATGGCTGAGGCAGGCTAGGAGCTCCTACCAGGGGACTCAGGCTACCACCCAGAATTGGCCTGGGCAGCCCCACCCTTGGGAAGCCAGCATGTAGGATCTGGGAAAGGGGGATTGTGTAATACTTCTCTTTGGTCCTCTGCATTTCCTTGTCAATCCCATTATCTGCCTTTTGGCTCCTAAAGAGTCATCACTGGCTCAAAGGGCATCAGCCCCTAGCCACCCCCAGACTTGTGGGCACAGTGTACAGTTTGGAGATGCTGGAAGCTTCAGTTAATGTGAATCCTAAGAGCCTTCCCCCAGAAAAGGAGTGTAGTTCAGGTCCTACATCCACCCCAGGATTTCCCAATTCTGCATTACACTTGTTCTATTCAGAGCAGCAAACTCCAGCCAGATGCTAAATGTGCTCCTGCTCGAGGCAAGTTTTCCAACCTTTACCCTAACTTCTGGCTGAAGGCTGGGGTAGGGGTCTGGCTGCCCGAGACCCCAGGACCTAGTCCATATCTGGACTGAAGGCTGTCTACCTCCTCCTTGTGGAGACCCAAGTACCTTAGAACCAACTTCCCAGCCTCAGCCTTCATTTGAGGCCCACCCCTCAACCTGTGATTCCAGGGCCTGCCCAAGGGACCAGCCACCCTATACCCTTCAATATTTAGAGCATCCTAGGGTGCCTACACACAGGCACACGTGCCAAGTCCCATTCACAAACCCTGCCAGAAAATCACGAGGGTTCCAGTGTTGCTCAAGAACAGGCCTGAGTGAGTTGCTTCCTTTAAAAATTCCTCCTCATGGAGTCCCTGAAGTAATCCTTGCTATTTTGAGCACATTTCCAAAAACCTACTAAGGAAGACTCTTATAAACCCAGGACCATTCGATGAGATTAAGAGCATTTCCCCCAGTTCCTGGCAGATGTAGTGCCTCCAAGCCAAGATGGCTGGGAGAAAGGGAAAAATAAACCTGAGGTTCCCAGAGGGAGTAAGCAAGCAAGTTTTCACCCAACCTTCCCCTTGCCCAAGGCCTACCAGTTAAAAAAAAAAAAATCCCTTCTAGGCACAATAAGCCCTAGACCCAAGTACAGACAGCAAGTCCAGGGAGACTGGAAACCAGTCTTAAGCTGGAGAAAATTGGTCCAGGCGCCCAAAGTTGGTGAACCAGACCCCTCAGGCAAATGTCAGCGATGGCTAGAGAAGCACACAGCCTGACAGGCCTCTAGCCTCATGCCAGGTAAGCGAGATGCCAACACAGCAAGGCAGCGACGCATGGGCTAGGTTAAGAGCCGCACTATGGGACCTTGCCTGCTACTGCCAAAGGGTTTAGCTAGGCAGGTGTAGAACTTCAGGAGGTAGAGGAAGGCTATGGGAAGGGACAGAAACTGGAATCAAGTGCGTGGATGCCTTAAATGCTTTGGAATTTTTACCCTCAAAGTCTGAAGTTGTTACAGAGGGGAAAACAGCTTAGACTGACCATAGGGAAGCTGACAAGTACTAATACCTGGACTGCTACTATCCAACAGCAGTAATCAAATTTAACTTTTTCTTCAAATACACATTTTTAAGAACCAATACCACAGACCATCCTTTATTACAGTATTAGTTTATGGTAACTGCATGGGAATATTTCAGCAAGAAATAAGTCCCCAGCTTAAAGATAACAAATTTATACAGTATTAAATAAAAAGTACAGAAGGAAGCTCCTTTTGGGCAAGGGACAAGACTAGAAAACTCATGAACTTAACACCAAATGTGCCTGTCCCAGGAAAAGGTTGCTAAGAACAGCCTCTCTGATACTCAACACAAGGTGAGCGTGTTTCTACATCAAATGTTGAAAGCGAGGTTTTGAAGAGTCCAAACTGATGCTGGCCACTTCAAATTCTGCCCCTGCCACAGCATGGCTGACCATCGTCTGCGAAAATAACCTGCAAAGAAACTAAATGTCAATCTCACTTTCTAGTCCAAACAAGTCATTCTCAGCATAAAAGATATCTTCAGAAAACCATAAGTTCACCACCACACAATCTGCCGGTAATTCCAGCTATTTTTGGGTGATTTCATCATTTGATATCCTTTTCTGCAAATCAATTTTTAGCAAAACTGCTTATTCATTCATGCGGGGCGGGGGAGTGTCATTGTCCAGATCAAAGCTTACCTTTGCTTGGGCTGAGCTGCCCCCGCCCGTAGCTTTAAGACTCTACTGCTGATCACCATTCTTCAGCACTCAAAACATGGGGGAATGAATTAAGGCACCCCTAGACAGACAGCAGATGCCAAAGGCATAACAGTAGTCAGTTCTGATCATGACGACAGCCTCTACAAATTTACAAACTTAAGTCCATCCTAACAGGAATCCTTAAAAACCTACTGGAGGTGCTTTTTTGTAAATTAAGCCATGTGAGCCTACAAGTCCTAACTGGCTTCTTTGGGTATTGTAACCTCCATTCAATCACATTATTTTAACTATCACAAACCTAAAGCTATGATTTTCAAGGATGAAGAAAATTACCATCTCAGCAGATAGGCAATTTACTCAGGATTATAAAGCTGTTGAGATAAAAAGGAACTCCTGCATTTGCCTTGCACTTTGTTCCACTGCCATGAACCAAAAATACGTATCTCTGGGATACTGTCAATAAAGGTCAAGGGATATACTGATACCAGGTATTCGGTTAACCAGACCCAACTGCCAATATCTGACCCAACAGTAATTTCACATGATTCAACTTAACAGGTAGGCATACTCCATCACTAACTTCTCCACAGACCAAAGCTTACCTCATAGCAGGCCATGGCGCCTCACCCCAGTACTCAGCTGTTGGTGATCACACAATGGCAACCCTTCACTAATTTGCAATCTGCGTGGATATAGAAATTAAGGGTCACAGTTCACACCAGCTTACACCTGGGCACCAGCAACTCGTGAGGACATGTTGACTGCAGTCAGCCAGGAACTGTTATCGTCAGTTATCGCTTCTGACGGCACTTCCTATTAGTGGTTTCATCAGAGCAGTCAAGCACCTCACCACTCCCTGGTACTGCTCCCGAGACCTGGACATTCATTGGAATTAAACTCCAAATGCCTTAGAAGCAGCCAGGAGACATTTTAATGGAGTTTGTTTCTGAGTATAGCTGCGGCTTAAACACAGTTCTGAGCTAGGAGCAGCCATCTCCGATCTCTATTTGAGGTCCACCCTATGCAATGCGGTTGTGCGTCATTATGTTCAATGCCTTCAAAGTGCAACTGTAAGCACCAGGCAATGTCAGTGCACTCGAGGCAACAAAAACGATAGAACTCAATTACATATTCTACCTAGACGAGGTCTTACCTCAGGGTGGGATGCTGTTCCTGGTACGCTCAGCAGCGGGTCTGCCATCTGAAACACAGAGCAAGACATGCGTTTAGGGCAGATTCTGGCAGTTACATTCAACTGTCGAGGTCTCGGCGACTGCGGTCAGATAAACATAAAAGTCGTCAGTTATCGCTTCTGACGGCACTTCCTAACATTAGTATCATCAGGACAGTCAAGCACGTCTTCCTCCGAGCCCATTGCAAACCACCCCCCGCACGTGTGGCGCCCCGGGTGCAGGCAGACCCCCCACTCACCCAGTTCTCTCGGGGCTGCGCAGTCCCCGCGACGGGCCCGGGTAACGGGGGCCCGGCCTTCGAGGACCTAGGCTCCCGAGACGGCGGCGGCCCTCCCGGACGCACACACACGCGGTCCATGAGCTTCGGCCCACGGCGGCCCTGCGAGACGATCCAACACCGGCCACCGCGCCGCCCCGAAGCCCACGTGGGCGCAGGCGCCGGGAGACACGCACTTACAGAGCCGCCCGCCGCCCTCAAAGTGAGCGTCCCGAAAACATTTTTCTACAAACTAGAGGTTCTAGCTCATTTACCCTCACCGCCCGCAACTAGCCCCAGATACACACACAGCCTACCTCACCGACAACTATAATGGAAAGGTCGCTGTAGCTGGGTTCAAGGCCCTTAAGGAGCCAGAACATTCCATTCCTTATAGAAGAGAGGGTGGCACTGGCAAAGACTCACGGGAACTTCCAGCACATTTAACGTACAGACTCCACCGCACCACCCAAGGACACCCCCTCTTTTAGATCCTATGGTCTCTTCCAAGGCCCGGGGAATTCTGGGTCAAGAGTTCCAGGGCGCCTGCGCGGGGGCTTGAGCGCGGTTGCAGGAATAGGGTCCCGCCTCCGCCTGTTAGCGCCCAGGTCTTGATCAAACTACTCGTCCTTTGTGAGCTTCCGATTGCTCATCTGGTAAGTGGAGCTATCGCACCACAGAAGGTGTTTGTGAGGATCACATGATACAACACACTTGAAACCCTGCAGAGCTTGGCACGCAGCGAGCATTCATAAATAGCAGCTGCTCCTCCCCACAACTATTTCAAAATATCCATGGAGCTTCTCAAAACCCTGCTGCACTGACAGCTCGCATCACTCTTTAGAATGACTTCTAAGGAGCGAGCAGACGTCTTATCTGGATCCACTTGCTCCCCTTCTCCTCTCCTGGTTCCTCAGGACTCCTCCATCCGTGCCCCTAACTCACCAGCCATGGAAACCTCTCCTCTGAATGCTTTCCTTTCAGCATATGAGCATGCTCAGATCTTTCCGACCGAAAACATATTCAATCCATGCGTACACGTTTTATAAACACACGTTACACAAAAGGAGAGCAATTCATTTTGACTGGAGAAAACTGGAAAAGATAGTGAAACAACTTTCGAGCTGGTCTTAGAATTTGAAAGATTTTATAGGGGGGGAGGGGGAGCTTCTAGCAAGAGACAAGTCAAGGGGTCAAATACACATGAGTTCCATAAGCTTGCGTGGAGAATTTAATGAAAATGCTAAGGAGAGCGTGGGAGGCAGCAGGGGTATGGGGGAAGAGGGGTCTGGAATGCCTGGGCAAAACCATGGTGGGCTGGGGATGCCAGCTGGGGCATCCTGGGGGCACTGGGGGAGCCTCTTAAGCCTTCAGAGTACAGGGGTGACTTGTTTCTTATCTGTCTTAGGAAGGCCCCTCTGGCTGCCCCACAGAGAACAGCTTGGAGGGGTGGAACTGAGCAGGCAGCCCGGAAGGGAGAGAAAGTGACAATCCAGAGCCTGAACTAAGCCGAGGAGCTCAAAGGCTTTGAGACACATCTTGGGGTGGCTTTAAAGGGTGTCTGGAAGGTGGGGAGAGGGAGGAGAGATGGCTGTGCTTGCTGGCATCCACCGCCATACAGTGAGCATAGCACCTCAGCCTGTACCCAGGCAGAGGACAGCCCTGAGGCTGAGGGCAGCAAGTGAGGGTCTTCTGTGCCCAGGCAAGGGCGGGAGCAGCCTAGCCCCAGACACAGACATGTGCTCACAGAGACATGCAGATGTCAACCGGCCCAACGGCCCAGTAACTTTGCTCAAATAATGTCTCCAGGAGAATTAGTCACAAGACAATATTTATTTGCCACCAAAGTTCCCCAGATCCAGCAGGTAGGGCTAGAAAAATTCTGTAGCTCTGTCTGCCGGCCTCCTGCTGCATCTGGGCCATCAGTGGGACTCCAGGAGCTGGAGGGGCAGACAATCTTCCTCTGAGGCATTGTCCTCCCCTGGTTGGGAGGTCAGGACTGGTTTCTTCATGGTACCTGTAAACAGGATGAAGAGCACTGTGGCTTGGCCCTTGGGTGTGTCTCCAGGAGGCAGGTGCCAGGGAAACAGGAGGAGGCCACAGCTACGAAACCACATCATGCCCTGTGAACAGTAGGTGAACCTGGAGTCCCCAGCAATCCCTCTCCCTGCCTCCCTCCTTCCACAAGCATTTCCTGAACCCCTGCCATGTGCCAGTCAGGGGCCTCCTCCCAGGAGCTTAAAGTCACTGGAGGTGACAGGCTTTTGTGTTAGAAACCAGAACATCTGAGACTTGCTGAAGAGCTGGAGGGAAGTGAGAGTTAGGTGCTCAGGGAGCTCAGAGGAAAGAGGGGACCCAACCCGTAGAGGAGCTGGCAGATTTGGACACCCAGAGGAGCAGGAAGGGCACTTCCGATAGAGACAGAGCCAAGGAAATCAAAGAACAAGGAGCACTGTAGAGGGACCGGCTGTCACATGGAGGGAGGTGTGGGAATGAGTGGACAACAGCTTTCGGCCTTGACCTCCACACTGAGGCGTGTGGCCTTCCAGGCAGTGGGAGGCGTTGTATAGTGTGGGCCGTGTGTAATTTTTGTCTACATTAGAGAGACTGGAGTCATAAGACTGGAGCAGAAAGACTTGTCTGAAGGTCTGGATACAGGCTGAGCAGCCCTGCAGTGGTGCAGAAGTGGGAGAAATGAGGGGCAGGGGCAGAGGGGTGAGAGGCTGCCTGGCAGGTCCCGAGGATACTCAGCACCAAGGCGGGACAGAGGCAGAGAGCCTCAAGGCCTCCCACCTGGGTGAGAAGGAGGTGGGATTACATACATGTTAGCTGGTAGGGCAGCCCTAAGGCTGTTCCCGTTGGGGATGTTCACTTGGAGGCTCCAGCAGGCAGTGGGGTATGGGATTGGGGTGTGGAATGCTTGGGGCAAGATGAGGGGCAAAGTGACTTCCAGAGTCTTGGCATTCAAGCGATGGGGTCACAGGACTCGGAGGAAGGGAGACAGAGAGGGTAGGCAGGAAACCTATCGGTTTATGAGGGCCATGGTCAGGGACCCAGGAGCCTGGGAAACCAGGCTTTGGAGCAGGAGGCCAGAGGAACCTCCCTCTACAGGGGTCATAGGTAGCTGTTGTGGGGAGGGGTCAGGGCCACAGGCACAAGCAAGTGAAGTCTGTCAGAAAGAGAATGAGAAAGGAGAGGAGGAGAGCCAACGAAAGACTTGAGGTGGGGCTATTGAAGATTCCAGAAAGGGTATGCTGTGGAGAGAGCTAATCCTCGGAACATGCCTCTGGCAGGGAGGAAGGAGTCAGTCTTGGTGGGAGGCAGCAGGGTGGAGACAGGAGGGGCCATCACCACACTAGAATGGAGAGGCCGCAGGCCATGAGAGGTGCGGAAAGGCATAGGGAGCAGCTTCTCCTCAGAGGTGTGGGGGCTGGGGTCACAAAGGGGCTGGGGGCTTGTGTAGTGGGGGAAAGCTCGTGGTCAGCAAGGCTGGCCTGTCAGACACGGCAGAGCCAGTGGGGACTCAGGGAGATATCACCTAAGCTGTGGGATAGGTAGGGGGTCCTCCCTAACTTGTTCCCTTGCTGGGTCCCCAGACTCAGCCCAGGCCTGGCACTCAAGGACCGACTGAATGGGCAAAGGATGCAGCCGATTGGAACCCGGCCTGGAGGAGGTGATGGAGATGAGGAGGCGGGAGGTGAGGGCAGGGCGAAGGCTGGGCTGGAGGAGGCACTAAGAGCCCCGGAGGTTTTCCCAGATGACTGACTGCCTGAAGACAGGCCAGGGAGGAGGTGGGGGTGGAAAGGAAAAGAGAGGAGCAGCATTTTAAGGGGGGCGATCCCTTTAAATGAGTGGAGATGGGGAGTGGCCATGGAGGAGGTCCTGCCTTACTCCCTGTAGCTGTGTGACCAAGCACACACACACATGCACACACGCACACGCACACGCATACTCTCCAGGGCAGGGCTACTCACCAGGAGCACCTGGCCCTGATGGCTCCTCGCACACTGTGGGCAGCGTCTGCTCCCATGCAGCCCAGTTCACTTCCTCCACCCTGAGGGCGACAGAGCAGCTCTGAGGCTCCAGGAAGCCAATGGTGCAGAGGGGGGTGGACACAGGACAGCAAGGAGGATGGGGCTTCTCTGCCCTTCTCCACAGGACACTGGGCCACCCACCACCCCACCTGAGCCCTGTCCTTGCAGCGATCAGACTGCTGCCCCCTGGGTCAGGTGCATCCTGAGTTGCCCTGAACATCTAGAGAAGAGTTTAGATCAGGCGTGTCTCTGTGTTCCTGGGTTCTGGGGCCCTTTTGTGGCTGCTCCACATGCCCGAGACCCTCCCCTCTCCGTGTTTAACTGCTCTCTAAGGATGTGTGTTTCTGGCTGTGCATTAGTCACCGGGTTCCCTCTCCCATGGAAGAGTTTGTTCTCCGTGGAAGGGCTGTAGCCTCCGTGGTCAGGCTGGGGGTGTTGGGAGGGCAGAGCAGACCAGCCTGGGCAAGGCTAGTGTGCTGTAACCTGAGGGTCCCTCTAGCTTCTTCGCCTCCTGACTGTACCCTATTTCAGACCAGAAGGAGTAGGTCAGGGACCACCAGGGAGGAACCTTCAGTTTAAGCCAGTGGGACAGGCAGATGGCCAGACAGGCAGAGCGACAGGTAGTGGCAGCCCCGGGCCTATGAGGTCCAGCATCCCTGACCTCACCTGCCCAGGGCAGAGTCCCCTGGTGCTCCTAGGCCCTGCCTTTCCCATCGGACCTGGCTCCTGGCAGCCATCCCTGGCATTCAGGAGAGGAAGGCGGGCCTGCACTGTGGGCAGGCTCTAGGGATCCCTTGGTCAGCAAGGCCCCCAGGCCGCCCTCCCCCGCCTGCTCACTCACCTGAAGCACCAGCGCTCGTCGGGGCTCCCATCCGGCCTGGTGCCGACTGTCAGCAACACACCTGCCCGCTGCTTCTTCCTCCTGCACCACCAGTAGCCATTCTCCATCTCCAGGACAGAGATGGCTTTCTGGGGACAAAGGACACATCAGACAGAACAGCCAGGAAGATGCACCACAGCACCTTACAGTATACCCCAAAGTCCCCTAAGCACATGGATTTGAATCCGGCTCCAATGTTTGATTAGCGGTGCGATGCCTTCAACCCCTCTGACTCTGAGTTTCCCCTTATAGACGGATGGGTGCTGGGAAGTCAGCACATCATGGGTGCTCAACAGTCACTTGTTATTGCATGGTCACAGGTTCCAGAGTTCCACACCACCAGGTACACATCTTCATTTGCTCTACCCCACACACAATGTGCCTGCCCATCGGCACATGAGCAAGTTAGGTGGGACACAGAAATTTGCAGAGGAGGACATGGAGGCTCAGAGAAGGTAAGGGGCTCGCCCAAGGTCAGAAGTGAATTGAGGGGCCGGCCCCGTGGCTTAGCGGTTAAGTGCGCGCGCTCCGCTACTGGCGGCCCGGGTTCAGATCCTGGGCGTGCACCAACGCACCGCTTCTCCTGCCATGCTGAGGCGGCATCCCACATACAGCAACTAGAAGGATGTGCAACTACAACATACAACTATCTACTGGGGCTTTGGGGGAAAAAAAGGAGGAGGATTGGCAATAGATGTTAGCTCAGGGCCGGTCTTCCTCAGCAAAAAGAGGAGGATTAGCATGGATGTTAGCTCAGGGCTGATCTTCCTCACAAAAAAAAAAAAAAAGTGAATTGGTAACAGAGTCCAGCCTCCTGGGCAAGGATCTCCTCGCACCAACTACCCAGACCCACCCCAACCCTCCTCCAGTTGAGAAGCAGCTATTGCTTCCACCATAGGTAGCTGTCATATCAGCCCCCAGCTACAGGGGCCTCTGCTCCCCCAACTCTCCCAGCCTGGGCCAGCCCCAGGATTGCACATCTTGCCTGCCTCGCCACTAAACTGACCCCATGTAACATACAATGAACACAGAATGGATGCTGCATGAGGGCAGGGACTTTGTCTTGTTCTCTGCTGTGTATTTAGCACCTAGAGCTGAGCCTAGCCCCGTAGTAGACACTCAGGAGATACTTACTGATAATGACAATGATGATCACTAACACACTGAGCCTACTATGTGCCAGGCACTGTCCTAAGGGCTTTAGATCTATGAGCTTATTGGATCCTCACATCAACCCTATGAAGGAAGGAATGGATAAGGGAGACTTCAATAAGGGCCCGGGACCTACTCGGGAGGCCCAGCTCAGCTGGGTCCTGCATGCTCCTCATGGGGCCCAGAACTTGGGGAGGGAGAGGGGGGCCTCTCTGTGACACCTGCAGCTTCCAGATGCTCCAGCTGTCGGTGGCCACGCTGTTGACGGTCTCGCTCATGAGGGCGATGAGCATGTTGAGCAGCAGGACGTAGGTGAGCAGCACATAGGCCAGCAGCAGCAGCAGCACCACCTCACGGAAGCGCAGCTGGTCCTGGAAGGCCAGCTCGCCCATGCCGATGGTGAATTTGAAGAGCTCCAAGGAGGCGTCCAGGATGCCCCTGTATGGGGCCGTGCTGCCCTCCTCATCCTGTCCCGTCCCAGACCGCACTGCTTCCGTGACATTGGAGCCTGTGGGGTCCTGGGGGACCCGGGCCTCCCGGCTGAGGCTCACCAGGGCTGCGGGAGGGAGGAAGCAGAGTCCTCAGCCTGGGGAGGCCAGTGGGCAGCTTTGAGGGTATACAGGGTGGGCAAGGGATGGATGGGGCCAGAGGGGGTCTTTACCTACAGTGAAGCCGAAAAGGAAGACTAAGTAGACCAGAAGGAAGCGGAGCAGGTCCCGCAGGATGACCTAGAACACACGCCCAGGAGCTGGGTGGGTGGCTGGGCCACTGGGCATGATGCCAGACCCCCGTCTCAGCCCCTAGCATGGTTCCCATGTACACCCCCCAACGCACACACACATACACAAACGTGCATACACGAGACTGTGGAGCCACACTGAGCAGATGAGTCTTTAAAAAATCTACATCAGATCACCTTATTTTCCTGCTTAAAACCCTCCAGGGTCAAAAATTAAACACAGAATGGCCATATGATCCAGCAACTCCATGTCTGGGTCTACACCCAAAAGACCGAAAGCAGGGACTCAAAGGGATATTTGTGCACCATGTTCACAGCAGCACTATTCACAGTAGCCAAAAGGTAGAAACACTCAAGTGTCCATCACTGAATGAATGGATAAACAAAATGTGGTATATCCATACAATGGAATATTATTCAGCCTTGAAAAGGAAGGGAATGCTACAACATGGATGAACCTTGAGGACATTACACTGAGTGAAATAAGACAGACACAAAGGGACAAACACTGTATGATTCCACTTATATGAGGTCCTTAGAGTCGTCAGATTCATAGAGACAGAAAGTAGAAGGGTGGTTGTCAGGTGCTGGGGGAAGGGGGTGGGGAGTTAGTGTTGAATGGGGACAGAATTTCAGTTTGGAATGATGAAAAAGTTCTGGAGATGGATGGCGGTGATGGTTGCACAACAATGTGAATGTACTTAATACCACTGAACTGTGCACTTAAAAATGGTTAAAATGGTAAATTTTGTTATATGTATTTTACCACAATTTAAAAAAACAAAGGAAAAATCCTCCAGGGGCCTCCAGACCCCTCCCCATGGCCAAAAAAGCCCCGGTCCCCTACCTTCCCCCCAGCTTCCCTTCCCTTCCCCTTCCCCACCCTCCCTCACTCCCGCCAGCCGCCTCACTCCGGCCCAAACGCTCCAGGCTTGTTCTGGCTTCTGGTCTTTGCTGTTCCCTTTGCCTTGAATGTTCCTTTTGCCTTCTTCCTTGAGTGTAGGTGACTGAATCATTCTTTCGAGTGTCAGCTTAAACGTCACCTCTCCAGAGAGGCCTCCCAGACCATCTTATCTAAAGCACCCCCTGCCCAAGTCATTCTCCATCACACTCTCCTGTGCATTTTCTTCATAGAATTTAGCAGTCTGTAATGTTCTCATTTGTTTTCTTAGTGTTTTTGTTTCCTCCACTAGAATGTCAGCTTCAGGAGAACGAGGACTTGTCTATTTTGTTAGTGAACAAATAGTGTATTCCCAACACTTAGAACAGGGCCTGGCCCATATCTAGTATGCACTCCTAAACATGTGTTGAATAAATAAATGAATGCAGACACATACCTATGCCCGGATGTCCCAGGGCACAGGCAAACAGATGAGCTTATGTGCACAGTCTCTGCTCCTCTGGTGTGCAAGGATGCATATGCCCCCGTGGGGACACTTGCAAACACACACGTTTGCTTGCTTACCCGTGCAGAGCACAGACCCCTGAGAGCAAGTGTGTACACACCCATACTCCTGCTTACATCCAGCGAGCCTCGGGGTGCGTGGTGCACAGGCAGACACGCTCATGTCCTCCTCTGCCCAGGTTAGCTGTGGAGGAAGGCGCCTCCCTGCTGAGGCCAAAAGGAGTCCTGCTGGAGTGTGGTGTCCAGCCCTGCCCAGTCTGGCTGCATGGAGGCCACCCTATCTCTCACCTTCTGGATCATGACGCTGTAGATGCCTGTGTGCTGCAAGCCACGTGTATAGTAAAGCAGGTTCAGCCAGCACAACACCAGTGAGGACACAAGCAGCGGCAGGTACCACTCGACAGCCAGGAAACACAGCACCTGGGACAGCACTGTGAGCAGGGCCTGGACCAGGCTGCGAGGGGGCAGGGCAGGGTCAGCTTGCAGGCCGCTTGGCAAGGCTCCCCTGGCCCCCACTGGCCACTGCTGACCACCACTGCCTCTCCCACTGCAGTCTGATGGATGAGAAGTTCCCCATTTATCTGGGGCCGGACCCAATCAGGTCCTCGCCTCCATCTTGGGCAGGTCATATAACTCCTGTGGGCCTCAGTTCCCTCCTCTATAAAATGGGGTGACAGTAATAACGCCTGACTCATAGAGCGTTAGTGAGATTCGAATGAGACACGACATGTAAAGAGCTCAGACTCCGCTGGTGCATAGCAAGGGCTCGGTAAACATCACTCTCACCATCATGATCTACAACGACGGGAGCATGGAGAGCCCCAGGCTGGACGGCCCTGGACTCCTGAGTCTGGCCTGCACTCTGGTCCTAGGTGCCTGGAACTCCATGGTCCCAGGTCCTCGCCTCCGAAGCCAGCCTGGTGCCCTCTGCCACACCCGCCTTTCCCAGGCCTGAGACGGGGGAGGAAGAGTGAGGCCCCACGTACAAGAGGATTTCAAAGTAGCTGTCCATGAGCGAGATCCAGATGAACAGACGGCGCCTCCAGAAGTACCACAGCTGCGGGGAAGGGAGGGGGCAGGGGTGTACAACTTGCTCTCCAGGCACAACTCGGCCCTGCTGCCCTCAGGAGCTGGGCCAGGGATTCCTGTCATGCTCCCTGCCTGCTGGCCTGGCCGTGGGGGAGCCTGACCAGGACCACCTCGGGGACTCAGGCAGCAGCTTTGACTTTTGAGGGGGGATCATGAATCCTGCTGATAGCTGAGAAAGCTCTGGAGCCTGTTTCCAAAAAGTGCAGCCCCCCCACAGATACCCAGACAAATCCAGGGGCCTCCTGGGGATCCAGATGAAGAGCTCTGCACTACATACGGTGAGGCGAGAGCTCCTTTCCCTCCGAGGGACCACCCTGTACTCCAGCCGACCTGGATTTGGTACCCCAAGTTCTGCCCACTCTGAGAGTCTCAGGGTCAGAGTGCCCAGCCTATCTCCTGCAAGCTTGCAGCATTTTCTACTGAAGAAGCGCTGCTGGGGGAGTTGGGCTGAGACCCACCTGCCCCCACCCTTCTGTGCTCTCCAAGTGAGGAATGCCCCAGCCAAGGGACCTGGGGGCAAGGGCTTCCAGCTCGATTCCTGGGGAGCAGAGCCAGCACTGGCAAGGAATCACAGGAGCCATTTGCTACTCCATGGGCACCCCAAAAGTCACAGCAGGGAGGGCATCCAGCCCCAGAAGGCAAGGCCAGAACCCATGGCCTTCCACTGCCCTGAGGCTGATCAGTGTGGCCCTGGGTATGGGATTTGGTTTCCCCGTAGATGAAGAGGTTGTGGTTAACTCGCTCTAAGGCTCCTTACGGAAGAATTCTAGGTTTGCTTCTGGGGGGGCTGGGAGCCACGTGGGGTGGGGGAGTGGGAAGAGCCCTCACCTGGCCCACGAGGAGGTAGACCCCCCCAAGCAGGATCAGGATGTGGCCCAGTAGCAGCATGGAGTTTCCGGCTGTTCCTCTCATGAGGGAGAAGGCCTGCTGAAGAGACACTTGGGTAGGACCTAGAGGCTTGGGTCCTCTCCCAACAACTCACTCTTAGAGATAGAGCCAAGGGCCCGTTCAAAGCCTGAGCTGTGGAAAGGCCACTCAGAGCAGCAGAGGGAACATGAGCTCCAGGGCAGGATTCCAGTCTATTGAGAGGCATGCTGTGTAGTGGTTGTGAGCGTGGGGTCTGCCAGACTGTCTGGGTTCAGATCTCATCTCCACCACTTATAGCCTGTGTGACCCTGCATAAGTTACTTAACCTCTCTGTGCCTCACTTCCCTCAACTGTAAACTGGGGATGATAATAGTTCATCATCTCAGAGGGTTGTTGTGAGCAGTAAATAAATTAACATGTCAATGACTTAGAATACTTTCTCACATATGGTGTGCACTCAGTAAGTAGTAAGTACTATCATTGTTATTACTACGGTGCTGGCTTCCATACTACCTGCGGCTGTGTAAGAGCCTGGGTGTATCCCTCAGGCAGTCAAAGCCTCCGTCTTATCATCTGCAGGATGGGGGTGGTAATCCCTGCCCCTTCTTCTTCCAGGACACCTCCCCAGGATGCGCCCTCTCCCGGCCTTGCCTTCTCCAGGGCAGGCTGGTGGTGGGCCACAATGGTGAAGATGAGCATGTAGATCAAGTGACACAGGAAGTTGAAGAAGAACCTGGGCTTGAGCAGGTCCCATTTCGCCTGCAGTAGCTTGTTCAGTGGCTCCAAAACCACCATTCGGTGTCGGTGCTAGGGTGGAATGTGAGAGCCAGGGGGACATTCAACAAGCAGATATTGGGGATCCACTCATGTCGGGCTCAATGCAAGGGCTGAGGGAAACAGAAGGGAGAGGACGGGAGCCCCCAGTGACCCCTCCCCACCTGCCTCCACCCCACCCTCACCCTGGAGTGGGTGGGCTCTGGAGTGACCCAGGGCCTCTCCCTCCAATTCAGAGCAGGTGCTGGTCAACAGGCCCTCAGTGCTTGCCGCCAGGACCCTGGCATGATTCTCGTGTCGGGTGGGACCCGTGTGTAGAATGAGTGTGGGCCCAGCGGCCGGGGTCAGGACCTGCAGCCACACCCCCACTGGCACAGGAACAGGGCAGGTGTTCTCCAGCAGACAGCCCCGCATTGTGGGCCTTGCAGGGAGCTGTGCCAGGCCCCCTATGCATATCCCCGCCCCAGCAGGCTCACCGGGCTTCTGCAATGAAAGGCGATGATCTCCAGCACTGAGTTCTCCTCCCAGCTGTCCACAGAGGCCAGGTCATACAGCGACACCCGGACAGGCCCGTAGCACCACTCAGTGAACTTTCGGGAAAGGGGCTGGCATGGCCCCGGGAACTCCCGCTGCAGGATGTGTCTGAAAATCTGCAGGGTGGGCCACGTGAGCTTGGCCACCCTCCCGGCACTGACTGGAAGGCTGGGAAACACTCAGTACCCTGCAGAGCTGGCCACTGTCTGCAGAGCTGCGGCAGACACGTGCACACGCCCCATACATATGGGTTCTAGCGTGTATAAACTCTTACATATATCCACACACACTCAGGCACAGTGTAGATATTCCCACCCACCCACATATGCCCAGGCCTGCCGGCCAGCCTGGCTCTCCCTTCCCCACTCATGCTCCGAGGCCTGTTTCCTGGACTCCTCACATGGCAGAGGGAGCCCCAGCCCAGGGGTCCTTAAGGCCCCTTGACATCAGAGGCTACCAGCTACACACGTGTGTGCACTTCAGTGGTCAGAGTCCAGAGCTTTCAACAGACTAGAAAGGGTCCCTAACTCAAACAGGTTAAGAAACAATTTGGTTTCACAAATGAGGAATGGGGAGACAGAAGGGCCAGACTGGGGAGCTGCTTGCATGGGCCACACAGCCATGCGTCTAGACAACAAAGGAGGTTCCCACAGCCCAGGAACCTTGGAGGGCAGGAATAAAATAGTAAGGCTTCTATTTATGTTTATTTTTGTCTTAACCTTTAAAAATCCCTGTGTTCTAAGCATGGCGTGCTATATAAACTGCACAGGTTGGACACCCATGAATCCCCCTTATAATAAGGATCAAACAACTGGTAAGCCATTTGGAAAAAAAGTAGAGCTGGATCATGCTTACTCTTTGTACCAAAATAACTTCCAGATAAATCAAAGTTTTAGGCATTAAAAATGAAACTGTAGGGCCGGCCCCGTGGCTTAGCGGTTAAGTGCGTGTGCTCCGCTACTGGCAGCCCGGGTTCGGATCCCGGGCGTGCACCAATGCACCACTTCTCCGGCCATGCTGAGGCAGCGTCCCACATACAGCAACTAGAAGGATGTGCAATTATGACATACAACTATCTACTGGGGCTTTGGGGGGAAAAAAAAAAGGAGGAGGATTGGCAATAGATGTTAGCTCAGAGCTGGTCTTCCTCAGCAAAAAGAGGAGGATTAGCATGGATGTTAGCTCAGGGCTGATCTTCCTCACACACACACACAAAAAGATAATAAAAAAGTTTAAAAAAAAAAAAAGAAACTGTAGGGCCGGCCCCGTGGCTTAGTGGTTAAGTGCGCACGCTCCGCTGCTGGCAGCCCGGGTTCGGATCCCGGGCGCGCACCGACGCACCACTTCTCCGGCCATGCTGAGGCCTCGTCCCACATACAGCAACTAGAAGGATGTGCAGCTATGATATACAACTAACTACTGGGGCTTTGGGGGAAAAAATAAATAAATAAATAAATAAAATTATAAAATGAAACTGTAGGGCCAGCCCCGTAGCTTAGCGGTTAAGTGTGTGCGCTCTGCTGCTGGCGGCCCGGGTTCGCATCCCAGGCGCACCCACGCGCTGCTTCTCCAGCCGTGCTGGGTCTGCGTCCCACGTACAGCAACTAGAAGGATGTGCAGCTATGACATACAACTATCTACTGGGGCTTTGGGGGAAAAAAAAAATGAAACTGCAAAGGTCTGGAAGAAAATATAGACATGGAATATACATGTGTATGTGTGTGTATACACATACACATATATACAAGGTTATATATATATAACTTTGTAGAAAAATTAAGCCATAGCAAAACCAAGTAACCCTAAAGGAAAAGATAATTACACTTGTATACATAAAAATGTAAAAATTCTGTGTGGCAAAAAATACCCTCCCAAAATTTTTTTAATGTTGAACTAGGAGAAAATTTTGCAACTGTTATAGTAAACAAAATGCTAATATTATAAAGAGCACTTACCAATCAATATGAAGAAAACCTAAGAGCAAATCTAATAGCAAAATAGGCAAAGGATAGGAAAAATCTGTCTCCTAATAAAGAAACCCAGTGACTTAAAAAAAAATTCCTGCATTTTATAATGTAACATATTAGTTCAGTAGTTCACATATAATTTACCAATAAACATACATATATTAGAGGTGCATGCTGAAAGTGTTCTTACCAGTTGGAGCATTCACTTGAAAAGCGGGGAGACCACTGATCTAGACCACCACCCCAGGCTCCTTCCGCAAAAATCTCAGGGTGAGTCCTGCTGCTTCCTGGAAAGGGGGGAAGGGGGGGCCCGCCACTCACCTCGATTTTGCCCTCCTTGGCGGCCAGCTTCAGGGGCGTGAGGCCCTGCCGGTTGGGGATGTCCTCGAGCTGCACGGCGGGACAGAGGCGGGCCCCGGCTCGGAGGAGCCCGTCGTACATGTGGATCACCAGTGCGCTGTTCTCCTCTGAGTTGTCAGCGATCATCACCAAGGCGTGCAGGGCCGTGTTGCCCAGGGAGTCGGCGGCCTGCAGGTTGGCTGGCTGGTGCGGGTTCTCCAGGAGGTAGGTCACCACATCCCACTGCTTGGTGCACGCGGCCAGAGACAGGGGCAGCTCACCTGGGGGCCGAGGGGGCAGCTTGGGCCTTGGGCCTCCCAGCTTCCACGTGCCTACTCCTCAGGCTCCTTGGACAGAAAGCCAGGCCTCCTCGCAGCAGGTCAGGCACCCACAGGAGACGATGGAGCACTTACTCGGGGTCCCAGGCTCCACTTAGGGCAGCTATGCCTTCTCCTATGAGCCCGGTAAAGGTGGCCTTGCCTGGCTCTGACCCAAGAGAGAGGGGACCAAAGCTCCTACCATCTAAGGGAGCAGACAGGGGCCAGTTACCAGGGTGCCCGTCTCCCCTGCCTCTTTCTCTTTTCTTCAACAGAACCCAGGCCCACTGCCACCTGACATAGACACTCCTTTATTCAGGCTCTGTCTGGTCTGTTCTCGTCATATGCCAGTGCTAGAGGCCATCCCCCAGTCCTGGTCTGAGCTTGGGTATGTGGTGAGCCTCCTTGACCAGACAAGGATATAATGCCTCTTAAGACAAACTGCTTTTGCAGGCAGCATAGTGGTTAGGAGCACAGGCATCGGGGTCAGACAGACCTAAGTTAAGAGCCAGCTCAGCTGTCCATTAACCATGTGACCTTGGTCAAGGCCTTACCCCCTCAATTTATCCAAGAGAGGCTCCTCACCAAAATAGAAGCAAGTCCCTTGGCTCTTTTTCTGGAAGAAGTGGCCGCAGGCCCTGGCATGCACATCTGCCCCATTCTCCACCAGGAGCTTCACACACTGCAGGCTCCTCTTCTCGATGGCGATGTGCAGGGCACTGTGGCCTCGGTAGTACTCATCTGAGCATTGGGCATTGACCAGGGGCCGGGGATTGCCAGAGTCCCGGTCGATCTGCAGCAGCGGCAGGATGCAGGCGTTGGCCCCGTCCTGAAGGTTCAGCACAGCCTTCATCAGGCATGTCTTCCCTGTAGAGCCCTCTGTGGGGAGGAGGTAGGGGGAAAGGGACACTGGGGTGCTCAGGCTTGGAGTGGCTGCGCTGCCCACCAGGCTATACAGTGAGCCCAGGCTGCAAAGTATCCCTTGGGAGGATAAAAAAAGATTGCCACACCCAACTGGTGGGAGCACAGCTATGCCACGAGGTAGTTAGGCTCCAGCCAACAAGTGTTAAAATACCAACAGGTATGACTACAATTTCTGCCCTAGAAATTAAGTTTCTAAGACATAATTCATCATATGTGTAACACTGTCTATACAAGAACATTTGGAGCACTATTTGTTAAGTGGCTCCACCACTTAATGGCTCTGTTTCCTCAGGCAAGTCACTTGGCCCCACTTAACCGCAGTTTTCCTCACTGTAAAATGGGAATATTCCAGGGTTATTGTACGGATCAAATGCTTGGCACAGAGAAGGCCTGGCACACAGTATGTTGAGGCCGAAAACTACAAACAACCTAACTGGCCATCAGTAAGGAATGAGTTAACTAAATGATGGTAAATCCACACAGTGGTAAACTCTGCAGTTGTTAAAGTGACAGAATTAGAAGTCTATATACTGAAATGGAAAGTGCTACAAGATGTAGTAAGTGGGGGGAAAAAAGCACATTACAACTTAGTACAAATGACATGACCTCATTTATGTAAATATATACCTAATGTATTTAAACAGTTTGAAAAGATGTATCCCAGATCATTAAGATGACAGACTGTTTTTACTCCCAGCTTTATACATTTCATTACTATTTGAATCTTCTAGAACATACAAATGTTATTTTTTCTAATCAGCCCAAACAATTAAGATCTAAATTTAGGTTTTCGGCAAAGAGTGCTCTGAGATGGGTGAAGTGTATGGTATGTGTATTATATCTCAACAACGCTGTTGTTTAAAAAAAAGAAAAGAATGCATCGAGGACGCCCACAAGTATCCATTCGGCTGCTGCAGTGGGCTGGGGGTGGCAGAGGTGGGCTGGGATCTGGTGGGGTGGGTGGAAGCGGGAGGCACAGGCACTACCGTAAGGGGGCAGAAGGGCTGCTAGGAACACTCCACCCCTTGGCTCCTGGCCACGGTCAAGGCCCGCCCAGTCACCCAGTCTGAGGACAGGCAGCAAGATGCCTCGGTTCTGGCCCGCAGGGCAGGCCTACCTGTGTACTCTGAGTCAGTGAGGTACTTGCTGGTCCGGCGCAGATATTCTGGTAGCCCAGCCAGGTCCTCGGGGACACCCCGGGACACCACGCTGAAGAGCCGGTCACGGTCAAAGCGGTTTGGGTCTGGCTGGCTGTGGGGGATGTGGTTTGTAACTGATGCTGTACAAGAGCCACAGGCCTCCCAGGAAGCCCCCATCCCAGGAAGCCCTTTCAGGGAGTCCTGTGAGCACCGTGCAACCCCAGGCTCGGGAGCCCTATGGGAGCCTTTCTGAGGGCCTCTGCCTTCCCAGAGCTGACTGAGGACACCCCAAGTAGTCAGAGCCCCAGGAGGAGGAGGAGGAGCCTGTCCAGGGCACCAGTCCACAGCATCCTCATGACTCCCGGCATCAAAGATGTGTCTCAGCGTCAGGTGCTTATCGTTTGCTAAGTGCCTTGATGATCTCGCCACAGGCTCATGATCTCACAGGGTCTATTTCAGCACAGGAACTAGCAGTGGCTCTTGAGCTGGGGTCCAGGTCAGGACAGGGCTACAGGAGGTGCCCACAGACTGTTAGGGGCTGTATGCACCGCGGGCCTTGACAAAGGAACCAAGAAAAGCCCCTCATCCTCTCAGAAGCCATCTAGGGACTAACAATGGAACGTCTGTACCTTCGACCTTCACTTCAGCCCTGGGGTCAGGGGTCACTATTTTCTCCATTAGACAAACAAGGAGATAAAGTAACTTGCCGAAAGTCACACAGTGCAGAACTGGGGCTCTCATGGGGGCTAACTCCAGACTCTGACTCCCAACCCCCAGAGAGATTCTAAGCTGGGTAATCAGAGGTTTCTAAGAGACATGCGAACCCAGTGCTGAAACCTATGAGACACCGTCCACCAGAGTTTTACTGAGAAGCCACACTTCTGGGAAACGCACCAGAAGGGGCCTTGTAGCTCTCCAGAATCTAGCAGTGTCTGTGATGGGAAAGGAGAAGGGGTGTGGGATACCCCTCCTGGGCATGTCATTATTCACAGAGGCCAGCCTGACCCTGGGGCAGGCTCCTGGCACCACGACCAGCAGATGTGAAGGGACAAACAAATGGGGTGCTATTTGACTCCTTGAGGACCCTCAGATCCCAGCTTCACATCTGCTATGGAATGGGCCAACCGAGTAGGGGTTGGTGACGCTCTGATGAGAGGGGAGATTGTTGGGATCAGTCATGTTTGAAGCCACATCCTTGGGGCTGGCCCTGTGGCTTAGCGGTTATGTGCGCGTGCTCCGCTGCTGGCGGCCCAGGTTCGGATCCCGGGCGCGCACCGATGCACCACTTCTCCGGCCATGCTGAGGCCACGTCCCACATACAGCAACTAGAAGGATGTGCAACTACGACATACAACTATCTACTGGGGCTTTGGGGAAAAAGAAATAAATAAATAAAATTATGAAGCCACATCCTTGTGACTGATGGGGCCAGGCCCTGCTTCCTCAGTACCAGGAAGCTGCATGACTGCCTGGCCTGGCCAAATGCACCATCATCCGCCCAGCAGACCACGTGGCCACAACATGACCAAGAGCACTCTGCAGCTGACTAGGGAGCCCTGTGGGCAGTCCAGCCAGGAGAAGTGGTCATTTGGACAAAGTACTTCCTGTTGCAGGGTAGCATCATGGTCCTGGGGTAGGGAAGCCCAACAGGGGCACAGATTGAAGCACCGAAGGGCATTGAGGGGCCCATTCTGCCTGTCAGGCAGGCTACCCAGCTCCCAGAAGCCTCACAGGCATCCTCTCCTGCCCTGGCCTGAATCTGACAGCAATCCCCCAGCACAAACAGTACAGGGGTCTCTGAGGTAGGAGGCCAAACCTGGTGGCTGCCTCCCAGGTGTGAGGAGGGAGGAAGGGGCTTCCCTGGCAGAGTCCCGCCTGGCTCACAGAGATTCTTCAGCTTCATATGTCAGGCTTCACACTTGGGGGGATGCTAGGTGCACCCCACACACACACCCGCATGGCTGGAAGTCAGACTCACGGCAAGAGTGGGCTCACAGAGCCTGAACTGGTAGAGATCACAGGGAAATCAAAGCAAAGATGACTCCCAGCAGAAGTCCATCATCCTCAATCCTAAGTCCACATCCCCTGGGTGACAAGTTCAGCCTTGGAACAGAACCCAGGAGCACTCGGGACATTTCCAGATATCCTGGACTCGAGTGTGGATCCTGCTACCATTTCCCACAGGGACTGTGACATGGGTGGGGGCCAGGGCACAAAACAAGGGGGATGCAAGGGTCAGCTGAGTACTTAGAGCTGGAAGAGTATGTCCCTATGAAGAATAACATGAGTTCAGAAGGCAGAGGGCCAAGAATAGAGAAGGTTCCAGAAGGAGCAACCCCAGAGAGCAGAGCAGAGTTCAGCCTATTGGGCCCAGGAGCCATCAGAGCCAGACTGAGGACCCTGCAGGCTATGAGGAAGTGGCCCTGGGGCTGGGCTGGGCCACTGAGTCTGACGAGGTCGGCTCCCCTGGAGGGCAGGGGCCCCGGGGGCACCACCACCATTTGCTGCCTCACCTGGCACCTGCACCCTTTCTGTACTTGAGGTTCACTTTGATCTGAGGGGGGAAGTTCTGGTCCTCGCCCTGGAATGGTGACTCCATGGGGGGCGGCCCATCCCCATGGCCCAGCTTTCCTTTGTCCACTTTAGCATCCTCTTCTTGGACTTCATCCAATGTCTCAAGCCTGAAAGCGGGAGGGCTGGAGGGCGAGGTCATCCTAAGGAGGCTGCTCTGTTCAGCTCCAATCTCTGTGGAAACAGAGATGTCAGAGGCCCCTCCTTCCTCCCAGACCCAGGTCAGGGTGGGAGGTCTGGCTGGGGCCTGCAAAAATAGACGTTTAGGGGGCTGGCCTGGTGGGTAGTGGTTAAGCTCACGCACTCCGCTTAGGCGGCCCGGGGTTTTCAGTTTCAGATCCCGGGCATGGACCTACGTACGCACTGCTTATCAAGCCATGCTGTGGCAGGCGTCCCACATATAAAGCAGAGGAAGATAGGCATGGATGTTAGCCCAGGGCCAATCTTCCTCAGCGAAAAGAGGAAGTTTGGTAATGGATGTTAGCTCAGGTCTAATCTTCCTCACACACACAAAAAAGAGAGCTTTAGAAGGTGAGTACAAGTAGACCCACCCACTGTTCGAGCTGAGCCCAACAGGAGGGGGAGTGAGAGAAAGGAGGAAGGCAGAGGTGAGGAGCGGGAGGAAGGCTCCTGGCATGAGGATGGCGCCGTGTCCCAGAACAGGGAGGAACAGGGACCCAACAGGTCTGCTCTTTGACGCTGTCCCACAGGGAGGGCCCTGATAGTCCCTGACTTTCCCTCCAGGATTTCCTGATATCTGAGAGACCACAGCCCCTGGTCCAGGGTAACAAACATTTGCATTAACAGCACAACCGTTTCTCTATACAACATCTTGCCCAGTGGCCAGTATTCACAACACATAAAAGTGTAGTTTTGGGTGGGGGTGGGTCACTCAACCTGACGACAGAGGGAAACACTCTGGGGGAAACCGTTGGAAAACCACTGGTCTATCAAACCCCTCATTTTGCTGCCAGGACAACTAAGGCTCAGAAAGAGGAAGTGACTTTCCCAAGGTCACAAGTTGTTGGCAGAGCTTGGTCTAAAACCACCTCACCCTACCACGATGTTCCTCTTCAGTTCTCAAAATCTTTTCAGTCTTATTCATCTCTGAGAGCATCGAATGCCACCTCTCTGTGCCTCGGTCTCTAGAGGCTTCAGAATGGAGAGGAAGACCCCTTGCTGGCTGCCAAAGCTCCCTCTGACAGGCAGCCCCACCTCAGGCCCTAGGCAGGGCTCTGGGAGCTCAGCTGACAGCACCATCTCACCCTCACAGGAGAACTGAAACCACAACCCCCATCACATGGCAAGGGGTGAGCCCCAGGAGGCGGGCGGGGGGGGGGGGGATCTCCTATGCCCCCAGTGGGTAGGAGCAGAAAGAAGGAAAAAGAGTCAGATGGGAGGGGAGACAGCAGAGTGCGGCGAGACAGTGCAGAGAGGAACAGGGCCAAGGATGGGAAGTGGTGAGCGGCGGGATGGGGGCAGGGCCTGGGCCCACTCCTGTCCCTTCAGGCTCCCATAGCCCGGGGCCACCTGAGTGTGGCATTTTCCCAGGAAGCAAGGAAGGCCTGGACCTGGCTGACTGCCTCAGCTTGCAGTTTTGACCCATCTTTATGCCCACACCGGGGCGTCCCTCCAGGGCCACATACCATTTAGCCCAGCTTATGTCCCCAAACCCCTTTCCACCCACTCTGCCTCCCAGCTGCCCCCCAACCCACCACTCCCAAACCTCAGCAGCAAAGCTGTCTGTCCAGCCCCTACCCCCACTCCTGGACCCCGCACCCACCCTGGCGTGGGAGGAAGGGATCTGGCAGTCCGGGTAGAGGGAGCCGGCCCCCACGCAGACCCTGGCTCGGGGCTGGAAAAGCAAGGAGCCCACTCAGGTTTCCCCACCCTGATGATCCACTGTCAGGTTTGGGGGCCCGGCCCCTCAGACCCCGGAACTGCCCACCTACTTACCCCGCACGGCTGAAGCAAGGGCGTGGCGGCCTCCGGCTGCCGGCCGCTGGGTCCCCGAGCCTCCTGGGCCGCGGGGGCTGGGGAGGAAGTGCAGCCGGGAGGGGCGGCGGGCGCTGACAGCGAGGAACGGAGGAGCCGCAGAACCTCCCCAGGCTGCTCGCAGCTGCGGCTAGCGGGTCATGCGCTCTCGGTGTTCCACACCCTCAGCCCACCCGGCCAGCCGACACGGTGGGGAGCGGGCGTTGACTGTCCCCTGTCAGGACAGGTTGGCCATCAGACACCGACCATCTGGACCATTGGCCACACCCTGCTCTGGGGAGACACGCCCCGCCTCCCCACCCCCCTCCCCACCGCACCCCACCCCCACTGTCTAGCCACAGGGGCCCCAGATGGGAGTGGGGACAATCAGAAGCAACCCTTAGTGCTGGGGCCTTGCCTCAGGTGGGAGCTGGCACGGGGTGGGGTATTTTTACCCCACAACACTGACTTCTACCCCCTCCCTTTCCCCACCACAGCCTCCCAGCAGCCATGTGGCTCAGACTGGGAAGTGACTGACCCATCACATGGCAGAGATAGCTGATGTCGACGGCCCCCGGTTAGAGGAGAGGAGAGGCTCAGCCCAGCACATGCCCCTGGGAATGCACCTCGCCCACGCAACCAACAGTTTGAGGGGGATTTCCCCCCCTCCCGGGGCCTCCCCGGAGCCGCCTAGCCCTCTAGCCAGGGGCCCTGATGCTCCCAGACTCTTTAGTTAAAGACGCTTCCAGCACCAGCCAGCAGGGGGGGACATGGAGGCCGGCATGTACTGCCGGAACCAGACCTCCCCGCCCTGCCCTGGTCTGGACTCAACCTTGGGACTTGGGGACACAGCACCCAAGTAGCCCTAGGACTCCTCTCTCTCCCTCACTCCCTCAAATCCAATCCATTAGCAAACCCCGCCCCCGCTTCTACCTCCCAAATTTGTCTATATCTCTGCCTGGTCCAAGTCGTTATCATCTCTCCCCTGGGAGACTGCAGCCACCTCCAAACCAGTCTCCTTCCTTCACTCGTGCCCCACCCTCACCCTCATAATCTATTCTTACAGCATCTGGAGTGATCTTTCAAAAATAAAAACCAGATTGCCTCACTCCCTGGCTTAACCCCCCCTACTCCCAAACAATGGCTTCCCCTGGTGCTTAGAATAAAATGCAAACTCCATCCCACACCCCTGTCAGTCTGGATGCCCTTCTCCATCCTTCCACCATCATCTCTCATTGCAACCCTGTCTTGCACACTACACTCTAGACCTGCGCTGTCCAATATGGTAGTCACTAGCCACAGTGGCTATTTATTTATTTATTTATTTTTATTTTTCCCCCCAAAGCCCCAGTAGATAGTTGTATGTCATAGCTGCACGTCCTTCTAGTTGCTGTATGTGTGACGCGGCCTCAGCATGGCCAGAGAAGCGGTGCGTCAGTGCGCACCCGGATCCGAACGCCGGGCCACCAGCAGCGGAGCGTGCGCACTTAACCGCTAAGCCACGGGGCGGCTCAACAGTGGCTATTTAAATTTAAATCAGTTATAATAAAATAAAATCAAACATTCGGTTCTACAGTCACGTTAGCCACATTTCAAACGCTCAATAGTTACATGTAGTTAGTGGCTACCATGTTGGACAGCACAGTTATAAAACTTTTCCATCATCACATAGAATTCCACTGGACAGCTCTAGACTTTTTTTGTGTGTGTGTGAGGAAGATCAGCCCTGTGCTAACATCTGCCAATCCTCCTCGTTTTTTTGCTGAGGAAGACTGGCCCTGGGCTAACATCCGTGCCCATCTTCCTCCACTTTATATGGGACGCCATCACAGCATGGCTTGCCAAGCGGTGCCTCGGTGCACGCCCGGGATCTGAACTGGTGAACCCCGGGCCGCCGCAGCGGAGCGTGCTCACTTAACCACTTGCACCACCGGGCTGGCCCAGCTCTAGACTTTCTGAAGACACTTCAGTCTCTTCAATATGCCATGCTCTCTTCTATTGCCTCCAAGTTGTTACATAAGCTGTTCCATCTGCCAGGAACACCTCACACCCACACTCACCCACACCCTGCTCCACACACACAGCCCTTTCTCTAGCCAGCTCCTACCCAACCGTCACCTCTCCATTTAAACATCACTTCCTCTTGAGTAGCCTTTCCTAGACCCTGGACTGGGTCGGGGGTCCTCACTATGTGTTCCTGTGACACTTTGTACTTCTCTGATCATAACTCATTATCCATTACTGTTTGTATTTAATTGTCTGGCTTCACTTTTAACAATAACAAATGCCTACTGAGCACTCACTGTGTCAGACGTCGTGCTAAGTGCTTTACATGTAACTCTCAGAGCAACCTTATTTCACAGATGAGGAAAATAAGGCTGAGCAAAGTTAGGCACCATGTCCAAGGCCACATGGCTGGGAGGTGACAAAGCAAAGATTTAAGTCCAGAGCCACACTCTTACCCATCAAGCTCCCCAAGAGGTGAGATCTTGCTTTTTTTTGCTATATCCCCAGCACCCAGCACAGTGCCCAGAACCCAGTTGGTGCTCGAGAATGCTTTCAATGACTGGGTGGCTAATCATAATCACAATACAGAGGGTATGACTGTGTTGTTGAGAAAAAGTTGAAGAGTTAGTGGAGACCCTTAATTCCTTCAGAGTTGTCACCATATCAGGTGACAAGAACAATTGGGTAGACAACCCTAATTGCAAATGCAGTTTATAAAAAGTCCTCAGATCTTTAGACATCAGGGAAATGCAAATCCAAAACCACAATGAAATACCACTTCACGCCCACTAGGATGATTATAATCAAAAAGGCAGATAATAATAAGTATTGATGAGGATATGGAGAAATGGGAATCCTCATACACTGCTGGTAGATTGTAAAATGGTGCAGCCACTTTGGAAAACAGTCTAGCTGTTCCTCAAAAGATTAAACAGAGAGTTACTACATGACCCAGCAATTACTCCTTAGGTATGTCCTCAAAAGAAATGGAAACATATGTCCACACAAACACTTGTACACAAATGTTTACAGCAGCATTACTCATAATAGCCAAGTGAAAAAAACCCAAATGTCCATCAGCTGATGAACGGATAAATTAAATGTCTCTCCGTACAATGGAATATTATTAAGCCATAAAAAGGAACAAAGTACTGACACATGCTACAACATGGATGAACCTTGAAAGAACTAGGCTAAGCGAAAGAAGCAAGACACAAAAGATCTCATATTGTGTGATTCCACTCATATGAAATGTCCAGAATAGGTAAATCCATGGAGATAGAAAGTAGATAGCGGTTGCCTAGGGCAAAGGGATTTGGGGGAAATGGGGAGCTAAAGCGTACTGGGCTTCTTTTTGGGGTGATGAAAATGTTCTAAATTTGATTGTGATCATGGTTGCACAACTCTACAAATACACTAAAGACCATTGAATTATACACTTTAAATTGGTGAATTGTATGTGACTTATCTTTAAAAGAAAAAAAAGTGCTCTGTGTGGAGAAGAATGCCTGTGTTTTCAGCAGGAAATGGATCAAGCAGAGAAGGAAGGCTTCCTCAATCTCAATGCCACTGGAACCATATTTCAAGAAGCTTCATCCAGTCCAGTCTCCATGCAAGGAAAATCTCCCCCAAGCAGCCTTTCTGCCATATCTTTCCTATGTCTTTCATTTCACACCTAGTAACTTTTTGTAAAGGCATGTTTCTTTTATTTGAATTTATTTTCAGAATCAACTTTAATAAAAAACAAGAGAGGGGCCAGCCGGGTGGCGTAGTGGTTAAGTTCACGCACTCCACTTCAGCGGCCTGGGGTTCCCAGGTTTGGATCCCGGGCGCAGACCTACGCACCACCTATCAAGCCTTGCTGTGGCAGGCGTCCCATATAAAGTAGAGAACGATGAGCACGGATGTTAGCCCAGGGTCAATCTTCCTCAGCAAAAAGAGGATGACTGGCAACAGATGTTAGCTCAGGGCTAATCTTCCTCACCAAGGAAAAAACAAAGAGAGAGAGAGAGAGAAGTCACAAAAACATGAAGGAGAGGTATCCTTTGGAGAGGAGAACTAAGGGTCAAGGATGTGAGGGCAACTTCCTTTTCAATGTGTATCCCTTGTACTATTTGAATTTTTACCATTGGCTTTAAAACAAGAAATATGGCATCTCTTATAGTTAAAAAACATCCAGGGGCCAGCCCAGTGGCGTAGTGGTTAAGTTCGGTGGCCCGGGGTTCGCAGGTTCAGAACTGGGGCGTGGACCAATGCACCATTCATCAAGCCATGCTGTTGAGGCATCCCATATACAAAATAGAGGAAGATGGGCACAGACGTTAGCTCAGAGCCAATCTTCCTCAGCAAAAAAAAAGAGGAAGATTGGCAACGGATGTTAGCTCATGGCCAAGCTTCCTCACACACACACAAAAAATCCAACTCAAATGTGCAAGAGATGTCTAAAGCCTGTGCATAATTAACATAAATTCTAAAGAGAAGCAGGGGGTAGGGTTCAGAGTCTGGAAGGCAGGAATTGCTCTGGCTTTAGAAGGAAGGAAGGGAGGGACTTGGGGAGAGCGAGGTGGACAAGTCAGGGCCTGGGCCTAGAGCCTTTGCTTCTTCTTATACCAACTCCAAAACTTGGTCCAGAACCTGGGCTGGGCCATGTTTACTGGCCAGATGGAGCCTCCCTGAGCAGCTCTGTGTCTGAGACTGACAGAGAAGAAACAGAAATGAGCCAGCTTAGTAGGTTGGATAGACTTCCAGGAACAAGGAAGACAGAGGCCAGAGATGAGCAGTCTCATAATGGGAAGGAAAAAAATGCTAGCTGAGGTGACGCTGGTCCTCAGAGAGGCCAAGGGCGCCTCCTAGAGGAGAAGGGGACCAAAGTCCTGCTGGTGTGAGCACAGCTTGCCTGGAGGGAGAATTCTCACGCTCATGGAAAGTGAACCGCCCCTTCCCACACTAACCCAAGGAGCCCTCTGAGCCCCAGAGGCCACTGTTCAGCCAGGCCCGGATGTGCGGCCTCTTTCTCCCAGGACCCAAAATAGCCACAGCCAGGCCCCAGGCCAAATCTGAGCGCGCATGTCAAGGCCGTAGCCTCTGGGGAATTTCCCCAACCTCTGGCTGGAGCTGGGCCCAGTCCCAAGAGCCCCCGTCACTGGCTAATGGAGATCTGATTTCCCTACTGGAAAGACTGGGAGAGAGGGATGTTCCGTCATCTAGGAGACCAGAACAGAGAAAAAGGGTGGGAGAAAGATGACTCGAGATAAAGATGAGGCAGAGAAAAGAAAGCGTTGGTCACAGAGACACTATCGGGACAGAAAAGAGCGACACAGACTGAGGCCAAGAGCTCCAGAGACTGGGCAGGCCAGAACCAGCGACGGAGACGAGGAGGAAGACCAGACGCGGGCAGAATCGGTCGGGGCCAAGGACGCATCCGACGGCCCGGACTGAGACAGGACGATCCGGGCAGCACCGGAGTTCGAGCCAAAGAACCCGCGGCGGAGAACCGAGGGATGAATGCGGCCCAGGAAACCGAGCTGGGGACGCGGAGCGCCGGCCGCCGCGCCCCTCCCCCCCGCCCCCACCGCGCCCCCCCACGCCCCTTCTCGGGACTCACCCCACCGCGCCTTTCCTCACCCCCCGCACCTCCCCCGGGTCTCCCCGCCACCCCCTCAGCCGCACCCCCCCACCCCGCGGCACGCGCCTCAGCCACGCCCCCACGCCCAGTGCCGGGCTCCTCTCCCCGCCGCGCCACCCCCGGCCCCCGGGGAGGCCCCGCACCTTCCCCACCTCCCCACCTTCCCCACCTGCGCCCTCTGCCCCGCCGCGCACACGCCCTGCGGGAGCTGCGAGCGCTGCAGGTCCGTTGTGGGGCTGTTGCTCCCGGGTCACGGGTAGGAGGGCGGCAGGGCTCCCCCTGGGACGCGGCTGCCTTTCTCCTCTTGTCCCACTCCTCTCCCGAAGTCGCAGAGCAAGACAGTGAGAGTGTCAGAGCCTGTGGCCTCTGCTTCCCCTCCAAGGGATGCACCGAAGGGGTGGGAGCGCAAGTAAACCTGCGAGCGGGCGCTTGAGCCGTCGGCCAGGCGCTTTACGGGCACTTTCTTTTTTTAATCTTTACCTCCACCCTCGGAGGTAGATCCTGTTGGTATCTTCTGGGAAGCGGAGTCGGAGAGATGAAGTAACTTGCCTGCTCTAGACTACAGCACAGTTCGCGGTGGGATTTGAACCCAGGTGGTCAGATATCCCTGTGCCTTCCCATCTCTCTCTCTCTCTCTTTTTTTTTTTTGAGGAAGATAGACCCTGAGCTAACATCTGCCAATCCTCCTCTTCTTTTGCTGAGGAAGACTGGCGTGGGCTAACATCCATGCCCATCTTCCTCCACTTTATATGGGACGCCATGACAGCATGGCTTGACAAGTGGTGCATCGGTGTGCGCCCGGGATCCCAACTGGGGAACCCCGGGCCGCCCCAGCGGAGCGCGTGCACTTAACCGCTTGCGCCACCAGGCAGGCCCCCCCCATCTCTCTTTTTTTAAGTCAGGTTTATTGTGGTATAATTTATACTCTTTAACATTTTTACTCACTCTGTAATCTTTAAGGATTTACACCCTTTTTAAGCCGACAGTTCAAAGAAATTTGATGAATGTGTATATAATCGGATGAGCACCACAGCTATCAAGATATAGAGCATTTTCATCACCCCAAAATGTGCTCGAGTGCCCCTTTGCCCTCCCCTCCCCCACTGCCAGCCTCTGATAACCACTGATGTGAGTTCTGTCTTTTTAGATTTGCCATTTCCAGAATGTCATGTGAATGGAATCACACAGTATGTATCATCCCTGTGTGCCTGGCTTCTTTTAAGGTTCCATATATCTTGTTCTCGCTGCAGTTCCCCTTGGCAGTGTCTGACCCCTCTCCCAGATCCCTAGAGTTTGAGGAAAGTTTGTTGCCACTGCCTGGAGGTAGTGCAGACCTGGAAAGGAAAGGATGGGCTGGGTTTGTGTTTTGAAGGTGTCTTACTCTGTCCTGGCTGCTATAATAAAATACCACAGACTGAGTAGCTTATAAACAACAGATATTTATTTCTCATAGTTCTGGAGGCTGGGAAGTCCAAGATCAAGGCACCAGCCTGGCTGCTCTCTGGTGAGGGTCCCCTTCCTGGTGCATAGCCAGCGCCTTCTTTCTGTGTCCTCACCTGGTGGAAGGGGCGAGGGATCTCTCTGAAGACTCTTTCATAAGGGCACTAATGTCACTCGTGAGGGCTCTACCCTCATGACCTATGCACCTCCCAAAGGTCTCACCTCCTAATACCATCAGACCAGGCATTAGGATTTCAACATATGAATTTGGGGTGACACAAACATTCAGACCATAGCATGGGGGATGACAAGTTGACTGAAGAACCAAGGGCAGGAATTCAGAACAAGAGTTTAAGAAATTTCAGAAATGCCACTCAAATTTAGATTTTATCATGTAAGTAACAGAGAATGATTTAGGTTTGAGTGTTAGACGTTCCCTCAGAGCTCTAGGATCTCCAGGGCCTACCTCATTGCCACAAAAGCCTGTCTTGGACGAGAAAAGTTGTTGGCCTGTCCCCTCCAGGCCAGGGTGCCCAGGCTGAGCACTGCCTGAAGGTAGCCCTTGGGGTCAAGAGTTAGAAAGAGAGTGGGAAAACTCATGCGTCCGAGTTTTCTTCGTTTTTCTGCATTGTATGCTTTTGCCCCAGTTCCACTTTTTCTGTTCATTTTTGTGGGTCTCTGTCTTTTATGGTAGAGGCTTTCCTCAAATGTTTGGTACCAAAAATCCAGATGCATGGATGGGGCTTCACTAAGCATCCCCCAAAGGTGATGTCATGGTTCCCAAAGTTTTGAATGCAAGCATCCGCTTCCTTCCTTCTGGTCAGTGGGGTCTCATCTGGTTGTGGGTCCCCAGGGCACTAAGGTCTCAGCTTCTCTCCTGAGTTCTGAGTGGTCATCCACCGTCATTGGCGCAAACACTGCTGGCCGTGCCTCTGCTTGGTCTCCTCCCCCACTCTCTTCGTTCTTATGGGTTTACACTTTTTTTATTCTTTTTTTGTGTGAGGAAGATCGGCCCTGAGCTAACATCTGCCAATCCTCCTCTTTTTGCTGAGGAAGACTGGCCCTGGGCTAACATCCATGCCCATCTTCCTCCACTTTATATGGGACGCCGCCACAGCATGGCTTGCTAAGCGGTGCGTCGGTGCGCGCCCGGGATCCGAACTGGTGAACCCCGGGCCGCCACCGCGGAGCGCGTGCACTTAACCGCTTGCGCCACTGGGCCAGCCCCACACCTTTTTTATTCTTTTATGATCATTTTAGAAGGATTTGAGGAGGAAGCGATTTTTAAACTGGAAGCCCAACCATAACTGTAATGTTTTATTTCTTTTTTTAAGACAATCTGGAGCCAAAACAAAAAAGTGAAAAAGTTGAAGTTGAGACAATGTGCGGCCCACCCTTTGGAGGTGTTTCATTACATAAGGGGCATGAACTGGAAGGAGATGTGGGGTCAAGGCTGGGAGGATTGTTTGTTTAAAGATCAAAGATACATGAAATGAAAGATTCTATTTGTATGCTGATGGAATGATCCAGTAGTAGAGAGAGAATGATAATGCAGGGAAGGAAGCTCCCAGCAAGAACAAAGTCCTTGAGGAGGTGAGAGGATGGCGCAAGTGGAGGCGTTCATCTCTGTTTACATAAGAAAGAAGAAAGAGGGGCCGGCCCCGTGGCTTAGCGGTTAAGTGCGCACGCTCCGCTGCTGGCGGCCCGGGTTCGGATCCCGGGCGCGCACCGACGCACCGCTTGTCCGGCCATGCTGAGGCCGTGTCCCACATACAGCAACTAGAAGGATGTGCAGCTATGACATACAACTATCTACTGGGGCTTTGGGGGAAAAATAAATAAAAAAAAAATTAAAAAAAAAAAAGAAGAAAGTAAGGCAAGGCGAGTCCAAGTGTGGACAGACTTCAGGCTGGTGGGAAAATCTGACAGCCTCTATTTTCCCAAAAAAGTGTGAGGTTAAGGTCACCAGCGGAGAGTAAGGGGGAGGGTGTGGGAAGGTTGAAGAAAGAAAAGAGAGCATATCACCTCTTAGACAAATGGAGTAGAATTGCAGGACAATGTTCAGAACCCCTTTGAGTTTTGCAGTCATAAATGTAAAGTGAAACCAGTAACTGGCTGTGTGATTTTTTTCCCCTCAGCAGTTGGGTGCAGGTAGGGAGAAGGCAGGTGTCAGACTCATCCGGGCTTGGGTTTTTGCTAGGTAACTAAGAAAGAAGAGATGTATTTCCAAAAGAGGGATTATATTGATGAATCGAATCATCTCTTCCCTCCTCCACACAGAGGTGCCATCCCAGAAGTTGGGGATCATCTGCAGCTCCCCCAGGGTCCTGTATACTCCAAGGTTAAAGGAGTTCCCAACCTGTCTTGTAAGCAAGCCAAGTGCCACATGACAGCTGGTGCACAAAACTGCCTGAGAAATGCAGGGAAAATTTCAGAAAAGGAAAAAGACTAAAGGTGCTTTCCAAAGGCTGAAGTGGGGCATTAATCTTGAACTGAGAGAATGGACACTGCCAAACAAAGGGGCTCTCCTGCCTGGGGATGGGTGTGGGGGGGGGTGTTGGGGCTCTGAATTCATTTCTGTACCTCTAACCTACAGAAGTGCAAAGGCCCTTGCCTAGTATATTCCCACCTCTGAACCCACCTGGGTAAAAATTATTTTTAATTCTGACTTTATTGGTTTTATGGACGCATTTCCTCTTTTTCTTTGGTCTTAGCTATTTTTAACACAATAATAAATTTTATAAGATTTTGATTACCTTTATATATGATTACCTTTTCATCTGTTTCTTGCAGTATCTTCTGAATTTTATCTTCTTTGATTTATATACTTTGTCCAAAACTGTTTTTAATGTGGATCTTCTTAGAGCAAACTTCCTGAGGCCTTGTCTACCTGAGAATACTTTTATCATGCCCTCACGTTTAAATGATAGTCTGGCTGGATGTAAAATTCTAAGTTCTAGGATCTTTTCCTTCATTACTTTGAAACACTACTCCATTGTCTCCTTGTATCTGGTATTACTGTTGGAAGATCTAATGTCAGTAAGCTTCTTGTTCCTTTATTTGTGATCCACTTTTTCTTTCTGGAAACTTTTAGAATATTCTCTTTGTCTCTGATTATCTTAAATTTCCCCCAAATGTTTCTAACCGTAGGGTTTTTTTTTCTCTCTCCTCTTTGACGTATTCCACCTTTTTAAAAGCATTTTTTTGATGAGGAATAATTTAGGATCTGTGAAATGCACAAATCGTAAGTGTTCATGTTTCATCTTTTTTTTTCTAATTTTGAGAAGTTTATCTCTATTATTTCTTCAACTATTTCCTCCTCTCCTTTTTTTTTTAATAATTTTTATTTATTTATTTATTATCTCCCCAAAGCCCCAGTAGATAGTTGTATGTCATAGTTGCACATCCTTCTAGTTGCTGTGTGTGGGACACGGCCTCAGCATGGCGGGAGAAGCGGTGCGTCGGTGCGCGCCTGGGATTTGAACCCCGGGCCGCCAGCAGCGGAGCGCGTGCACTTAACCGCTAAGCCACGGGCCGGCCCTCCTCCTCTCCATTTTTATCTCCTTCCAGGACTCCTATTTTCTAAATGTTATGACTTCTACTTTTATCCTCCATATCTCTTAGCTTTTATATATATATATTTTATATATATATAATATATTTTTTATTATATATATTTTTATTTTATATATATATATTTTATTTTATATATATATATATTTGTTTTGTTTTGTTTTGTTTTTTTACTGCTCCAGTCAATGAAAGGGAAACTTTATTGAGGCCCCAGGGCCGCAGGGCTCAGGCAGGAGGCTGCCCTTCGGGCAAAGGAGGAGCCAGAGGCGGGGCCTTATTTGACCTTCTTGGGGCGCAGGTTGTTGGCATGGCCGCGCTTCGTCTTGCAGCAGTGGACAGCGCGGGGATGCAGGCGAGCATAACACTTGGGGCAGATCGTCTTGTCGCAGCTGTATTTCTGGTCGAGCTGACGGAGGGAAGGCTCGATGATGCCACCCCGCAGGCGAAGCACCGTGTGCAGGGTGGACTCTTTCTGGATATTGTAGTCTGAGAGAGTGCGGCCGTCCTCCAGCTGTTTGCCGGCAAAAGTCAGACACTGCTGGTCAGGTGGGATGCCCTCCTCGTCTTGGATTTTAGCTTTGACATTCTCAATAGTGTCACCAGGCTCGACCTTGAGGGTGATGGTCTTGCCCATCAGGGTCTTCACAAAGATCTGTATCTCTGTGTCCACAAGGCCGTATATTTTCTGTTTCTTTGTTCTTTCTTTTTTCCTTTGGGGAATTTATGTTATTCCAGTTCACTAATTCATTTCTCAGCTGTCTCCATTCTGCTGTTTATTCAACAGAATATTTCTGTTCTTCAGTTCAACTATTATGTATTCAACCTAGTATTTCTTATTGGTTCTTTTTGATGTTTTTGTGTTATTTTATGGTTCCAATATCTTTCTTATATATTTTAACATGTTTATTAGTCTAATTTAAAATTCTTATTCTGAAGATGATACAGTTTACAGTTTTCTTTTGAAAGTGGTGATGGCCTTAACCTGTGGGATCTGATGCTAACTCCAGATAGTGTCAGAACTGAGTTCAATTGTAGGACACCCAGCTGGTGTTGCAGAATTGCTTAGTGTAGGAAAATCCCACACACATTTGGTGACCAGAAGTGTCAGAAATGAAGTAGTGAGAGTAGAGGAGAGTCCTCTACTATATCCTCCGGGAGTATATTCTGTTCTGCCTGGCAGGCCCCAATGAGCTCGAGACGTGGGGAGTAGATGCGCTCCAGAGAGAGGCACCAAAAAAACATGGCTAGTCACTCCTCACCCCACGAAACAACTCCTCAATTCATGTTTTCATGCTTTGCTCTCTAGAGAGGAACATTGGGAGTACTCACCCCTAAAATGTCATTCCCCAACCTGGGTGTCTGGAGGGAGTGATGAGTAGGCAACTGCTGGAAGGCAGTTAGTCCCCACCTGTTCTTCTCAGCATCTCCCAAACACAGGGAGGTCTGGGCGGCCCTGATTTGTGCGCCTGGAGCAGAGATCTGGTCATTGCAGAGTTGGAGGCAGGTACTGTGTGTTCCAAGGCAATCGAGAGGGAGAAGCAGGAGCAGAACCCCACTCCTCCATTTTATTCCCAATTCAAAACAGCACACTCCCCCCATCACCCCAAGAGATTTTTCACACCTTTCCCTCTCGTGAGGAGGCGCTGGCAGTTGTGTTTGACCCTGACCTAGCATTTTATTTATCATCCCATGTTACAAGTGTCTGTTTCCATTCGATGACTATGCTTATTTGTCTGGGTAGCCTTAGCACTTTGCACAGGGTAAGAAAGACCAATTTTCTGCAAATATATGAGGCTTTAGAGTAAGGCTTAGAACAACATACTCTTTTCCTCAGGAGATGTTTGGGGCCTGGATTCACACAGAGCTGTTTGACCTCAGCTTTCCAGAACAGAAGGGGTCTTATCTGCCTGTTTCTGGGCATGCCCAAACCATTCCCCACAGAAAGTTTGTGTCTCCACCGTTTCTTCTTTACATTCTGTGGTTTGGGGTCAGCCGAGAGCCTGCGCAGATGTTATATTTACTCTGTGGTATGTCTTTAAGCACAGGCCCCCTATTTCATTATAAATTTCCATGTTAGAAGAACTGTTTCGGGCCCTGCTTGTCTGAGCCCAGTGGACAGAGCTTGGAGCCGCGCTGTGCTACTCTGGCCTCAAGTACAAATGGAGAGCCTAGAGCTGAAAGTGAAAGTGAATTATTATAGGTTGGTGAAGTCGGTCTGCAAGGGAGCAGCCACTTAGAGGAAATTATCAGCACATTACTAGAAGCTTTTGAGCAGTCTCAACCTGCATTCTTGTGGTTTTGCAGAAGAGAAGAGACAGCAGAGATATCAGCAGCTCCAGGAAGGCCGAGGCCCAGACAAGAGAAGAGGATGAGACACACTGCTGTGCACAGTCTGCAGACTCTTCCAGCCCCTGCTTGTGCCCCTTCAACCTCTATCTTCTTGTCTCTGGAGGTCTCTGTTTTTCTAAGCTCCTCTGGTCATGCCCTTGCGTGGCTCAGTGCCTTCTCCCTTCACAAGGTCATGGCTGGTGTTGGGGCAGGAGCCATATTGTTCCAGTAAACCTTGGCAAGCTGCTTCCAGAAAAAGCTGGGGGAGGAAGGAGAGGAATAGGTTTATCTAAAAGGCCATCAGGGGCCGGTCCCGTGGCTTAGCGGCACCTCCGCTACTGGCGGCCGGGGTTCGGATCCCAGGCGCGCTCCGACGCTCTGCTTGTCCAGCCATGCTGAGGCCGTGTCCCACATACAGCAACTAGAAGGATGTGCAACTGTGACATACAACTATCTACTGGGGCTTTGGGGGGAAAAAAAAAAAGGAGGAGGATTGGCAATAGATGTTAGCTCAGAGCTGGTCTTCCTCAGCAAAAAGAGGAGGATTAGCATGGATGTTAGCTCAGGGCTGATCTTCCTCACACACAAAAAAATAAAAATAAAAAGTAAAACGCCATCAGAGCTTCTGCATTGAAGTATTGGCTGCAAAAACAGAGCAAGCCTCTTCAGCTTCCAAAGGAGATTACATTCAGGCCTGATGCTCAGAAAAACAGCTTTTACAGGGGTGGGAGGGGACGGGAGCTGCTTTGCAGGAAGCCAAGGGGAAGCAGGAGGTGTTGGAGGCTGTCAGCTGATCTGCAAGGTGGGGGGTGGTAGCCTTGGTCTGTTGAAAAGCCGCTGGGCATGGTGGGGAGATGGCATTCTTCCTTGGAAGTGAGGCCTGCCTCGGATAAGCCTGAAAGGCCTTTTTCTCCTCCAAGTGCTAAAGCATCCCCTTTGCTGGATGCAACAGTCAGTATTTTTCACTCTGACTCAGGGTGAGCAGAGTGGGAGCATGACCTCCCATTCCAAAATTGGGAGCACTCCCTCCGTTCCTCAAGGCCAGCGTTTGGGACGCCTGGGTCACATATTGAAGGAGTCGAGGGGCTTGGCAGCTCTGCCTGCTGTTCCCACCACAGCCACCTGGTCCCAGAAGTTACCCTGCCCCCTCGCAGCAGCACGTTCACATGCATCCTCACAGCAGGCTCCAGAGCAAGGCTGATGGATGCCTGGCTGTGCTAAGCTTCACCTATCTTCAGGCTTCTTTTGATGCCAGCTGTTGACCTGGAGTCTACACCCTTGCTCCAGTGCCAGGAGCAGGAAGGAATGGTGCAGCTCCAGGATGACTCAAGAAGCTGGGAAACAACACCTAACTGTGCAAACATACATCTGTGTGGATGGAAAACTGCGTAAAAAGATGGGAACACGTCTTTAGGATCCTGGCAAACTACCTTAAATGCCTCATAATTATGGGGAAACTCATGAAATTCTAAAATTCAACCACTAAACAAAATTGCAATATCTGCAGCAAAGAGTAAATGTACTTAATATATAATGAGCTCTTAAAAACCAATAAGATAACTGAGCAAAGTTTTAAAAACTGAGAATATGAACAGAGTTCACAGAAGGGAAAAAAGGTGCTAAACTTCATTCATCAAATAGATGTGAATTTTTAATTATTTATTTTCTTGAATAGATAATGTCTACCCATTGTGAAAATTTAAGCAGTTCAAAAGATATTATATAATGAAAAGGATGTATCCTTTCCCACCTCCCTTCTTGGAACCAACCGTTGTTAGCAATTGCTTACGTATTCTTCTAGAATTATCATACCTGTATACAAAATCATTAAAATATAAATATCCTCCTGTTCACACAAGTGGTAACACATATACTCACTGCTATTCATGTTTAGGTTGTTTTGAGTGTATTGCTATTATTAACAATACAGCAGTGAACATCTGTGTTCATGCCTCTTTGTTCACATCTGTGAGAATATCTGAAAAAGTCCTAGAAGTGAAATTGCTGTGTCAAAGGATATGTGCATTTAAAATGTTCTTAGCGGGCCCGCCCCGTGGCTTAGCGGTTAAGTGCACACGCTCCGCTACTGGCGGCCCGGGTTCGGATCCCGGGTGCGCACCTATGCACCGCTTCTCCGGCCATGCTGAGGCCACGTCCCACATACAGCAACTAGAAGGATGTGCAACTATGACATATAACTATCTACTGGGGCTTTGGGGGAAAAAAAAAAGGATGAGGATTGGCAATAGATGTTAGCTCAGAGCCGGTCTTCCTCAGCAAAAAGAGGAGGATTAGCACGGATGTTAGCTCAGGGCTGATCTTCCTCACACAAAAAAATAAAAATAAAAAAAATAAATAAAATGTTCTTAGCTACTTACCCAATTGCCCTCCAAAGAGGTTTTACCAGTTTATGCTGACCAACAATGCATGAGGATGTATTTCTCTACTCCATTGGAAATAGTGTATTAACAGTCTTGTTTTTATCTTTGTCAAGCTGAAAGATTAAAAAATGCTATTTCATACATTTAATGGTCATTTTTCTTACTATAAGTAAAGCTGCAGATCTTTCCATGTGTTTAAGAACCATTTTTTAAAAATCTTCTGTGAATTCTCTGCTCCTATCCTTTGCCCATTTTTCTATTGGATTACTAATCTGTTTCTTGTGTATTTGTAGAAACTCCCGGTATTAAAGAAATTAGCCTTTTATATATGTTGTAAATATTTTTTCCTAGTTTGTTATTTATGTTTTGACAAATGTGTGAAGAGATGAATTTATAAAGGTGTTGATCGTCAAGTTGTTTACCCACGTGCAATTAATGTGGATTAAATAAATTATGATATATATAATAGAAGGCTATGCTGCTACGCACGTGAAGATTTATATTTATTAAAATAATATCTATGTATAATATGTAGAAAAAACAATATAAAACAGAATATTATATGATCCCCCTTTTTAAAAAAATCGATGTTATCAATTGTTACCTCTAGTTGGTAGAAATTTGGGAATTTATTCAGGTTATTTTACTTTCCCCTTTTTACATTCTAGATTATTTGAATTTTTTTTTATGATGAACATCTGTTGTGTTATTCCTTTAACAAAATAAAAAATATGAATCAAGCTATTTCCATTTTGAGAAAAATAAAGGTAAAAATTCAAACACAAAACATCAATAAGGACAAGACAAATTTACCAGTTTCATTAACAAAGGACTGCACTTTTCTCCCTAAATATTTGCACATCTCCAGAAATATTTGCACATTTGAGATGAGACATTTACAAGGTTGTTCACTGCAGCATTGTTTTAATAGTGAAAAGTAGAAAGCAATCTAAACATCCATCAGTAAGGAAGTGGGTAAAATGTATATATCCATACAATGAGATATATTGCAGCAATTCAGAAAAACCGAGGTAGATTTATATGTACTGGTGTGGAAATGTCTCCAAGCAATATGAGTATGTTCTGTATGATTCCATTTATGTATAATTTTAAAAAAATTTTATATATAATACATACATATGTAAACACATTGAAAACAATCTAGTGGTCAATACAGGTACCAAACTTTTACCTAGATTATTGTGGGAAGAGGAGGCTCTTGGGAGGAGCACTGGAAAAGGACTTTCACATTTTATTCTTACATACGTATCTATTGATTGAGTCTTTACAACTAATCATACTCATTGTTATTTAAAAAACTGATACTGGGAATATAGGAAATATGCCAAATTGAGTATACTTTGATGTAAGGTTAATGGATGCTTTCTTTTTTCTATATTTCTCAAGTTTTCTACATTGAGTATGTATTACTTTTATAATTAGGAAAGCAATAAAATTATTTTAAGGAAAAAATGGTACATCTACTATAAATTACTATGCCGACATTAACGGAATTGAAATAAATCTATATAAGGGGACATGTGTACACATATGTGTGTTTGTATTGGCACAGAAGTCCAGAGGGACACCTACAGTGTGTATCTTTACAGTGTCCTTATAAACTGATAAATGATGTTCCTATTACCTCTGATTTAATTTCATTCTACTCTTCTGCTTGCTCGTTTTCTGCTACACAGGCCTTGAACTTAAGCTTTCTCCTACCGCAGGACCTTTGTATATGATGTTCCCTTTACCTGGAACACCCTTCCCCTAGATATCATGAGGTAAGTTCCTCATTTCCTCCAGATCTTTGTCATCTTATACCTGAGGCCTTCCCTGACCACCCTAAGTCCTTTATTCTGCTTTATTTTTGCACTATAGCATTTTCATTATATAAAATATGATGTACTTACCTATTTGTCTGTCTCCTCTCCACTTTAGTGTAAGTTCCACAAGGGCAGGGACTTCGTCAGTTTTGTTCATTACTGCATTTCCAATGCTGGAAACACAGTAGACATTTAACAAATATTTGTTGAAAGAATAAACGAATGGAAAAATATTCTCATTAAATGGTTTCTTTTGGGGGTGTGAGGAGAGGTGGGAGGAGGTTTTTCACTCTTTACTCGATACTCCTTTATATCATTAGATGTAGTTTATCAAGAGCTTGTATCACGTTTGTATTTTACAAAATCAATCAGATAATTTTTTTAAATATGTCCAAATTTACTATTTTTACTAAATTTACTATTTTTACTATTTACAAGCCATAGCAAGTGCCAACTGATTAAGAACAACTTTTTTTTTTATAATTTTATTTATTTATTTTTTCCCCAAAGTCCCAGTAGATAGTTGTATGTCATAGCTGCACATCCTTCTAGTTGCTGTATGTGGGACGCCGCCTCAGCATGGCCGGAGAAGTGGTGCATCGGTGCGCGCCCGGGATCCGAACCCGGGCCACCAGCAGCGGAACGCACGCACTTAACCACTAAGCCACGGGGCCAGCCCTTAAGAACAACTTATGGAAGAAAAATTTAACCTGAAAAGAGTTTTATCCATGTCCCTATGAATTGGGAAAATATTTATGTTTATATTATATGTTCTATTATATATTTGTGTTGTTCCATTCTAGCAGCACAATATCCGGGCCCAGTTTTTGGCATGCCTCAAGTCTACAGCAGCACATTTCTTTACTTGAAGAGGCATGGAACCAAGCGCAATCAGCAGTGCTGGACAGGGGAGAGGTCATGGCTGAACAGTGTTTCTCAAAATGTGAGGGACATTCACTGATCAAAAAGGAAAGTAAAATAAAAAGTGAAATTGGAAATTAGAAAACACTGGATTAAACAACATTAAGCCAGTTCCTTTAAGGCAGAATTTCTTGGAGCCTTTAATTTGCCATTGCACATAGTATATCTCCAGGAGGGAGACAGACAATTTTCTGAGCTCTTGTGACCACAGCATCTTTTTCACAGTGGTTGTAATGTTTAGAGGACAAAGTTTGGGAAACACTGATAGCAGAAATTTCTGAAGGTAAAGGTGTTCCTTAAGAGGAGTCCTGGGGGCCGGCCCAGTGGCATAGTGGCTAATCGGCATGCTCCACTTCGGTGGCCCAGGTTCTCGGGTTCGGGTCCTGGGCACGGACATACACCACTCATCAGCCATGCTGTGGTGGCAACCCACATACAAAATAGAGGAAGATTTGCACAGATGTTAGCTCAGGGCGAATCTTCCTCAGCAAAAAAAAAAAAGAGTCCTGGTAGGTGTTGCATCATCAGAGGAGTAGGTGCTAGAATAAATTATAGGGGTTGGCTGAGACCTGCTAGCTGGAGAGTGAACTTCACTGCTCAACTTCTTTTTTGTGTACGTGTGTATGGAAGATCAGCCCTGAGCTAACATCCATGCTAATCCTCTTCTTTTTGCTGAGGAAGACCGGCTCTGAGCTAACATCTATTGCCAATCCTCCTCCTTTTTTTCCCCCAAAGCCCCAGTAGATAGTTGTATGTCATAGTTGCACATCCTTCTAGCTGCTGTATGTGGGACATGGCCTCAGCATGGCCGGAGAAGCGGTGCGTCGGTAAGCGCCTGGGATCCGAACCGGGGCTGCCAGTAGCGAAGCTCGCACTTAACCACTAAGCCATGGGGCCGGCCCAACCGCTCAACTTCTGATGACCAAAAAAAAAAAAAAAAAGATGGGAGGATAAAGCTGGCAATGAAATCAAGAAAGTATGAAAAGGAAGGAAAACGCCAAAACTTATTTCCCTATTAATATTGTTTCACTAAGTGCAAGATCCTTTCCCAGAAATCAACATTTGTCTAAAGCTTAAATTTGGAGTCAGCTGGGGCCGGCCCCGTGGCTTAGCGGTTAAGTGCAAGCGCTCCGCTACTGACTGCCCGGGTTCAGATCCCCGGTGCACACTGACGCACCGCTTCTCCGGCCATGCTGAGGCCGCGTCCCCTATACAGCAACTAGAAGGACGTGCAACTATGACATACAACTATCTACTGGGGCTTTGGGGACAAAAAAACAGGAGGACGATTGGCAATAGATGTTAGCTCAGAGCCGGTCTTCCTCAGCAAAAAGAGGAGGATTAGCATGGATGTTAGCTCAAGGCTGATCTTCCTCACACACACACAAAAAAATTTGAAGTCAGCTGGGCCCAGTTAAAAGGGAGCCGTGGCTTGCCCTGTCAGATTATTTCAAGAATAAGCAGAGTATAACTAAAATGAAGTGCACACAGTTTCAGGAAGTGTCGTCAGATGTAGTTACTAGAGGCCCTGGCAGATCCATAAAGAATGAACCAGATACTTATGCAAAATGTCTACTGTATCCAATTCGGGAGCACAGTCTGACTTCAGGACAGAATTACACTGCTGGCTCTTGGACAGGGGATGCTTGTGAACAATGCTGATACTATGTTGTCAGTAACTGCAGTCCTCCTGGAAGCCTATTGGTGGCAGA